>NW_003163306.1:6269-411701 GCF_000004985.1 Naegleria gruberi
CTGTGTAGATTATTATAATCGTAATACCTTACAATACCAATAAAACTCAATAGAAGAGTTAATTCTTCTCATTTTCAAATAGATTATTCAATATAGAACACATCTAGATAGTTTCCAGATCATAAAAGTCAAGCTACTATATATGGTCTTTGATTAAATTTAAAAATAGACTGCCGTTGATTACTGGAATCTTGATTCAAATTTTGTTTTTGAAGGTATGATGATCAAACTATTGATTGAAAATCAAACCGATTATTTAATATTGATCATTGAATTGGTAAATAATCACTCTCTTTATAATGCTACATATTGAAGATTGATGCAAATCAACGTGATTCAATCTACAAAGGTTGGTAGTTGCACCACTTCGTGGCGAAACTACCCATCCACAATCAATCAACATGTGATTCACTTCCATTCAACTCAATTTGACCGTTATAATCAATAAATCAATGAAATGTTCCTTTATTAGCAATACCTATTCAATCTAATGAGTAGATTCACGTCCCAAACATTTGACTTCTCAAAGTCCATAATTCAAAAGTTGATACTGACCTGACCTTTATATATCTATCAATATAAGAAATGAAAACATCAAATTTACATCATTAATAGATTATAAGAAATATAATCAATGATATAAATCTTCACTAAGTAATCTCTTAAATAGCCCAAATAAATCAACTCTGAATCCTAAACTCGTCCAAACACTGAACAGAACTAGATGGTTGAACAGCTAGTCATTGTTTGCTGTTTTATGGTGTATTCGAGATTTTGAAATCTTGAGAAATATGGATTTCTGATGGTTATTTCTAAACTTTGTTTATTGACTTTTATGGAAAGGAATAAAATTGTCATCATGTGATAATTATGACTATCATGACAACAAGAGAATATACACATTTAAACAAAGTCTTTGTTGACATATTTATGAATAAAATACAAAAATTGCAAAGAATACCAATGCAATACTAAGGACAATGCTCAAAATATCCATTCCATCGAGAGAATTGAAGAAATTCTTCTTTGGTGGTGAGGATTCAATTTCAATGTTTGCTTTTTCTGTTTCAATATTTTCTAGTTGACTATCAGTTTCAACATTTTCCAGTGAATTTGGTATGTCAAAACTAAATGCAGCGGTTTGAGCTTGAGGAGATCGAGGAACTTGGTTAGTAGATCCAAAACTAAAAGGATCAGAATTTGATAAATTACATGAATTCCCCATCATTTCATTAAACATGTTTGTCATGTATTCCCCTTGTTGCTGTCGTAGGAAAGTTTTCAACAGTTCTTCTTGTAATTTCTGTTGTTGCTCCAGCTCACTTGTAGATCCAAAACTAAATCCACTTGTTGCCTTTGGTAGTTGAGAGAATTCAGAACCTAAACTAAATCCATTTTGTACTGATTGAGTTGGTGGAGGAGGTAGAAAATTACATCCACCAATCTGATTCGATTGTTGTTGCACTAATCCACCACATGTTGGTGGTGAAAAAGCACCAAAAGTAAATCCACCAAAAGAAGGTTGAGGAACTTGGTTTGTATTAAATTGACCAAAATTATTTGGGAAATTGTTTGTTGATGAATTAATTTCTGTTGGAAAGAAAGGATTGGCAGATTGAGTGGAGGCAGATCCAACATTAAATGCAGAAAAACCTTGGTCAACTGGACCAAACGGACCTAATTGACCTAAATTATTTGCACCTAAATTGCCCAGAACCTTTTCACGTTCTCTTTTCAAATCAATCATTTTTTTTTAATTGTAAAAAAATAAACCACTTCAACAATCAAATGTTTAATTTACAAGGTTCACCTTAAAACTAAAAATAGAATAAAGAATCTATTATTCTATTACTTTCAAGAGAATTCATTACCTACCTATTGATGATAGAAATGAACATTATCATGATTTAATGATGTTCTTCATTATCAAAAATAGTAGGATTTAAACGTGGCAAATATCAAATATTAGAAATCCACAATATTCACATTTAAAATAATTTTGCCAATACTGATAGCTCATTAATAATATCATTAAACGAAGGTCTTTCCAGTGGTGCCTGATTCCAACATTTCACCATTAAATTTTGATATCTTTCCACTAGTGAAATAATCCCACTTCCATCCAATTGATTACTATCCTTTCTGATATTGAAAATTTGTGAATCCTGATTGATAATCCATTCATTAATTTCCTCTCTGGACTTTAATATTATTGGACGATTTCCCAGGGAGACAAGATAAGGAATTCGATAAGGTGAAGCATCTTTTTGAACTTCCTTAGTAAGAGGATTTTCAATGAACGGAACAATACAGTATAGTAATTCATACATAATGATTGAAAAACTGTAAACATCTAATTTTGTAGCAATTTTGAGTGATTTCTTTTCGTCTTTTGGAACAATTGAATCGTCAACTGATTCTGGAGCTAGATACATCAAAGTACCCACGTTCATTGTCATGGTTGACTGAACAGAATTTCTTACCAATCTCACCAATCCAAAATCACATACTTTTCCTTGAAAATGATCATTCAAAAGAATATTTCCAGGTTTCTATAAAAGGATTAATATTAATCCAATTATGTTAAAATAAAAAAAACGTACCAAATCTCTGTGAATAATTCCAGGTTTCATATTATGCAAATAATCCATTCCATTTGCAACATCCAACAGAATGGAAATTCTCATAGAAAATTGTAATCTGAGAGTTCCATTCTTACATTGATAAATTACTTGATCCAAACTTCCTTTTGTTAAATATTCAGTGACCATGTACTTGTTTTGTCTAGTAATGGCCACACCATAGAATTGGACAATGTTTAAATGGTGGAGTCTACTTAAAATAGCTGCTTCCTTGTCGAATTCATCAACTTCATTGGTCATTTCTAATGATTTTATGGATTTGATAGCAACTTTGATATTTCTCCATTTACCCAAATAGACAACTAAAATGTTTGAAAACTAAAAATCAACAAGTGACTTACCTCCATTTCCTCCTTCTCCAATCTTTTTCTCTATATGTAAATCCTCAATTGGAATGATAAAGCTTTGATCCTCATTATCCAATAATGGAATAAATAAATCCCCATTACCTGCACTAGCAGATGTCGATGCGCTCTTCTTAGAAGCTTTTGAATGTTGTTTTGTTTCCTCTTCATCATCACTCATATCAAAGATAACCTTCTTATCATTTAGTTTTCTTTCCAATTCCGCTTCTGCTCTATCCTTTTCCTTCAATCTTCTTAAACTATTGACAACTTTCCTCAAGATGAAATAGATCAGTAATGAAATTAGTAAGCCCATGACAAAAGCCAATATTGTAACTGGCACCACAATTGATACGATAAGCCATGTATAATCCTCAGGGTTTTTCACACAAGCGTACAAATAATTCACATCTTTAAATTCAATAATGGTTCCTGGAACTTTTTCAATGTGATATCCTTTATCACAATTTGCCATGTAAGCTGTGTAATAGAACTTCTGGACGAGTATATCGGCCTTGAAATACATGGATACTTCCACTAGAGAAGAATTTTCACCATTTGAATTAGTAATAATACTCTGTGGAATATTGACAGCAGAAAATACGTCATTTGCAATTAGATATGGAATTACCTTAATGGTAAAGTTTCCAATCTCTGTAATGTTGAATACAACCTTTGAGTGCATAGACCCGACACGTATTCTCTCATAATAGAGTGGAATTAGATTTCCAATATTGTCTGTACCTTTCACATTAAAGGTAAATTCTGATCCAGGTTTAAGAATGTTAGCTGACTTGTTGGTGTCTGATATAATTTCCAATTCACTCAATGCATATGAAAAATTATTTGGTATATTGGTTCCAATTATTTCATTTCCAATAATTAGATTTCCAATAAATTCATTACTTGGATCTACACTTTCTGGACCTAAAATATATACAGCAGCACCCATAAACAATGCTTGATTGTTAATAAACTTGGTATTGATAAAACGTCCATAGCCAACCAAGTACCGTGGAATGTAAGCTATTGCTCCACCTTTTTTGGCATAATTATTAATAAATGTTGCTGATTTCCATATATAATCATCTACTCTGTTAACTGAGGCATCAGTACATAGGAAAATAGCACCACCCATATTGGAATAGTTATCCCGACCTATTACTCTATTGCTATCGAATAGAGATCCAGAATATTGGAATTGAATTACTAATGAACCAATATAGAGTGCACCACCTGAAATCAGTGCAATATTATTTCTAAAAGTACATGAAATAATATTAAGAGAGTAGGCTAAATCTATAAATATGGCACCTCCTGCACCACCCACTGAGGTATTATTTTCGAATTGACAATTAGATATTATTCCAATAGCATTAAGGTAACTTCTAGAAAATATTGGAACGAAAATGGCTCCTCCACTTTCCCTTGCCTCGTTACCAAAGAATGAAGACTTGTCAATTACCAACTTGAATATTCTACTAATGTAAAGACAAGATCCATTGATCCCTCTGTTGTTTAGAAATTGAGAATTTGTAATTGTGACTTCATAGCTTTGTTCAATGATTACAAGATTTTTCAGATCTGGATAATAAGAGTTGCTATTGTTTGTCAACGTAATTTGATCAAGTTTCACTGAAGAAAATCCTTGAATTGAAGCAAATGACTCTCCGTCATAGCCATGTGTATTTAAAATCTCAATACTGGTACCAAAATCAGCCATAATTGCAGAATCTCCACTATATTGTGTAAATTCATTAGTATTGAATGTAATTTTAACAATATTTGTAATTCCAATCTTTGAATTGATTAATAAACATCCATAAACTTGCAACTCTTTAGATGAAGCAAGAAATAGTTGTGTTTCTTCAAATTTGGTTTGAAAAATTGTAATCTTGTCCATTTCAGAAAATAACATTCCACTTCCCACACCATTTACAATACTTTTAAGCAAAAGTAGTGAAGTATATCGATAGACCAGAAATCCTGAATTGGTATTGACAGCTTTCTCATATGCAGCATTTTCAATTAACATGTAATCTCCCTTGACTTGAGTTCCCAAACAATTTTGTTGGATATTGACAGCCATTAGAATACTAAAGAATGAAACATCAAAAAAGATGTAATTGTAAGCTCTACATCCTCTAATATTCATATAAAGTGAAAGTCCATTGAACACAACAAGTTGTAGATCAGCTCTCTGTGTTTCTCCTATAATTGGAAATCCACCCTTTTCTTCACAAAATAATGCTGAAAGCACATTAACATTATCCATAGATTGAAACGTTACAATGTACACTAGATTCTGTTTAGTTGGTGTAACAATTGATGAATAGCATTCAAACACATCATTCAGTAAAACAAATTTAACAGAAACAGCTCTACTCAATCCAGTATTTTCCAAAAAAGAAGAATAGTTCTGATGAAGAATGTAATCCAAAGAATCGAGAGCATGTTGAATAGTTGCACATGGAGTATCCACTGAACGACCACAAACCTCCTCTTTGGCACTTTTTTCAAGTTTTGAATCGACATAGAATGTAATCAATAAATTAGAATTTTGATAGACGGCTAATTGTTGTGTAAAAACCTTGTAGGCCTGTGAATTGATCCAGCGCTGATTGTTGGATTTGACACCCCGATGGTGGTGAGGTTTCGAATTGCCACCATTTGTTTTATAAAATTCTACATTTTCCATAGATAGTGATGGTATTGTAAATTGAGCCTCTCGATTATTGATGAGTTTGTAGTTGGTATTATTGTTAAAAGTGTAAGGAGTTCTTTGATTTGGACTTGTGCTCCATTCCGAAACCAATCTTGTTGATGAATATTCGTGATGAAAAGTTGTTGTTGTTGTTCCTGTTGGTGCTACTACTGTCAGTGTTGATGCTGTTGTAGTTTCAATTTGACACACAACCCACAAGACAATCAACAACAGTAACAAAACTGTAAACGACAACTTCATTATGTTGTGTGAAATTTTTTTGAATACTAATGAAATGTCTGTGCGACATGCAACAGTTGATGAAAAGATTCTCAAATTAAGAAAGTATTTAATACAGTTAAGATTCAGTCAAAAATGATTGTAATATCAGATAATTTTCCAATTTGGGTGGCTTCTTTGAGCTTGGTGAAAAAGTGAATTAGACTTGACTTTGGTTTCACAATAATATAAATTGCTGTATATCCTGCTGATACGTGGTCCAGTTTAAATCCACTTGGAATGTCCAATTCAAATAATGTGTCTCCTGTATTACCTCTAGATTCAATATATTGTCTATTTGGGGAAACAATCATGAGTGATAAATTGGAGGTGCAAAGAGATGATCCTGCATACTTCTTATCTTGCTTTATAAGTTCTGGCTCGCCCTTTGAGAGCTGATAGAGACTATCATTTTCTATTATAAATTGTCATTGTAAATAGTGAAATATTTTGCATACATACTCAACACATATGATCGGTAATTGAATTTACAAACTCCAACATCAATCCAATCATGAATACTAGCATTTAGTTCGACTTGTTGGAAACTACTGATTGTAGCACTATCTCCAGAACCACCTTCCATCTTTCCAGACATGAAAATTCTATTATCTTTTAATAATATCAACGTATGATCATATCCTGTTTGTATTTTAGAAATGTCACAATCAAACTCATAAGAAAATGTATACTTGTTGACATTATCATTTTGTTTGATTCCGAAATTACATAATGAAGCTGATCCAGCTCCATAAATTTTCCTATTATTCACAGCAAAAACAGTAAAGAAAGTTCCTCCATCAATGTGAGTGATTTTGTAATTGGAAGGTAAATCTAGATGATCCAACGGAATATGTGTAAAATCTCCAAATGTTCCAGACTGTGTAATCCCAGTTTGATAGAAATAATTGTGACCAGCTCCAAACAAGTACTTGTCATTAATTACTAACACCGAATGAACCCATCCTATTAAAGATTTCAATCAAACAACGATCCTTGTCAACATTTAATTCACTTGAAAACATACCACAAGCGATTTTAGTAACTCTGAAATCATGATCAATTTTTCCCATTAGTATTAAAGGTTCCATCATTCTTAGAACATCAATCCTTTTGAAATACGGAATTGCTGAAGTATCCTCACCACATCCACACTATTATTTAAATTAAAATCGTGATGAAGATCAAAACCTACCTGAAGATAAGCATTGTATCCACAAACATATAATTCATCTTCCGTAGTAACCAAGAATACATGCGATCTTCCACTAACCATATATTTAATTCTATTAATTATTTCCTCATATTCAACCTTTCCCAAAGTAACCGAACCATGATAAAGTCCTCTCGGTTTATCCACACCAGTAACATCACTCCTAGCCCAACTTTCATCAAAAGCCTCCAATTTTACCAACTCTGAGATTTCATTCGCTTTGCATTCAAAGCCTAAATTTTCTCCCTCTTCTATTAAATATTTGATCATCAAAATATTAAATATTATTTGTATCATCATCATGTGATTGATCATCAAACAAACCTACTCTTCTCTCCATAGAAAAACACACGGGAACCTTTCTGTTGCGTCATCACACACAAATTTTTTTTAATAATTTTTCAAATTGAAAATTGCAATTTTTAAAATAGATTTACACACACAGAGATGGAAATTTGTTTTATTCTTGCTTGGTTGCCAATTTCTTCTTTTCAATTTCAGCATTTTCCAAGGCATGCTCAGGATCTTTCAAGCCCAAAATTCCTCTCCATATAATTCTATATAAATAAGGCAGTGTTAAATAAGGCACTGATTCCAAACACCAATACGACCAAATCTCATGAAAAACGCCAAAATTCACAGAAATTGCAACACTCAAAAGCCAGCCAGAGAAAAGTCCAACGCCAAGAATTTTACCAGACATGAACCAATCGTCACTTCCTTGATATCTGAAAAAGTGTGGCAAGACAGTGAGTAATAACCAAGTGAACCAATGAGGTGCATATCCATATAAACTATGATAAGGGAACATCCAGTAGAGATGGTTTGGTCCTTGATAGGAACACATGGAGGTGCCAATGTTTTGTAATGGAACACCAAAGAGTTTGGCCTCAGTTCCATAAGCATTTGGAGTGATTTCCAAATTTGAAGTGTCTTGTCCAGTGGATTGCAATAGAGAATGAGCTGATTGATTGTTTGTGGCCATGGTGTGTCCTCCCAATCCATAATATCCCATGAATAATGAAATAGAAGAAACTATTAAACAAATGTAACAAGCTACGAGTGTGAATCGATAGAGTGTCTTTCCTTTTAAAGTATTTCTCAAGCAATAGTAATTGTGTGAAATTGGTTGTCCCCAAATTAGCAAATGGGCAACAATTGTCAAATATTTGTTACTATCTGTATTACAAGAATCGGTTAATCCAAAGTAATATTGTAAGAATTGCAAACTTTCCATTAGAAAGTATGTCAAATAGAGGAAAATGAGTGAAAATAGAGAACCTTTTTGTGCAAAAGTGGCATTCTTTGGAAGAGAAAGGTATCGTCTAGTTTGATCCAAAGTCATCACCAAGCCAAGGCACGAAAATACGAAAGAACTTGTCATTGACCAACACATCTTTAATTGTACGACTAGTTAAGCGCGTTCAGCGAAATCAAAAACAAGTTTGTGTGTTGAGTTGTTTTTTTGATGTATTTTTAAAATGGAAAAATACAATAGCAGCAGAGCAAGCAAAAGGGAAGAATCTTTTTGTTTGAATATTCGAGTGTTTAATATTTTCCATACACCGCGCCAAGTGAGGAGGCATACATTGGACGCACAAAAAGTTTATTGTAAAGCTTAAGTGAATAGGAGCAAGATTTGGTCTTTAATTGGAACCAGTGCCTTTTCATAATATTAAAAAATTCAGTAAACTCAATTTTTAATTTTTTCCATCGTGATTCCAGATCAATATTACAATACTTTTTACAATATTCAGCCAAGTTTTTTGCCAAGGTATTCTCGGATGGTTTAGGTGCTTGGAAATTAGTCTTTTCACATCTCTTGATACAATTCAGCAGTCCATTGTAATTTTCCGAAGTTAATTTCTTGGCCATGAGTGAACTGAATGTAATTTTCTTGGCACTGGCAAATCCTCCTGCATTTCCCATTCTCAATTCCACATATCTTGTTCTGTGATTGTCAATTTTAGTCAGGACTCTAAGGCCAACGTATGGAAATTTAACTTTTTCAGAGTTATTGGAAGAATTCATATCACATGATTTGAATAGAATGTAAGTTTCAGTCAATTCATCACCAACAAATTTTGCCTGAGTGGAACAGATAACATTGAAACTACGAGTCGAAAAGAGAGGACCCAGCAATAAATCAGCATTCAACAAGACACTTGGATACTTTTTCATTGAATTACTTGCATCTATGGACGAATAGGTGTGATATCTGAGGTTGGAAAAAGTGTAATCCAAGTGGTTGTCATAATGGAGAGCTTTGACAATATTCTCAATTGGATATTCAAAAACTCCAACATTCTTTGTTAATCTTAATTGCAACCCATCAGAATAGTCCTTATCAGATGCCCATTGTACAACTCTTCCTTTATCAAAATAGGTCATGAACCAATCAGATGAATATTCCTTTGCTAAATATTTGGATAATTTCCAATCTCTGTCAATGACATATTTCATTGACAAGTCATCAACGGTGAGCTTGTTTGCTGAAGATTGCATTTCTTGATTATATTCATTCTTCTTCTTGTAGCACTCAATTAGGAATCTTGGAAGAGTATTCTGCTTAATTCCCTTTTCAGTCCACTTTTTCACAAATTTATAATGTTTGTGTTGGAAGGCAACAAATGTATCCTCCAATATAGTGTGTAACATGTCACATATTAATTGTACTTCATCCATGAGTGAAGCTTGACTTGTTTCATTCGATTGGTTATTGATTGAGCTTGTTTCATCACATGATTCAGTTTTGAAAATGAATGATTGGCCAGTTTTGTGAATTTTGTAAATCTTTTCCAAGAATTGACCCAATCTTACATGATGAAACCATCTATAAGCTCTACCTTGATTTCTCATTGGTATAATCAATAAGATAATGTCAAGCACCAAGTCATTGTCAATAGATACTGATTTACCATTTCTTGAATATTTTGTAACTAAGAGATTGGACATTATCAAGGAATATTCCTTCAGAAGCAGCATCAATATCATCTTCAAGGATATTACTCGTATTGTCATCATTGTCCTCAGTAGTGGTATGTGTTGTTTGGTTTTCCTCATGTATAAATGATAACGTATCGTTGGTACTATTGACTTCGAGAGCTTCATTGTACGAAACATCAACAGGTGGCTCTGAGAGATACTTCTTTTCGAACAGTTTTCTGTGGTTTTGGACTGATTGGAAAGAGAGGTCTCTGTTTGGCAGGAGAATGGCACATAGTGGGAGTCTAATGATTGAGCTTGAAGACATTTTTTTTAATTGTGTTGATTGTTTCGGCAGGTGATTCAATTTAAAGAAACTGGTGTCTAAATGGGTTATGAAAAGATTCCTGCCACAAGCTCTTTGTTTGCATTTAAACAACAAGAGATAAGACTACAGAATGAAACAATAAGATTAGGTAAATTGGCAAAATGGATTCCTCAATCATTTTTTCGCTAAGACCTCCTATCTTCATGGTTTCGTTGCATTTTCGCTTCGTTCTTATCAGACATTCCAATAAGTGCAAGTTTACCCAAACAAAAGAAAATCTTTACAGTGACAGAGACGAAATTGGACGAATTTGGTGCTTGATCGTAAAAGGGAAAAAAGGACGTTGAATAATTTGTAATCCATTTCCTGTAGTTGATGTTATTGTTGTAATAAAGGACATTTGATGGTCTCTTGGTTTTGGTTGTGCTTTCCATACGTCGTATCGAATACTAATCCGAACAGTTGTTTGAATCCACAACAAGAATCAAACAACATTAGATGCATTTCCAACAGTTGGCAAGTTAGTTGGTTTGTGAATTTGTCGTTGCCATTCAATTGCCAATTCACAAATTCGAGGATTAGTTCTCTTCAATCTATCATAAACATCCAATAGAGTATGCATGGAAAGAAATTCGAGTTGAGAAAATAAATTCTGTGGCAGATTATCAGTGTGAGAGGTGTTAATTTTGTAAAGTATTTCCTCTCTGTGAGTTGCAATATTGGGAATATTCAATTCATAGGTACTTCCTTCATTCAAATAGCTCTGAACAATGTGGAGAGCCATCTCTCTATTTCGGTTGACTTTAAAAGTTTCCACATCCTTGAAAAATAAAACACCCTCAATACAATAACTTTTTCGACTGAAATCTGTGAGAATTTCAAAAGCTTCCTTATTGTGTAAACAAAACTCAACTTCTGAATTGTACAATTCCAAATGTCCTCTATAATCTTTTGCAATTGAGTAGCAAATTGGCAAGAGAATGGTAATGAAAACTTCTAGAGTAGAGAAGGTCATCATGATTAATCCTTGAGGCACAACATGATCTAGAAAGAGTGACATGTAATTGTTTGTAGAAATGACAATATGTGTAATGACAAATAGTACTTGTAAAATGACAAGAATAATTGCTTCCTTCTTAATGAACCATGTATCTTCGGTTTTGAAGCAAAGCATTACACAAATAAATTCCATTCCCAAATAGAAAATGTACAGCATAACTGAAATGATGGAGGGTGTCATGTTGGCATAACATCCTTTCAGACTAATCATGGATGTTTCTTTCATTAGGAATCTACTATTTACAAAGAATGTATCCTCAATGGAAGCCAAAACAATCCAAATTATCAAATGTATCAATAAGAATCCAATAAAAACATCCACGGAAAATCTATTACTCGAAATGAGTGAATTCATTTTGAAAAGGAATTGTTCTCTCCTTCCCAATTTGTGAACACTAAGAAATTCTTGAACATTGTCGAGTCCTGTTGTTTCAATCACTGAAATTCTCCTAGTAATGGTGTTGCCATCATCTGTGGCCACAGAGTTTTGAAATAGCGCGACTGACTTGGTCTGTTGTGGTTGTTTCTGTGTTGATGAATCTTTGAATAGTGATGAAATATTGTCAATCCCTCCAACTACTACTGGTGTCAAACCTCTCCTCTCCAATAAGGTTTGATTCTGTTCGAAATGTTGCTTTTTATACATATTGACCTTATACTTGATGAACAATCTCAATGTTCTTAAAGTTGAAGGCAATGTCAAACAGGGAGGTAACACAATAAATACCATACTAAAGAAGAAGCACGGATAGTATTCCCTCCCGACCACATATCTCAATCCAAATCCAAAAACAAATAGAAAACTACTCGACATGGTAAAGAGCATTCCAGTGAGTGTTCTAGCCTTGATGTGTCCATTATTTCGTTTCCAACACAACCCGAGAGAGCAGAGAAGAATTAGCAAGCTGTAAAACATGAGAAATAATCCAGAAGTGATTGGTACAGAAATAATATCTGGACACTCCTCAGTGAAGGACCACTGGTCGGCATTGGAGAGAGGAACCTGTGGCATTTGGAGAATCCAATCAGGACATGATGTATTTGTTGTTGATGAATTAGAATTATAATAACGGAATGATGAGGAAGTGCTTGTTGGGAACAGCCAATGTTCATGATTAATGGGATGAGAAAGGTCCATTCTTTTTTGATTCTTTGAAACGGATAAGCATGATGAAAACCATCAAAGCCAATCTTGTTACGTAAATTCCCTTCAAATGAGCGAGATAGACAAGAACATCATTTTGTTTTTAAAAGTTTTCTTCGAGAAGTGGCGGGTGATTTTATTTTCAAGCCGTTAAAGTTTGAAATTTTTAAAAATTGAATTTATTTGAAAAATAAATTATTTGAAAAAAAAGCTTCACCATGTCAAACTTGCCACCAAAGGTATATGGTCAGATGGAAAGGTAAGAGATGGTAGACACTTGTGTTCGCTAGCTTGTTCCTCTGTTATTGTGTCCAACACTCTTGTACATACAAGTTGACCAGATTTATCCTGTTGCTGACCCAAGTCCACAGTGAATATGTAATCCAATGTACCAGAAAAACCATTATTATAGTTTGTGAATGATGGTTCATTTCCTCTCACTTCACGGTAGCAAGACTTGAATTTTCCGAATGGGTTAAACATGACTTGTTCCACTCCCTTCTTTGAATTTCCATGCTGTTGTGAAGTCTTCCCACTAGTAACAACTGATGCTTCTGTAAAGATGTTGCAGTCAGAATTGAACGACAATGGTTTGGCTGTAGGAACCACAGCTTGCCCTTCCACAATCAAGTTGTAAACTTCACTATTAGGTAAAGAGTTGAAATCTCCAGCCAATACCACAGATACTGTTGATGAAGAGTTGTATGGCTGTATCATGTTGTAAGCTTGTTGAAGAATGTAGAACATTTGTGAAAGTTTCACTTGTGGATATTCTGGATCCCAAGCAAGATGGTTATTGATGATTAGAAGGTATTTTGATGAGAGTTTACATTGCAACAATGTCAGATTGGCAGTATCCCTTCTCCCATACATGTAATTAGTCTCCTTTCCCTTGTCTATCAAGTCAGACAAATTGGCCAAATCCAAGTCTAGGTGAGCAATCTCCACAAATCGGTCAGTCCTCCAAAAGGTAGCACAACCATTACGTTTTCCTCTCTTTTCAGTGTAAGTAGAATACATGTTCAATTTGTTATTCATCTTCTTTCTCCAATACTTTTGATAATTATCGCATTCTTGAAAACAAATAATTTCTGGCATTTCCTGATGTTGTTGTTTATCATTAGCCATTCCATAACTTTTAATTTCACGGAACAAACGTTTCCTTCTATATGACCAGCTAGTAATCATTTCATAATTTTCAATATTACTAAAAGGTTCCATATCCAATCTTTTAGCATACATTTGTGCTAGAATATTATACGTCAAAATTGTAAATCCAACCTTTTCTCTACTACTACTTGCTTCCATTCTCCTCCTCCACTTTAGCATCAGTGATGACTGCCTTCTCGTCATGATGGTTGTACAGCCATTTCCTTCCCATGCATGACGTGAGCGGGTAGGTAGTGAAGAGTTTTGTGATTTTGTTTTTTTCTTCTGGAGAAATTGCTGATGGCGCGAAATGTTGCTTCCTATTCCTTTGGTTGTTGTTGTTATTCCTTTGATGTTGTTGTACTTTATGACTTCTTTCCTTGAGGTTGTTATTGTTATTCATCATGTTATTGGTATTATGGTGTTTCTTTTTTTGTGATGTAGTTGATAGGTTGGTATGGTTCATCGTCATTGTGTTATTATAGGATTCTTGATAATCATTTCCAAAATTTACATTTTGATAAATGTTATTGAAGAGGTAGAGAATTATTAACGTGACAAGAAAGTAGACGAAATAGTATCTCCAATTCATCATGGTTATGTCTTTCTTATTTTTGTTGCATCTATTACAATTGAGTATGACAACTTTTAAACTGGCATTTGAAGAAGCAAAATCGAGTTTTCTCTTTTTCTTCCAATTAGACAATAAATGTTTCTTTCAATTATTACTCTTTTACTGCTATAATCTCATTAATTTACAATTTGGAAGGTCTTGTCATTGGAATCTCTGGTGATGGATAGTATCGCTTAGTAGTGCTTCTTTTGAAATTTCCAAAAATTATAAATTCACTTGCATCACTCCACAAGTCACTGAAATTTTTCGTATGCTTTGAGAAGAAACCAACATGTCCAATAGGTAAATATTTTGGAGGTGATTTGTTTTTCATGAGAGGTCGAGGAATCACCTCAGTGTAAAACTCCTTGCATCTATATAAAAATTTACAATTGAATTTTTCAGTGGAAACTTGATTGGTAAACACATCATCTTCAAAGACCCAGTTCAGGAATGTTGTATGGTTGACTGTCGAAGGTAACACCACTTGATTGGTTTTTGGATCTGTCATGTATTCAGGTAGGGTTCCAAAATGTCTCCACTGCTTTGCAACTCCAGTTGGTAAATCTTCCATTGCATTCCAAAAAGTTCTGGATGGGAAATAGCCATACAGCAATGTCAATAAAGGAACACTTTCAAAAAACATTCGTGTTCTCAAATAATGTTGAAATCTATCCTTATTTCTAAATAAATTAATATATCCATTATATCCATTGAATGCTGATAGCATGAATCCTCTCTGTACTATAGGTGAAACATCTTTAGGTGTGAGCATCATTAAATAAGCTCCAATTGAATTTCCAACAACACTCACTTCCATTGGAATTCCTTTATAATTATCCGAATGATAGAAATTAACAAAATCCAAAGCACCTCCATAATCCTTAGCCCAATCAAAAAAGGTACAATTAACAGTTGGCTTTTCTCCATCTCTCGATTCTCCCATTCCTCTATAATCATATGTCAGAACAATCACTGGCTGATTTCTTTCCATTCCATACGCAACCAAATATTCAGCAAATAGAAAGTGATAATCCTGATGCATACCAGTTGCAACACTAATTACAACATAGACAATTTTCTTATTTTCCTCTTTTTGAGAATTACCAAATTCAGATGATGAAGAACTCATTGTCTTTTTCATGTACTTTTCATCACTCCAAATGTATCCAATGATTGGATAGGAGTCTTCTCTCGATGGAAAAACTACCTTACTCTTAGTAATTTCTCCGTTTGATGATGAAGATTTTGATTCTCCTCCAACTGTATCATCTTCCGAAGATACTTTCTCATCCAAGTAGAATTGCTTTTGTTCCATTTTTTTATTAATAATTAAACGTTTTTTATTCAGGAAGGAGAATTGCTTACTAATTTTTTCTCCAATTCTCCGAAGAAAAAATTGTCCTTAGAAGAAGATATTCAATTTGTTTACAATGTAATTGTTACAATTTGTAATTGGATTCTTGAAGAAAGAATGAGTTCATAATATTCATGAACCTGTATGAACTGTTGTTGTAAACCTGTTGCGCCAATTTCAATTATAAAATCAACAAATTGAAAAAAAATAGAAGAAGAACTCTGATCAATGCATGCAGAGCAGATGAAGACAGTAGTGGAAGAGTCATCATCATTTATTCCATTTGATGGAAAATTATCGGAAATGATGAAAGATGTTCGGGAGGATTTTAATACAGATTTAATTGAGGTGATCATGTTGTGGTTCAATCAATACAAGATGAGTCATATTAGTCATTTGTATAGGGATTTGGATGAGATTGGAATGAATGATTTGTGGACTAATGTTTGGTTTGCAAAGGAAGATTCCCAAAAATTCATGGATAAAGAATTGAAAAAGTTTGAACCTTTTTATGAACAATATATGAATTATGAACCTAAATATCTGTATGAATATATTGCATTGATTGTGCTTTATGATCAAGTTCCGAGAAATATATTTAGGAATAGTGCAAAAGCATACGAGACAGATAGAAAGGCATTGGATTTGGCTCGTTCTCTAGTTCCTTACATGGATAAGCTGCCTATTCAGTTTAATATTAGTATTATCATGTCATTTGTACATTCAGAGGAATTGGAGGATTTGAAACAAGCCAAACAGTTTATTGAAGCATTGGAAATTAAGTATGCCAAGTATAATGTGCTGAAGAATCTCAAGCTCATATTTAAAAATCACAACGATAGAATGGAATTGTTTGGAAGAATTCCTGAAAGAAATAAGTATTTGGGAAGAGCATCAACAGAAATGGAATTGACCTATTTGAAGAATATCAATTCTCAATAATACTGGAAAGAAATAGTATCATTCTCCATCTATTTCAAAAAAAAGAAAGCAACTATAAAACTTATAAAGGAGCCTAGACAATCTGTACTCGTTCAATATCATAACTTTTATAGAATGAATGGCTACGGCCATATCACGATGAATGCACCTCATCCCGTCCGATTTGAGAAGTTAAGCATCGTCGAGCTACATCAGTACTGAGGTTGGAGACAACTTGGGAACCTGTGGTGCTGTAGTCTTTTTATCTTTTAAACCATGTTATGGTTCTTATTCTTTTATTTGGTTTTTAAACTGGTTGTTAACATTTGATCTTTGTGTATTCGAGGAAGTGTTGTACTCTTTGTCTCCTTGAAGTTTGGTTGTTTAAAGTGGAACATTTTATTAACTTGTTGTGTGGGAAGAAGTTTTATTCTTTGAGTTTGGAACTTGGTTTCTATTGTAGATTAGTTGACAACTGTTTATTCTTCGGGTGTGGAATACAACAGTGCTGAAGGTAATCTCTCACCTGGTTTGATAAAACTCACAAATTCCTTGGCTACAGCCGAATGGTAATATAACAGATTTGGATTTGTTGTTGATTCTTGCACTGTTGATATTAAATGTTCTAATCTCATTACAACAACATCGTTAGGATCCAATCTTTTGGCTTCTGCAAGTTCCTTTCTCATCTTGGTCAAATCATCTTGATCGAATTCATCATCCACAAATAATTTTGAAAAGTATGAAGAAAATGCATCAAATTTAGAGTTGGCCTTCTTTTGCTCCAATTCATAAAGCCATTCATCATCTTGCACAATATTCTTTCTAAGAATTTCATATACTGTATCTATTTGTCCCTTCTCCTTATTCCAGATTCTTTCTGTTGGCCTAGTAATAAAAGACTCCTGTGTTTGTGTAAATGTCCTTGAATCACAAATGATTGCCACATTAAGATACCATGAAAAGTCATTCAATAGTTTGGCTCTTTCAATAACCTCTCCAACCAGAGCCATGTAACGCATTTGCTTATTACCAACATTACCTTGAATCATTTGACCTGATGAAATGGAGATGCATGATTTCAGAGCTATTTGATCATCTTTTTGAATTTGATCATTAATGGAATTGAAAAAGGTTTGTATCTTTAGGGCTGTTTCAATGGCAGTACTTGAAGGACTCTTATCTGAAGGTGAAAATATAATGACATATTCATTGTAGGCTTTGATTTGTAAATCTGCCTTACAGGTCTTACACATTTGTGAAATTGCGGTCAGACATTTAGAAATCAAGTTCTGTAACAATCCAGATTCGTAATCAAAGTTATTCTGATTCAGATTTGGAATGGTCAAATACATGATGGAACACTCTTTCATTCCCAGACCAAGTTTGAATAAATGACTGGACTTGTGATTGGAATTTCTGTGATGGGATTGATGTTGATGAATAGAAATTACATCTGAGGCACCGTTTGAACTTCTTCTCGAAATTGTATCAAAATTATTGTTGGAATTCTTGGCTGCTGCTGTAAATGAATTAGCATTATCAGTATTGGTTTCGGTATCTTGCTTGGCTTCATCCAATTGATTCAAAATGGAATCTGGAATGAATGCTCTAATTTCAGAAAGCCATCTTATTGTTTCACTCAGAGAGGCATAGATTGCTTTGGGCTCGCTAAAAATTGAACTTCTTCTTTGAATTTCAGACAAGTGCAAGGTTTCAATATTCTTAAAATCTTGCTGAAGTTTTGCAAATGGGCTTGTTACTACCCAACCAACAAGAATGCTCACAAGAATTCCCAAAATGGCCACAGCAATAGAAACTCCAAGAATAACCCAACTACTTTCAATAATTCCCTTCTTAATTTCAGATTCATCAAAGAAGAGAGTCATTCTCCACTTTAAATTGTGGAATGTATAAGGTGCAGAAGAGATGAGGAATGAATTTCCCAAACCATTATCCAAACTTGTTTGGAAAGAGGTCAAATTTGCAATATTATTCTCTTGTTGATGTTTGAACAGTTTCTCCATCATTTTACCTGCATTTTGTGAGACAATTTCAGTTGTTTTGACTCTCTTTGAATCAACTCCATCCACAGCTAGAGAAGATCCAATAATATAATCATTGCCATACTCTGAAATGATCACAAATCCTTTTTGCATGACTTTTACAGATGATAAAAACTTGGCGATTGCTGCCAGTGAAATGTTGATCTTGGCAAATCCAATTCTTGTCTTGTTAGTTGATGAGGTTGGATCTGATCTCCTATAAATTGGTGTACTCCAAAAACTCGAAATTGGTCCATTAATTACTATTTAAATTAGGTTGAATAATAATAAGAATTAGAGTTAATACGGTTAGAATATGAGAGAAAACACATACCCTTATAAGGAGCTCCAAAACCACCATTCACATATTGACTATGAACAATCATTGATTCCTTATAGTAATCTGTATTGGCTACTACATAGGTAATATTAGTAGTGACCTTATCTGGATAGTATTCTCCTGTGGTCATGTTTGCCTTGTACATGATAAATCGTGAACCCTCTGGTTTTCTCACATACACCAATGAACCATCTGCATTGACACTGTAGGCATAAAGAGCATTGTTTCCATCCTCTCCAAAACACAGATTTGTCACTGTGACTCCAAATTGTTTCACTCGTGTAAAGAGATAGTATTGTATCGATTCAGCCATATCCACAAATCCATTATGGTAATCCTCAGCTATGGAATCGGCAACATATTTGGCTGGTAACAGTTGTGAATTGACAAAGCCACCAATCTTTTCATTCATATTTTCAATAATTACCTTAACTTGATCCAAAGAGGCCTGTTCATTCATTGTATAGGAAGTGATCCAGATAGTCAATGCTGTCGTCACCACAACCATCATGATCATGACAATGAGGAATAATCTTACACTGAGTAGAAATCTGAGACAACACCCCCTATCTGATGATGAGTAGCCATCATCATAATCCTGCCCTCCCGAATCATCTTCAGGGAACATGTTCTGTAAATTATTATTCTGCACATATTTTGCTGATTTTGAGAAGGAGAGTTCAGTTTCTGATGTTGTTGATTGTTGAGGAACCACCCTATTCGTTACTACCATATTGTATTGTTGTTGTTGTTTAAATGTATATTAACGTGGATGATGATGAAGGGGTAATAATAATATTGAATATAAGTTTATAATATAACCGTTAGTATAATATCTAAAAAACGCGAGAAGTATAATTCTTCCTTAATATATAAATCACAAATTCTAGTTTTTAATTTCAAATCTTCTAAATGTTTGATGCAACTCTCTCTATTCAATGATTAAAAAAACAAGCCTTATTACTTCTTGAAATGGCCAATTTAACAACACAACAAGAATATGCAACGTTTTTTACTTTGAGTTGTTTTTTTTTGGAGGGAAACTGGTTCAAGAACAGTTAGACCATTAGGAGTGTTCAAAAAATCAAAAAGGATATAGAAATAAGTTCAAATAAGGAAGAATTTTTGGATTTAGGTTGAAGTAGACTTTGTTAAGGCACAGTAAACACAAGTAATAGTGTAAACTTTTATAATACAAGAGAATCTTTTGTTTAAATGGTGATTATTCTACTTTTAAAGATGCTTAATTCTCCTGGATCTGTTTGCTCAGGTTCATTCAAAACAATAATGCCAGAGTGAAATAGGATTTGCATTTACAGCCAAGTCTTCAAACACTGGGCTTTACATTCTAATATACCAAAAGGATGTTCTAGATCAGATAAGCCTTAGTGGGCGCCTGACAAAAATCATATGATAGTTAATTGGAACTCTCGCAATATTATTTTCATCCTCCTCATTCCAACACCTCTCCAACTCTGTGTCCTTCACTCCAATCTTTAAAAAAAGCGATAAGGACGATGCCTTAGTGCTCAACAACCTTAAAAAAACAAACAACAACAATTTGTTTGATATAGGAGAGATGAATAAATACCCAACATCATTAAGTGTATCGAGGAGAGCAATTCTTACTGTCTTGTTGGGACTACTGCTCTTGATTGCATTTTGCAGCTCGACTTCTTTCATTCATGCACAAGAAGAACAACAAGCAGGAAGACAACATCCACAACCTTCAGGAATGAGACCAAGACCACCACGTCCAATTCATTCAGGAGAAAGACCACCAAGACCTCATCCTGAACACTCTGGAATAAGACCAAGACCATCTGGAGGACACAAACTCCATCCACAGCCAAGACCTTCAGGAATGAGACCACGTCCATCTTATGCTCGTCCAAGACCTTCTGGACCAAAACCTCGTCCACCAGGACCAAAACATTCAGGACAAAGACCACCACGTCCACAGCTCCACCAAAAGATTCTACAACTATTGAGCCAGACAATGATATTGCTCAAAATCAAACTGGAGAAATTTACCATGGAGAAAAGGAAGGAAATGAATTGACAATGGAAATTATCATCTTTTCTAGTGTTGGAGCTGGAATTTTATTGATTGGAGTTGTAATTGCTATTGCTCTTGTTAATTTCTTGATTTTGAAAAATAACAAGACTAAATTTCAAACTCATACTGAACTTGTGGATGATGAAGCTGATACTACAAGAATTTTGGGTATTAACGATGGATCTGTTCATGCCTAAATAAAAAGTCAATATAATTCAAACCTTGATATTACACCAAGTTTACAACACAGTTTTATTCAATTTTAGAAAGATCCAATGGTAAGATTTTGTTCTTTCAAGGAAACAATCTTTTGAGGACTCGAAAATTTCAACACCCATCACTAGCAATCGTATATCTCTCTTCATTCAAAACTGTCAAAGATCTTATTAACTGAGGTCAGTACCTCCATCCAAATCCTTTAAAAACCTTCTTTAATCCTCACTCCCAAATCTCTCCCAGCAACGTTTTTTCCCACAATGGTCATAATTGAAATAAATTGAAAAACCGTTAAAGTGGCTGTTATTCAAATCAAAAAAATGTCTGTACATTCCTACCATCACGATAACAATGAATATCCCTATGTTGTTAAGGGGTATGCTGCTAATAGTGGCAGCTCGCATCACTCGGGTGATCAGACTGAGATGGAAATGCTCAGATCAGTCAAACATAAAACTACACAACAATTGAGTGACCAGATGCATTGTGTGCTCAATGTGGTCAATCTTCCGAGTTCGAATGGTGAGGGAAAGGGTGATAGCAGTAGTAGAATGAGTTCAAGTCGTTCGAATGTATCGTCTTCAGTGGATTCCGCAAGGAAGCATTGATTTTATTCCGGATACATCATTATCACCTAAGAAGAAAATATTCTCTAAGATCTCCCTCAACAATATGTAAATAATTACTAAGAGTTATTTGTAAATATATAAATAAATACATCATGCTAGGAAAATTCTATTAATATAAATAACAGTAATATATTATTTTGCCTCAGTTCTGTAACGTCTATCAAGATTGCGCCCAATGTTCAAACAAGAACATGATGGCAACTTTATTAGGGCCAATGACTAATAGGGGTTCATTAAGGAAGTCAAAATTGTTGTTGGATTTTTATTAAAAAACAAAATCTCATCACTTTCAGCTCTGAATTATTCTTCGTTTTTTGGTTGAGTTATCCAGTAGCTATTAAGAACAAAACCGTTATTTCATTATCCAATCTCTCTACTAACAGACAAACATTCATCAAGAGTCTAAATATCGCAAGTATGAGTACCTTCACACCACACCATTATCGTGACAATCAAGAATATCCATACGTTGTTCATTCACATGTAAATTTGAAAACCAAGAGTGAATATCATGCAGAGATGAATCACTTGAGAAGTTTACCTCACAAATCAACAAGCCAATTAGCTGATCAAATGCATTGTGTTGTAAAGGTGGTTCAATCCTTACCTCCATCAAACTCTTCAGTTGAATTGAATACAGCCTCAAAGGTTTCATCAATCTCCCTCAATAGAAAATCATTCAGAAAATAAGGGAGGAAGAAATTCTGTGATGCGATCTTCTGGAAGCTCTCTAAAGAGATACTTTAAGCCCTAATACTAATAATTATTTAATTGTCTCTGTGATGATTTAATAATTATTTAATTAATCTATCCTAAGTATCATCCTAAGCTTCCTAATACTAACTGTAAATACTTCCCTAACACAATGTCCTCTCCCTTTGTAAATATAATTTATCAACTAATTAATAAAACAAAACAACAACATGTTCTTTCACCTAACATTGACAAATTAAAACTATTTTAATAGGAAGAAGTCTTCTTCTTTTTAACTTGTCTAGATGATGAAGAGGATGCTGAAGATCTCTTAACACTTCCTCTTGAACGAGAGGATGATGAGGAAGATGATTTCTTACCTCCTCTCTTCACAGCGGCACTTTTTGATGAAGGTCTACCACCAACTCCCTTACTTGCCTTCTTTGCTCCCTTAACACCTCTCTTTGATGATGTGGAAGATTTCAATGAGCTCTTTGAGCTGCTCTTCTTGCTTGACTTTCCAGCAGTTCTAATCTTCTTGTCAGCACCCTTGAATTTAGTAACCAATTTCTTATTAACAAAGACCTTCTTGTAATTGTTGAGTCTGGAATTGGCATCTTTCAAACTCTTGACACCAACTTGCTTTCTGACCTTATCATTGTGCTTTTTAATATATGCTTTGATACCATTAGCAGTGGATGGCATGTAAATTCTCTTATTCAAACCAAGAGCAGTGAAACCCTTTCCAGAGCTAATGGCAGATTGAACCTTTTTCAATGTTCCTCTAATTTCAGAAAGAGATTTAGTCTTGAGAACTGGAGCAATATTTCTGGCAATAGTATTTTCAATAGTTGCAACATGAGTCTCTGAAAATCTATTAAGATTCATTCCCAATTGTTGAGCACGTCTTGACATGTTACCCAAACCAATATGAGCTAGAGTCTTGGCAATTGGTCCAGCAACATAATTGGCAGCAGAAGAAATGGAATTGGAATAGTGTCCAACATGTTCAGTGGATTCCAATGAAGTTTCAGATGCTGTTTCATCATTTTCCAAAGTTTGAGCACCACCTGAGGAGGATGATGCAGCAGAAGCAGATGCAACTGTTGCAGATAGGGTATTCTTTAAGAGATCAGCTCCTGGATGTGAAGTTTTGGAAAGTAAATTGGAAACAATTAACATGAGTTGAGATTTGACTTGTTTTTGTTCAGAAGTTTGAGTTGGAATGGCTTCCACAATCTAAAATGATCCAACCACACACATTTTAAAATTCCAATATAATCAATATTCCATCAAATCCAATAAATTTTACAAAAATTGTAAAATAACATACAGCATTCAAATCTTCAGCAAAATACAACAAATTTCCAGCAATAACTCTTTCATCAAATGGGGTAATAGTACTCTTCAATGCTTCAGAAAGAGTTCCAGCTTTAGTTTTTTCATCAGCAGCTTCAAAATTAACACTTGATGAAGATTCGTCTTGATTAGTTAACCTTTCGTGTGTTGCTGGCTTTTCTTCCTTGACTGGTTCAACAGGTTGAGAAGGAACTTGATTATTTTGTGGTTCAGGTTGTGGAGTTTCTTTCTTTTCCTCTGGTTGACTTGTTTGTTCAGGTTGAGGAGTTGCAACTGCTGGTGAATTGGTTTTGCCTTTTGCAGCCAAATTCAAATTGACCACAACAGAAACGTTTTCTTGAGTTTTGGCCAAACCATCAGCTGCCAATGTGAAAGAAGCAGCAAGGATTGTGAGAAGAAGGATGGAAAATACCAACACAAGCGGTTTTGTCATTTTTTAGCGAGATGTTCTCATGTCATTAATCGAGTTGCGAAAAAGTGAAACAAGATCTCTAAGAGTGACACTGAAAATTGATAGAAAATGCAGAAAGGAAAGAAACAAAATATGCCTGCAACAATTTAACAAAATGGTTAATTAATCTCATTCGAAACCAGACTATAGTTGTTTACAAAAATTCTTAACACAACCACAAAGATTCTCGTTGTATGCAAAGATAACATTACGTCTCTGTTGGCTAACCAAATTTTCCGATCTATTCCCCAATAGTGCTTAGTTTCGTATTAAGAAGTCTTTCAAGTCACCTTTCATCAGTCAATTCATCTTTAAACATCAACTAAAAAATGGCAAGATACTCTTTCCTTCTTGTACTATCAACCTTCCTCATCTTGTTATCAGCAACATACCACTTGACAAATACAATGTCAACCAAAACCAACAGTCCAAACCTCTTGCTCGTATCAATAACATTGGAAAAGCACAAAATATTTGATGGTAGAAGTTTGCAAGATATCAGGAATTATTGTTGATGATTCCGTGTTGAATTTTTGACTTGACACCAAAGAAATTTGCTTCATCCACTGTTTCTAATAGTAGTGGAAAGGTAAAATCTGGTAAATCATCAAGCAGATCTGTATCTTCATCAAGAAAATCAAAGACTTCTAAAAATGGAAAAGTTGGTGGAAATAATTTACAAAAAAGTGGAAGAAAAAACAACAATCAAAAAAGAGGTCGTTAAAATCTTCAAAGAAAACCTCAAAAACTCTCAAGAGAAGAGTCAATTCTGGTGGTGTTGTTACTCTCGCTAAGAAACCAAAGAAATCTTCAGCAGCTTCTGGAGTCAATTCTGGAGATCATGTGAAATATTACAACAGAGATTTTGTAAATTATCAATGGGTATTTATTCAGTCAATTCTGACACTGTTGTTGCAGCTCATGCTGTTCAAATTATTGGTTGGGGTGAGGAAAATGGAAATGCATATTGGCTTTGTATTTATTTGAAATAATATTTACAATATTTCAATAAATATTAAAATTTCAGCCCTCGCTATTGGGGACAAAAACAGTCCGCACTAGCACGCAATTGCTTTCCGTTATATATGCGCTTTCATTGTTGTTCAAAAAAAATCAACAACAGGATTTTTCACTTTTGGTTTAGAAATTCTTCACATCATCTTGTTGTAAAAAAAACCGTTACCTTTTTTCATCATCATTAAAGCATCATGGAAGAAAAATTAGCAGCCAATCCATCAGAGAGTACCGAGGCAAGCAAGAGTAAACTTCCTTCTCAAATATCATCACGTCCAACAGAGTTTGATATCAAGGCTCCGATTGAATATGATAAAATTTCAATGCCACCTTGTTTGAAGGAGGAACAACATAAAGCCTTTTTAGAAATGGTTAGATTAACAAGGGAATATGAGGAAACAAATGGTTTGACACCTTATCAGAAATATTACATTTATTATGCTGATGCTGATCATCATTGTTTAGTTAGATATTTACGTGCTAGAGATTTTGATGTGCATAAGGCTTTTAACTTGTTGAAACATTCATTGGAATGGATTGAATCATACAAGCCACACATGATTAATGCAACAAAAATCGACCATGAAGGGTCTACAGGAAAGATGTTTGTTCATGGACATGATAAATTCGGAAGACCTGTTGTCTATCTTGTTCCTGCAAGAGAGAATACCTATGATAATGTTGCTAATATTGAATTGTTGGTTTATACGTTGTGGACTGCTGTTGATAGAATGGATGATGGTCATACCCAAATGGTTTGTTTCATTTGTTTTTAACTCATTACCAAATTATTTAATTATGAATAATAATTCATTTGGAATAATGTTAATAGGTTTGGATTTGTGATTATTCGGGATATTCAATGAAGAATGCACCAAGTTTATCTGTCTGTAAACAAACAGTTGAAATTTTGAGTAGTCATTTCCCTGAAAGATTGGGAGTTGCCTTAATTATGAATCCACCAAGAGTTTTCAGTTGGTTCTGGAAGCTCATTAGTCCATTTATTCCAGCTGCCACAAAGGAAAAGATTAAATTCTGTAACACTTCTAATAAGGAAGAAATGATGAAATTTATGGAACCTTACTTTACACCTGATCTTGTTTTAAAAGATTTTGGCGGTGAAAATGAATTTGAATTTGCAAAGGTCTGGAAACAAGATAAGGTTCTAGACAATACTCGTCTGAAAAAGATTAATGATTTTGGTTTGGCTGATGTTTCTTCACTTTTTGCCAATGTTGAACCATAAACTCTGAATATGTTTTGTTTCATATTATTTATCCATCTATTATTACTATTATATTACTGCATCTGTTTTGGTCTAGAAATTAGGAGCGTTGAGATTTTTTCCCGCCAATAAAAAAACAGTTTTATTATTCAAAAAAAAATCCTTAATGACCATCTTCCCTCATCATCCCATCACTTCCTCTGCACAACAATCATCATGATGAAATCGATTAGTAACAATAAATCCAAAAGGGAACAGCAACAACGCTCAATGAGCAAATCTTTATCATCGAGTACAATATCCACCCTCCATCAACAACCAGAAAAAACAACACCCAAAAGAAGAAAATCACAAAATACAAGTCAAGCTCCTGTGCTTGTGGCAGCTTCTCTTGATGATTTTAGTCTTGCTTCTTCAACTCTTCAAAAAAATGTTCAAGACTCTATTCTAACCACAACTCCATCAACAGTACCAACACCTCTGGTTCAAGTTTCTTTATTTTCCATTCTGAATAAGAGTGGATCTTCGGCGCCAAAATTGCCAACAATTTTCAATGATGATGAGGATGAGCAAGAGGTAGAGGAGAGTGAGAGCATAATTTCCTTCCGAAACAATGAAGAAATTAGTCAACAACCATCCCGACCAGAATTATCAGCCGCTGAAAACACTTCCCTCTCCGAGCAACAATATTCCTCTCCTCAAATAATGTTCAAAGAATTGACGAGGGAGAAATTATTCTCTCAAAAAACATCCCCCAAAAGACCTCTCGTAATTAAATCTTGTGCACATCCAAAGGATAGTACATTTTCCACAGTCAATTTAATGTTGGAAAAGGTTTTAAAAATTATTGGAAACTCAAAGAAAGGAACCTTTCTCTTTTTAACAAGATCCAATATGGACTCTCGTATTATCAAGGATATCCTACTCCAACAAGTTCCTGACCAGATGAAGGATATTAAAGTCATGTCATTTCACACCTTCTCCAGTACCATCCTTAAAAAGGCAGGAAAACCATATGGAAATTCTGGATTTAAGATCATTTCCAATGAGGATACTAGATTTTGTTTGAGTAAGGTATTGGAACATAATGATAAAACCAACTCTCTTAAGGAATTATCAATGGATGTGGAGGGTATTCAGAATTTTATTGAAGCTCTCAAACTGGAAATGAAAACTCCAGACATGCTCCTCCGCGAAATCATTTCACAACACCAAAGAGATTCAGTCAATGGAGAGAGAAGAAAGTTAATGTTGCTGCAAAATATTTACAGTGAATATGAAAATCTGAAAATGCAAAGTAAGAGTTTGGATTTTACAGATTTATTATTGCAATGTCATACTCTCCTGACAAATCCATCATCTGAAACTCTCTCCAACATTGGGCTATCGAATAGATCTGATCTTTATATTCTAATTGATGATTTTGAATTGTTAGATCTTCCTCAACATACTCTTTGTAAAGATATTATTTATTTGATGAGTCAAACTCAACAGACATCCATCAAGAGTGTATTGCTAGGAACTCAAAAATTGGATTGTGATAATTTGGCTAATTTAAAGCAAACTTTTATGGATCCATTTAGTTTTGATATTTTCAATTTTGATTCTATTGAAGATCAAATGAAAGAGACAAAGATCGCAGCCCATCATATACCAATTGAATCAACAAATATATTTGATGATCTCAAATCAGGAGAGTTAGTTTGGAGGTACATTTCTATTGAAGGGAAAATATTGGATGAAAAAACTTTGCATACAGTCGTTTCAAGATTTGCCGTTAAGGGATTTGAAAAGAATGAAAATGAAACCATCAGTGACATTCCAACAGAGACAATTCAAATAAGTCCAGAGACTAGTGAGCTTATCTTCCAAAGTGACTCCCTTTCTACCCCAATAGGTGCTGCTGACTATCTGACTGCTCCACAAAAAGTATGCAATATTTATTTGGAGTTTTCCTCGAAGAAGGAACAAATGGAATGGTTGGCATCTATTGAAAGAGGAATCATGCTTCAACAAAAGCCACTCAAGATGCCACCTTGTTTCAAGGACAAGTGTCAAAAGTTAGATGTAACCAAAGATCAAAAAACAACATTCCAACCCAAGATTAGAATCAATAGGGAAAAGATTAGAGATATGGTCTATTACAGGCACTCAATATCTGAACAATTCCTCATGAAACTAGAACATGTCATCAACATAATCGAGCAACATATTAACAAGAGTGCCAAAGCAGCAATTGGAGACGATGTTCCTCTCAAGAATTTAGTAATGAGTAGAATATTCAAGCAACTTGGACAAGAAACACCTGACCAGATAATTATTGTGGATTTGAAATTGGAGGATTTTTGTCAAGAATGGGAAAAGGATTGGAAGAATTCTTTATTATGGGGTGAAAAGGTAACAGAGCCTTCAACCTCTGAAAAACTCATGAAATCCATTGCCGAGACTTTATCAAAACTTGGTCAAGAATGTGAAGAAACAACAACACCGATAGTATTGGAAGAAAGTCTTGAAGAGAAAATCGAACAAACATCTATGATTGAGGAGCAACCAAAAGAAGAATTTAACAACATGGAAGAGGAGGAAGACCAGATTATCAGTGATATTGTCTCACCAAATTTTAAAACTCCAAACAATGTCTCCTCTCTTGATGCTCTCATTTCTTCTGCCAACACTGAAAATCCAATGACCATTGAGCAATTGGCTTCGTCAGTTATTGATGAGGAAATTTATGTTTCTCCTGACAGACAACCATCAAGGGATAGTACTCCACCAAAATCCACTGAAAAAACTCCAAATCAAACAACTATTACTCTTGAACCAATAAGTACAAACTACTCGAATTATGATGCTAGATCCATTCTGGATCATTTCAGAAAGACACTTTCCACCCAAAAAATCGAACCAACAAAAACACTAGTCCCCCAAGACAATAAGAAACAACTTATAGAAATTGATTACGAGATGAATAGACTCCTGAATGCCACTCAAGAACACGTCATGCTCGACGACTCTGCCTATGCCTTTGATTCATCGAAACCACAACTCGACATTACATTCAATAATCAATCGGCATTGAACATGACTGATATTTCTCAAAAACCACTCTTTACACCAACCAAGCCATCCTCAAACTTGGCCAAACTTAGAGAGCTAACCTCTCCAAACTCTCCAAGCACTGTATTTTCTAGTATTGTTTCCAAATCTCTTTCCAAAAAGTTAACTTCTCCACCTCCTAAAACAAGTCCTTCAATAACCCCTTCGAGAGCTGAACGAAGAAATGCCAAACTTGTTCAAGTCAAATCTGGTTCACCAAGTAAGATTATTCAAGTAATTAAAACTCTCAAAACTGGTGTGACCATATATAAACACTCATCGAGTGGAACCTCTAAGAAGAAACTTGTCCACCTATTCCTCTCTGCAGACGAGAACTTTGTTTGCTATGTGAAACCAGAGTCGAGAAATATTGTCCCTCTCTATGAAATTAAATCCAAATTCCCAGTATCTTCGATCAGATATCTCCAAAAGGGAGAACTTGTTAAGAAGAGAAGACTATTGGAAATTAAGGGTGGTATTGCAAGTACCTTATTAGGTATCAAGAAGGAGGAAATGAAAGTCGATTCAACTGTTCTCTTTTCCTTCTGTCTCCCAGAGAGGTATTTAGATTTTGAAGCCAAATCAATAATTGAGTGTCAAACATGGTTTGACATGTGGGAATACTTTGTAGCAGCTATAGCTAAAAATCAAGCCGAAAAGCAGGTTGAAGAACCAAGTGTTTCTCAATAAACATATTTTTCTTTCAAATTTCAATACCCTCAATCCAAAACTATTAATTTAAACCTATTTCACATCATTGAGTTTTTGAAATGGAAATTCATAAAGGAGTCCAAACAATGTTAAGGATATCAAGGAAAAAATCTCTCAAATATTTTAAAAAAATATTATCCAAACATCATGTACAACCAAAGTGAAACGGCAATCTTTAACAACGAAGAGCAGCCACCTCAAGTAGAAGATGCCTATGCCGGATATGATGATGTTGCCACAGGAACAACAGAAGCACCTGGATTGTCTGCCGAAATTGTCTATCATCCTTACTTTCAATTGGCAACATTTTGCTTAATAATGGGAGTTATTGGTGTTGTTGCTGTTCCAATCTCTGGTTGGTTTATTGGTGATGGATTATATCGTTCCTATAGCGGACCATCACATTTATTAGATGTTGTTGTTTGCTTATTGGTTGGATTATTCTTAATGGCCCTTACTTTGATGATTGTTGGATTTATTTTGGCTGTTTTGGCTACCCAATGGAATTACATTCATGAAGGTACATCAAAGGAACAGTATGGAGCAGGTGAAGGAATGACATCAACCCCAGTATACGATCAAAAGACTATTGTTCAAAAGAGGAGAACATTTATCATTTCAGTAATCTTTACCGTTCCATACTCTATTATTGGTTTTTATTATTGTATTGCTGGATTAGTTGCTGTTATTTCCACAGCCTCATCAAATTTCCCAACATTTACTAACTTTGTCGATTACACTGGATTTGGTTTGGGATTTTTAATGCTCTATTTTGGTTGTGCTTTGATTTCGCTTACAGTCATGATCTCAGTAGGTCTTTTCAGAAGTTGGAAACAAGCTGAAACCTCTGATCCAGGTTGTTCACATCCTATTCTTCAAAAGATTGGAGACTTTTTGAAGAGATATGTTTGCTGTGTTAATGGTCAAGTTGCCGAAGCTTAAATAAACTAAATATTTCACTCTTACTTTTTTTTATTGGAAATTGAGTTGGTGGTTGGTAAGAGTGATGTAGGTGGCTGAACCTTATCTCCTAGATTTCGTTTCTTTTCAGCTTTAATCAGTCTTTGATTTTCTGCTGTTAAGGTTTCTAAATTGTCTTTCAGTTGTTGTAGCTCGGACTTGGTTTGTTCTTGCAATCGTAATAGATTGGATTTTTCGTATTCTAGTTGTTTGAGGTGATTGTTAAGAAGGGTATTGTTTTCCTCAAGCTTTCGTCCATATTCTTCGACTTGCATGAGTTGGGTCTTTTGTTTTTCAAAGTCCACTTCAATCTTACGATATTTAGAAATATCCAATTGAGTTTTTCTAAGCTCCTTTTCATATTTTGATATGGTTTCCTCCTTACTCTTGTTAACTTGCATGATTTGTTGGGCAAGCTCAACGTTCTTTTGTTTGAGTCTCAAAATTTCAGATCTTAATTGTTTCCACAAGTCAACCGTGGTATTTGGTGAGAGTGGAGTGGTTTGAATAATTGCTGAGAATTTACCATTTCTGTGAGTTGGAGTTTTAGAAGCCATCTCAGGAGATCCTTCAACACTTGAAGGAGGACCTCCACCCTTGGTCAATTGTTCTAAAAGTCTTTCCACTTCTTGTTGCATCTTTTCATTAGATTGTCTATTTTCATCGAATTGGCGTTTCAGGTCATAGTTTTCCCTTCTCAGATCGTTCAATTCTCTGCTCTCGACAGCAGAGTTTTGAGATTTTGTCATCAAACTCTTCTCAAGTGCTTCCTTCTCCTTATTTAACCTTTCGATATTAAGAGCATTATTGGAAAGACTTTCTTGGAGAGAGTTGAGCACTTGGTTAGCATTTTGCATTTCTCTATCGTGTTCCAATTGCTGTTTTGCTAAAAGACTTTGCAAGTTTGAAATCAAGTCGTTCTTTTCTTGTAATTCATTGAATGATGAGGAAATTTGTTCTTGGAAGTGAGTGATTTCCGTCTCGGCTCTCTCCTTGTAAATATTGTAAGTTTCCATGAATCTGTCCAATTCCTCCTTTGATTTTTGAATTTCCCTTTCCTTTTCAGAAATAGTGTTTTCCTTCTTTTCTATATTCTTCTCTAGTTGATCAATTTGGTTTAAGAGTTCTTGATTATCTCCTTGAGATTTGAGGTCTTCCCTAATTGTATCAATTGTAAGCTTATAATCCTCAACTTGAATTTTTAGAACTAGTATTTCATTATTGAGTGACTCTACTTCTTGATTTGACTCATCAAGAAGTGCCTTATATCTTTCACAGCCATCCAGTGATCTTTCCAACTTTGAATTTATCTCGTCATCCCCAGAGCTTAATTGATTTTGAAGGTCATTATTTTTTCTTTGTATTTGCTCCAAATCTTTCTCAATGGCTTTCAATTGTTCCTTTAATTTTTCATTTTCTTCATCTAGTTGTTCCAATCGAGAAGAATACTCATCAATGGTGGAATCCTTAATGTCCAACAATGATTTCACCTCTGTATTTTCCTTCTCCAAATCTGCCATGATGGATTCCTTATTTTTGATTTCGTGAGAGTAATTTTCTAGTAATTCCTCAAGTCTACTTCTTTCCTCATCAAATTCTTGCTTCTCAAGTTCCTTTCTTTCCTCAATTTGTTTTAGCTCTTCTTCCATTTCATTTAGACTATTCTCTAGATCTAAATTTCTTTCTTCCAACCTTTTGATTTGTTCATTTTCGGAATCGCTCTTTCCATTTAATGTATCTTTCAAAATATCAATATCTCTTCCTAATTGCGTAATCTCCTTGCATTTAATATTGAACTGTTTCTCCTTATCTTGTAGTTTTTCTTCCACACCATTCAACTGCTTTTGTTGCTGCACGAGTTCAGCTCGCAAAGAATAAATCTCATCATCCTTATCCTTAACTTCATCGAGAAGAGATTCTATTTGAGCATTTTGTCCTTCCAGCTGTTCGAAAGTTGACTCTGCTGCTTCTTGCTTGGTTGAAAGGAGGTCTTCCACATTCTGCTGGGATTCTGTCAATTTTCCTTCTAAATCTTCAACAATTTCTTCCTTTTCTTCAAGCATTTTCTTCAATGCCTCCAATTCTGAATTCATCAATTTCACTTGTTGAGAGGTATTTGCAATCACATTCTTGTTATTGTTATCCTCATCGATTCTCTCTTGCAGTGTTTCCAGCAATTCCTCATACTTTTTTCGTTCAGCTTCCAAATCATCCTCTAGATTTTGTTTATGAATTGGAATTTCTTCCAAATCTTTAGTCAGTTTGGTGGATGATTCGTTTGCCTTGTTCACTTCTGCTGTCATTAGTTCAACAACAGTCCTAGCCTCGTTCAATTCCTTCTCTAAATCTGTTATTTTGTTTGTTGTTGCCTCTTGGTTCTTTGTATCTTGATTTTGAAGGGTTTCAATTTCATTCTCTAGAATCTTTCTTTCCCTTTCAAAGTCGTCGCTCTGAGTTTGCATTTCATTCTTGATTCTTTCCAGCTCCTTCTCCAACAGTTCGAGCACTTTCTTATTGGCATCAATTCCATAGGAAATGTTCTGAGAAATGAAATCCCTCTCCTCCACTAAAGTTTGATTTTCAGTTATGAGCTTTTCCACAGCTTCCTCTTTTTCGGCAAGCTTGTCAAGCAATTGCTGTATCTGCCCATCTCTCTCTTTTAACAATTCTTCGTCGACAAGTGGTTTCTCCTCTTCGAATATTGAGCATTGAACAGGTGTTTCTGCAATTGTTTTTTGTTCTGTTTCTGTGTTGGTGCTATTTTCAGAAGTATTTGAAACAGGGATATAGGTTTGGGTTGGAGCTTCATTGGTGCTGGTTTGTACTTGTGTGCTCGCTTCTTTGACCTCCAAGTCTGTATTTGTACTCTCATCATTGGTAAGATTTAAAAGGTTATGATCTGCTTGCACGGATTCTTCTTTAGATTGTGGAACATCCTCTTCTTTAGAATCTGCCACTGGATGACTTGAAGAAAAACTTGAATTTAATGGAGGTATAGGAGGTACACAATACACCAACTCAACAATTTTATCGTTCAAGCCATTGATTTTTTCCTCAAACGATATCTTTTCATTTTCAAATTGTTGTTTTTCCTCCTCCAGATTTGTGATTGTTTCTTCTTTTGATTTCAACTCATTTTCCAATTCCCTAAGTTTCTCTTTGTTTTCCTCCTCTATAATTGATAATTTTTCCTCCTTTGATTTTAATTCGCTCTCCATTTCCTTAAGCTTTTCCTTCAACTGAGAACATTTTTCGACAATGTTGCAAATCTGCTCCTCTTCCTTTTCCTCTTCCTCACTAATATGTACATTTTCATCGAACATAAAATCTTTTGAAGGTAATTCCTGTAGAGATTCATTAGTGTATGATTCCCCATGGTTGGATGGAGATGTGAGTTTGTTTGGTGTAATGTTAGAAGTGAAATTCAAGAGTTTTGTCAACTCTTCTTCATCTGAAAAATCTCCATCATTAATATTTGGGATATCGATATGAATAGGAGTTTGTGAAATAGAGGAAGAACCTAGAATGAAATCCAATGGTTTTGACCTCCTTTCAGAATGATAGAAAAATGGACTGTTTGAGTTTGTTACTCGATTATTTGATGGTTCTGTTGTTGGTGATACATTTCTCCTGATTACTATTTTAGTTGAGCCATGAAGATTGGTAGGAGTTTTGTTAGACTTGTTCAATTCACTCTCCAAGGTCACATTTCCATTAGAGTCTGTTGGGAGGGAAATATAAGGATGCAGATATCCACAACCACAACGAGCATGAGAAACTTTGGTTCCTCTTGGAAAGAATCTTTTGAAAATGTTTTTAACCTCAGTTTCCTGTAATTCATCTAGGGAAATAGATCCATCCTTTTGATTCATTTGTGATGATGATTGTTGATGATGGTTTGGTTCCTTCTTCGATTGAATGATGGTAGAAAATGTATTTTCATTATTCCGAGATAATACAATTGGTTTAGATTTGGATTTGTTGCATAGAGAGTGTTTGATATTCTCTGTTGTTATATTATGTAAATGTAAATGTTTTGATGAGGGTGCAAATGTTCTATTACTATTTAATGAACCAATATTAAGTGGAGGTATTCTCACTTCATGCTCCGTTGATATTTTGTGTTTTTTCAATTCCAAATATTCCTCAGATGAAGCCATCTCTTTTGATGATTTTAATTGCTTAGGTTTACGATTTGCCGCTTTTTTTTTTAAATTTAAAACAAAACCTCAGTTAACATCAAGATTATGCTTTCAACAGGACATTGGACAAGCTTAATAAATAGAAATCCAGCACTACAATATTTTAGCGATAAAACGACTTTTCACCTCACAGCCATTCAATACCAGCAGGTCAATATTTAATTAATTAAGGGAAAATTGGATAGGGAAGAAAGTATTAAGAATCAATGGTATTCCTCAGATTTATTTAGTCGAATGAAAAGTGACATCTCCACTTGCATTTACGTGTGTAAGTCTGCATAGCAATTCCTCATAATTTTGGAACTATTTTTTTCACGCTATTATTTATTATTTAAATATTTACAAAGATTACAATGTTAATCTCACAACAATTAAAAGGAAATTAAATTTCATTCATATTTTTACCACTTCTTTTCATGGTATTCCTCTCTTGAAATTGTAGAGTGAGTGGATGGCACACTAGATTGATTTAACATGGCATCCTTTGTTGGAACTGTAGTTGTGGTTCTAGTACTTGAGAGAGGATTTGTTGTGACTGGAGGTACTCCAACATCTTTAGCTCCAAGCTCTTGAGCCAAGTGTGGATCGGTTTCTGCTAGCTTCTTTTGTTCTCTGGTTTGATAGGTAATGTTGGTGTCAGTATCGTGGGTGAATGGATGTTTAATCTTTTCAGCAATGTTATGTAAGGTTCCTCCTCCTGTGGTACTTGTCTTTTGTGGTTGCATTTTGTTGTATTGTTTTTGATTGAGTAAATATGAGTTCGTTTCTCTTTTCAGATTTGAAGGTTTTGCTAGCATTACTTTTTTGACCAATTGACTGATTTAGTAATTATGAAAATAGAAAATATATAATTATATCTTTTTTGGACAACCCTATAATGCAAGTTCAATTACAATCAAATTGGATATATATGAATAAACAACCCAAAAAACTCCCAACATCTAATCCTCCTCATAGTTTACAATAAATCCAATATTTTCAAAACTAAAATCATTCTTGTATAAATGCACATTCCTCATGTGCTCGTCTCTCTCTTCACTTGTTCTGAATTTGGCATTACAAATGGATTTATCTTCAACCAAGCATTGATAACAATCCTTTTTGAGAGTCATCACACTAAAGAATGAATCATGCTTCTCCTCCAAATGTACTGATAAGAGAAATGCACTCGGAAATACTCTACTACACTCTGTACAAACATGTTTATGGAGAGTTTCCAAATGATGTTCATATTCAAAATTATTTCCAACATATTGTCCACATAATTCACAATTAAATCCTTCTTCCTGATAATTAATTTCCTCATCACTAAAATCTTCTTCCGATATTATTAAATTAGAATCATGAGCCATGATGGTAGAATCAAGAAAAGAGGGTGGAATACTCCCACAAGAAAAGAATGAATCAATAGGAGAGATGATTCTTCTCAGTCGAGGGAAGGAACTCTCATTCATTTTTCATCTTGATTTTTTGTATTTGATTTAATTTTTAAATTTTAAATTTTAAATTTATGGTCATCTACAGTTTCATTCTGTAGATTTAGATGGTAATGAAATGATTTTTTAAAGAATGAGATTATTTTGTTAAGAGCACTATTTATTAGGCGAGGAAGAACTCTCTTGTTGATGGTTGATTTTTCTCCACGAGGGTAGAATGGGTTAATGGATAAATCGTGTTTGATCCCTCACTTTCTGATGAGGGATCCATGTGTGGATGATAATAAGCCTATTCCAAATCGGTTTGTGTTCCCCGAAGGCAATAGATGATGTTTTTAAGAAGCTAGGAAGGTGGTTGACATTGTATCATCACAAACAATCTTACATGTTAATAGCCTCCAAAGATTGTGGTTGTTGTTTAAGAGAGTCAACAATAACAGCAGTAGAATTGGAGTTGGAGGACAATAATTGCTCCCATTCACTACAAATCTCATCAATACAAACAGGTCTCAATGGAAGAATACTACCCCACATGGATGGAGCACAGTTTGCTAATGTTGTTGTTTGATGCTGATCATTAATCATCAAATGATTACATACAGTAGAGTTGGACAATGAAGAGGAAGCAGATGGTGAAGCTATCGAATTGTTGCAAGATGAAGTAATACCCTCTCCGATTACCAAAGGTTTCAATACACCCGAAGAAGTGCTTGGTATCACATGTTGTTGTGCTTGCTCCGAATTATTATTTACACTATTCGGAGTAGCGTGAGAAATCACAGAATTCTGTTGAGCAACAGATGCTTGTTCATGTTGTTGGAGTGTGCCACTATATCCATTGTCATTGTTATTGCTCATTAACAATTCTACTAAACTTGAAGTATTTTCGATAATGGTTGGTTTCTCAGCTACTAGTACAGGTTGAGTTGTGGTAGATGGATTCGTGCTGAAAAAGTTATCATTTAAATTGGGAAATTCTTGATTAATAATATTAGGGGAGAGTGCAAATGATGGAAGTGTTGATGATTTAATCATCATGTTTGAATCCGAATCAAAGGAAACAATTGGGAATGAATTTGTAATTGTTCCACTACTCATTGATGTAAAAGGTGTTGTTGCTACCTCCATGTTATTGTTGCTGCTGCTGCAGATGCTTGCAGACTTTTTCCTCTTCTTACTACTAGTTGATTGAGATGTTGCAGAGGAATTGTTTGTTGTTGTCTTTCTCTTGTTTGTTATTGTTTGATGATTGACCTTATTGTAAATATTACCATTGAAACTACTCTCAAAGGAAGAACATGTACTTGCTGAGGTATCCATCATTCTCATCTCAAAGTAATTCTCTTTGAAACGCTTATTCTTATTGAATTTTCTCATTCTAAAACCTGGAGTATCTTGCAAGGTTTTATTTATGGATGGAGATGTTGATGTCATATTATCTGCTACTTGATTGAGTTGACTAGTGGTGGTAGCATTACTAATTCCACAAGAAGGTGTTGATGAATTACTTGTTGGATATTCTGTTTGTTTCATGATTAGTTGTTGTTTTTTTGCAATTCGAAACAACAATGGAGGTGATTTGTTCACACATAATCATAATGATGAAGATATTGTTGTTTGGTTGTGATAATAACTTGGTGTCAGCATGCCAACAATGAAGTTAAACAGTGCGAAAGAGCATTCATTATTGATTAGTCGTATTTCTCACTCTTTATTGTTTGGCCTCTTACCGAATTGTTTGAGGTAAAACTTTACGCCTATTGCAGGACTTTTCGACGTTTTACAGTCATGCCCTACCGAAGGCCTCAACTAGAACTGACGTGAAATGACAGTAGCGTATTTTCATCTTGTTGGGGTATTATGCCAAACTTTTTAAAATGTGGACTTGTTGTCAAATATGGTCAGATGATGGATTTAGCTGGTGATGTTGATACGCGTTCTAACATTATATTGTTATTTAACTTATTTTATGTGTTGGACAAATTGTGGAGGGGTTACAGTTTTACTTGTTGTTTTTGCCAGTTTCGTTATTTCAAAGAATTCAACAATAATTAACTATATGTGCATGGAATTGAGATTCACAATAGTTAAATGCGCTTAGAATATATTTTGAAATCATCTTGCTTTATTATCTCATGCATGATGAATGGTTTACTTGCAGTTTGTCTTAGTAAAAAGGAAGAACTTACAGGAACCGCTCGGGTTTTAATCTGTAAAAAGAAGGAATAAAACATGATGTGACATGTATTGACTGTTTATCAAATGACATTAACAAACTTAAATACAGTAATTATAATCAATAACCAAATGAATCTGGTGTTACTCTTTCCAGTTCTATCAAAACAGAAGGAATTAGGAACTTTAACAATAGATCAGTAAACAACATTGACAATTGTTTTTTTAATAAGGTAGCCACTTCCCTTCCAACCAAATCCAAACGTTAAAGATATCTTGTTAGCTTCACATTGATTTACAACGATTGTATGGTTATTAGAATAATATTTGAATTGAGGGAAATAATTGTTTCAGTCCTCTCAAACAGCATCTGTTATAAGATTATAATCCAATGCTCACAATCCAACAATATTCACCTTCTTCTTCTTTTTCTTTGCCAACATTTCTTGTTCTATTTCTTCTGAGGTTTTGTTCTTCTTTTTAGAGGTGGAGGATTTGGTTTTATCCTCAGTTGTGGTGGCCTGTTTGGCTATCTTATCATCTTTCTTTGGTGTAGGTGGTGGCACTACTTTTTGTTGTATATTCTCATTTGTGGCCTTAGTTTCATTATCATTGGATACGAATTTTTTCAATGCTTGATTGACCTTAGCGAAATAGGGATGTTCTGGATTGGATTCTCTCAATTTTTCCTCAATTTTGGAAGAAATTTCAGCCCTTTGTTTACTTGTATAGAGTGCCATACTTTCGAGAACTCCACTCGATCTAATGATGGCAGCCCTCACCTCTTGAATACCAAGCATATTTTCAGAACTGGTTGGAATAATGTATGGGAAACATGTTCTAAAGGCCTCTCCAGATTTCATAGCATCGTAGGTAACTTGCATCAATTCACACAAGTGTTCATGAGATACTTTATCACACTTGGTGAGAATTATTTGATAGGGAACTCCTGATTCCTCCAACATGTCCATAAATTCACAATCCTGTTCATAAATACCATATCTTGCATCCAATAATATGAAAACTCTTCTCAATACTGTATTTTCTGTGCAGTATTGTCTCAGTACTGTATTCCAACCCTTGATTTTTTCCTTATTTCCTTCAGCGTATCCATATCCAGGTAAATCCACAACATAGAGCATGTCATGCATATTGAAATAATTAATACGTTTCGTGTGACCTGGCGTCGATGACACTCTAGCCAATCTATCAGAATCCACAATAGAATTCAATAAACTCGATTTTCCAACATTACTTCTTCCAGCAAATGCAATTTGTGGCATTTTCTCATTCGGTTCTGGAAATTCCTCAACTGTTCCACAAGTAAATTCCATCTTTGAGTGTTCCCTACTGAAAATATATTCAATATCAGAGTAGGTCACTGGAAGTTCTCCCTCAAGTTTTGTAGTAACAATATCAGGTGCCGAGTTGAGAATTATTGGTGGAGAAATGTAATCAGGTGCAGAAGGAACAGGTAATCCATTAAAGGTGTACTTGTACTTTTTCATTAGAGTTTTAGGATCAAAGGAAGAGACAATGGATGTTGATTCTTCCATTTCATTTTCATCATCTATCAAAATATCATCATTATTTGATGATGAAAATTTATCATCGGAATAATATCGTTTTTGAATGGATGAAGTTGTAGTGTTGTTGAGAATGGAATTGATAACAAATTGTTGATTTGTAATTGTTTGAAAAACTTGTTGCTGTTTTGAATATTGATTGAAAAGATGCAATTGTTTTGATGATGACCCTATTCTACTAATTAATTTGTGCATTTTTTTACTTTTAATTCAATTATTATTATTTTCATAATTTACTAAATATTTAGGAATAAATTGAAAAAGATAATTATTTTACTTGGAAATCTTTGTAAAATCAGGGAATAAATTCAAATTCTTAAAGTATTTGATTTGTTCTTCAATAAGATCCTTGGTAACCTTTGGATGTTCATAATTGAAGCCAGTATCCTTTTCAATCAATGATCCATCAACAGAGAGTGAGTTATTGTACAATAATTCCTTATCAATGTAAGGTGAAAGAGGAGTAAATTTGATTCCTGATTGTTTGATCATTTCACTCCAAGGATTCATGTGATTTTCGTTAGCAGTTTCAGCAGCACTCTTCATGTTCAATTTGGCTGCTTGTGAGAGAAGTGTTCCAAAGAATCCAGTTTCAATTCCGAAAATTTGTTCGAAAATTTCATTAATCTTCTTTTGATCTGTTTGATTCTTATCACTCAAATTATAGACAAGAGTTCCAGTTGATTTGGTATTCATGTAGACATGCCAGAGAGCACGAGCAACATCTCTAACGTGAACAGTATTAATACACAAATCACCACTCCACAAGAATTTCATCTTATCCTTGGTGAGAGTATAAGTACAGGCACAAGTAATACGTGGAGTAAGACCATTCAAATCAGCAGGTCCATAAATTATTGATGGACGAAGAATGACCAATTTTTGAGAGAGTTCAGGTGAAAGCTTTTTCAATTCATCTTCAGCTTGAGCCTTGAACTTAGCTTGATTAGTCCATGGAGCAATCTTGTCAGTTTCTTTACTGGCCTTGCTACCAGAGTCATAGACTTGAGCAGTACTAACTTCAACATACTTTTCAATTGATGACAAGTAATTGAGAGCTTCCTTGGCACAGTTAATAGAAATGTCGAAAATCATTTGCTTGTAAGTGGCTTCTTCTTGTCCGTATCTGGTTTCAGCAGCCAAATTGACAACAAATTGATATGGTCCAGTGGTATCTTCAAAAGCCTTTTTAATGTGAGTTGGATTAGACAAGTTAGCTTGTTTGAATTCAACAATTGGATTGTTTTCATAAATGTTGAGGAATTCTTCGGACAAGTAGGCTATTGTTGTTGTTTAAATTAATTTAATTATGAAATATATTATTGATGATGATGAATTTAAATTGATGATGAACAGATGATGATGACAGTCGACGGTGATTCAAATGATTATTCATAAGCATCACCATTAAATATTAATAATAATTAATTAACAACAATAATATTCAAAACATACCAGTCTTTGGCAATTGCTTATCAGCAACTCTAATCTTACTAGCCAAATCTTTATCCACAAGGTATTTAACAAAATGTCTACCGACAAATCCAGTTCCTCCCAAAACGAGCACTCTTGGTTTAGCTGTTGGCATTTTCTCTTTTATAGTACAATATTTAATAACAACACAACAATAATACAATTAATTATCAAAGTCTTCCGCGCTCACCCAAGAAAAAACCAAGAAAAAAATTCTTCTCTCTTTTTTATTAAAATTTGATGATGAAGAGAATGCTGCATTGTCTTTATGCTTGATGGCTGTTGTTGGTGATATGATGAATATCGAACCATGTACGCGATGACTTCGAATGTTCACCTGTGCTCGGATTTATGAGAGATTTGGTTTTTGACGAGTTTTGTGTGATTCGTTCAGTGCACTCTTAGGAAGGTTTGACTTGATTTGGAGCACCATTTGAATTGAAGATATTGAGAGCAGAGGATTAAGGGATTTTGATGAGATTGGTGTGCCATTGAGTGGATAATAGTGTAATTTATCATTGTATTGAAAATATTATGACCTACCATTGTTAATTTCAACACAGTTGATCTGACATCACCTGCCAAATGCAAGTTCATCTTTCTGACATTTCAAATTTACATCATTTTAAAAAAATTCACAATGCAAATCAACGGCAAACTTGTTTTCACCCTCCTATTGGCTGTTGTATTGTTATTCTTCATTGCTGACTCTCAACAATCATGTAGTGGTCTTCCAACTTGTTCAACTCCTCGTGCTGGACACAAACCTTCTGTGAATGGTTGCGGACCTAGACATTCAAAGATCTTGAACTTGTTAGGAAATGTTCTTTTCAAAGCTTTTGAAGAATGTTGTAATGGTCATGGTATGTTTCTTCTTTCAAAAATTATCGGATTGACCATTTTATTTTGTTTGGCATGTTTTAATTGACTATTTAATTTTGGAAAAGATGTTTGTTATGAAACATGTGGAGTTTCTAGATCAACTTGTGATAGTCAACTTTATAGTTGCATGAAGCAAGTTTGTAAGAAACAATCAAGACTCAAGAGAGGTTGGTGTGAATTGAAAGCTAAGGGAATTAACATGGGATTGAAACCTGATTTTGATGTGAATTGTAAGGCATTTGCTGGAGCTCAAAATAAGGCATGTGATTGCTCTGTTGCTGCACCAGCTTCCAATGATGATGATGATCTTTCAGATGAGGAATAAATTGTATTTGCAACAAACTTTGAATTTGCTTTAAATTTTTGTGGAATATGGATTAATCTTGTTTATGGTTGACAATTAACTAAATATGAATAAGAGAATTTTATTTGGATGTGAGAGAGGATGGTAGGTAGAATTTCAGAGAAGGAATGGTAACTGATGAATTATCAAGTAGGGATCTTCCAGTAATTTGCAAGAGTACAAAATCGTCATCTGAATTGAAAGCATTGAAATTCACCCAAAGTTGGACCAATTTAGAGCTCATTCTCTGATTCAATGGAGATACAGTAGAGAATACAAATTGAAAATTGGAATAGATTGAGTAGGAATTGCCAGATGCATTGGAATCTTTCAATTCTATAGAAAGAGTTTCACATGAGTATTTTTCCTTCATCATGTCAACAATATCCTTAATTGTAAAGTCTTGTCTTTCATTTGCATTGTTAAGTTCTAAAAGATCCCATTCTGTTACAGAAATAGTTTCATTTCCTGTATTAAGGGAAAAGCTTTGTGTTCTCAAATGTAAGTATTTAAAAAAATCTGTTGAATACTTTCCACTACAATCTATTGAATAACTGGGGAATTGTTCACCTTTCATAGGAGATTCTTGTACAAGCTTTCCAATAATTGTTAAAAGTATTGTAACAATCAAACACATACCTTGTAATATTGTAAAGTTGCATATCCAGCAGTTATTGAATTACTAATTGAATTGCTAGGAGTCAATCCAACCACTCTCTTAATATAGTGTTTATCCACTATTGGTGGAATTTTATAGCATTGAGCTCTAACTAGAGCACATGCTTGAACGAAATCCAAATGTAAATCATTGTAAGGATCAAAAGTAATGAATTCAATATTCAATTGGTTCAATATTGTTTCAATTTTTTCTTTCAATGTTTCTTCAGAAAGTTCAGAATCAATTTTTTTCATTCCCAAATCTTCTTCTTTCAAAACTTTGGCTAATATTTCTTTCAATTCTTCCATATTTGGTAAATCAACTGAATAAACCTTGGATCTCAAAATAGCACTATATAGAACAAAATCCAAGTGAGAGGCATTGATAGCATTGAAAGGAACAGGAACTGGTCTTCTCATTCTAGCCAAATATTCAGGTAAAGTGCCATTCCTCATGAATGGAGCAAAATATGTTTCTAATATTTCACTAATTCCCTTATCGAAATATTCATTGAATTTGACAACTGCCCATCTTATGCTATTTTCAAAATGGCAAGGATTGTATAGAACAATATCAGTGTACTTGTCTCTGAAATCACCAAATGGGCCTAAATGAATGAGTAAATTATCCTTATACATTTCTTTGAAAGGATAGTCAATTGAGAAATTTATCATATCCTTCATGGAGCCATAATAATTGATTATTTGTGGATAGGATACTTCGTTACTCTCCCTAACATGCTTTCCACTCAAGTGTGGAATCATTAAAGTGACATTTCCTTTCATACATTCACTTGTGGCAAAAATTGCTCTTTTGGTAGAATTAATGACACGAGAAACAATTAAATCAGCAATTGGTTTTCCAGGAACTGTGCACGTATATCCACTATATTGATCCAAATTATTCCAAGAAAATTGTTCCTCTTCTTCATTCACTGGTCTTGCTCTCGCATATTCTTCAACCATGTCAATTTTCATTTGAGGATTAATGTGATTTTTCACGTAGTCTATTGCGAGCATGGACTTGATATTGGCAAACTTACTTATATCCTCCTCTATAATGAATGGATGTGTTATGAGATTTGGTAAGATGGCCTCCTTGGCATCGACAAGAGTTGTGGATGGAGCTTCTTCATGAGAACTGAGACCCATCAGGGCATAATTCTTCAAACATTCCCATCCTAATCCACCCATTCCAAATATTACCTCATTAGATTTCATTATTTTTGATTGTAATGTTTTACCAATCAAGTTAATTTGTTGTTGAAATCTTTTCATTTTGTGTGGAATGTTAACACAATCTTCGTGAGTTGGAAGAGGACTTGGCAGGCAATCCCATGCATCTAAACATTCCCATTGATCAATTATTGGAAAGTAATACATACTCAAATTCTTGAGAATTTCCATCACAATGAAAGCTCCCGTGATGCTTGTGAATGGAGCTGACCTTCCTTGACATGTGAAAGCAAGGGTTTTGCAAATTTCTTGATTGAAGAATTGGTTTGGAATTCTATCTTTTGCAAATTGCACAAATTCTAAAGCATCTTGCTCATGGTAAGGTTTTGGAATTTTTCCATTCTCCCTTTCGAATAGTTCAAGTTGAGTGAAAGCATGTCTCTTCTCTACCTTCGTCCTTGAATCCGAATCTTTAAATGTTGGATTATCCAACTCTTCTTTAAGTGATTTAAGCTTGTGAGATCTTATATCTAGACCAGTAACATTACATTTCATGAAATAAGCTGAGCCATCCCCCAATTCGAATTTTCCAAAATTAGTAGAATCCAAATCTACAACCACTCGATTTCCAATCTTTGATTTGATTCTAACCGCCTTGTGTTCATTCAATTCCGTCATTCCCCTAACATTTCTAAAGACAATATTTTGATGAACATTCATTCCCTCTTCCTTATTAAATTCATCATCTAAAAGATCAATTTTTGTTGGGTTTCCATTGATGATATCCTTAATTGAACAACCTTCTTTGAAGCCAGGGTTCAGATCTTTGATTTTGTGTTCGCCCATATCATAGAATATTAAACATGATAAGCCCTTCATGTCGGATGCCACGAATTTAATATTATTATCGTGACAGGTTTGAGCCAAATCAATCAGTGATGAAAGAGAATGTTCAGTACAAATAATAAAATCAAACTCTTTCAAAAACTGCACATCACCTGCCAAGCTGTCAACTTGACCATCTTTCACATTAATTTGTGCAAATGGATTCAATCCATTCAACACAATCATTGCTCTCTCCGCTCTATTTCTTCCAATCACTTCTACCTCCTTCGAATCGGCAACAATCGAATAAAAATCTGCCAAATCCTCATACGAAACCATCTTTGAATCCATCAGTGTTAATTGTTCAATTCCATTTTGGAGTAAATTCTTTGCCACTTCCAATCCAAGTCCTCCCATTCCACACACCAACACTCTACACTTATTGAAGGTTGTGATTTTATCCTCTGGCCACCACGTATGCACCAATGTATCATAGAATTGCTGTTTGGTTAGTGTCGACATTTTTTTTTCTTTTGAAAAGTCGCACACTTTTGGCGGGAAGATGTTTAACATTGTTTTACAATCAAATTGCTTTATTCTCTGTTATTTATTAGTATTGAATATCAAAGGTGAAATAAAGAGAATAGAAGGGAGAATAAAGGCGCCTTCTCACTACAGCTTTGTCAAAAAAGCTTATTTGGAATGGATAAATGTAAAAAATTTGTGCTTGTGGTGTAATGCATACAATCAAATTGTAGTGGCTGTCTTTGTTTCACTTTTCATCATTATTAACATGTCAAATTCACAATGATTAATGACATTTTGATCAAACAATTCTCATAAAAAAACTTTACAAAGGTTCAATTATTCGAGAATTTACAAAACTCAAAAAAAAAATGTCCTACTCATCTGAAGAAGATTATCAAGAAGAAGAACCTTTTTCCTCCTCATCACCATCATCACCATCATCATCCTCTTCTGGAGACGAAGAAGAAGAATCAACAGATGATCGATATGTGAGAGCGGAGGGTAATAATCCAAAGAGAAAAAACCTAAATGTCACCAGCAATAGCAGTAGCAGCAATATGAATTTTATTCAAAGCAATTTTAATGATCATCATTATATTTATCCTGATTCTGATCTAAATTATGGTTTTTTTCTTAATACTACTGCTAATAGAAGAAGTAGTAGTAGTATCAGTGGTGGTGATAAGAAGAATGGAGCAGCTGCATTTACATTTACTGCATCGGGACAACCGTTTGGAATTTCTGGTGGTGGTCTTGGTGGTGGTGATCAAACTCTAATTTCCTCATCAAATTCAAATAGTTTTTCTTCATCAAATTCAACTCCGTGTGGTGGTTTCAAGTTTGATGATACTTCTAAAGTCCTGTTTAGTCAACAAAAACCAATATTTGGTTCTTTTAATACTTCTCAGCCTTTTGGTACTAATAGTGGTGATGATCATCAAGCTACTAACAATTCAAATAGTTCAAATACTAATAATGCATCATCCACTTCATCATTGGCAGCATCGGAAGAGAAATTATTTGTCTTTGGAAGTGTTCCATCATCCTCATCCACTTCATTAAGCCACTCACCAACAAAGACAATGCATAGAAGAGGCATAAATGTTGCATCCAAGAATAGGAATGAAAATATTGATAACATATTCAATTCATTGCCAAAACCTCCTACTTTTGGTTATCAACAAGCAGTTGATCAAAAAGATAGTACCACTGGTGATTCTTTATCAGAGATGAGTCAGTCCTTGTATAGTATTTTGAGAATGGCTAAAGTGAAGGGAGTTACCACTAAAATATCTGAACTCAAATCAAGAAAGGAACCGAGAAAATATCAAATCAAATCCTATCCAAGAGATTTAATATTGGAAGGTGGAATGTTGCAAGTTTATGCATTTAAGCCACTATTGAAAATTGTTGCTCCTAATTTTTGTAAGAATGTCATTTGTAATGAACCATTATTGCATAGATTGGAAAGTAAGGAGATTGAAACATTGAATTTCTTCATATACATGATCTATTCGAAATCATCCTTTACAAATTTCAGCTTGTTTCCAAGCTTACCATTTTTGGTGTTTTTAATGGACGTGAGTAAGGAAGATTTTCTGCAACAGAAGAGCTACTTTATTAGTCAACTTGGCTTTGTTTATTTGAATACCAAAAACGCTGTGGACATTCTAGTGGGAACTGACAAGTACATTGCATTAAGAAACGAACTGTTCACAGAGGATATTTCTCTTAAATTTTTAGATCAAGTCAGAATCACTTGCTTGGAGTATATTGGAGCCAATTCGTCGTGCAAAGAATTTGATTACAATCAAGATCCAAGAGTGAAAGATTATGTATTGGAATTCTACAGATATAAGCATGTGACCCGTGATATTGTGCCACCTTTTCAAACACCAGTCGTCATTGGAGGCATTAACATTATCTATAACTTTAAAGAGGACAGTGATGCTGTGGTGAAAATTCCTGATTCTCTGGGAGGAGTCAAAACCATATATTGTCACAAGACTGTGCTCTCCAGTGCTTCTGAAATGTTGGAAGTAAATTTTGGACCCAATTGGAGCAATGAAGAGGATGAAGACGGAAGAGCCATCATCAATGTTGAACATCTCATTGAAGTTGCCTCAGATCCAAGTGTAATGGAATTTATTATCGAGTATGCCTATGGAATTTTTGCACCAATCAAGGTTTCTTCCAAGCAAGTAATTCCACTCATTAAGGCTGCACATTTCTATAGAATTCAGGGCCTTCTCGATGAGTGTCTCTACTTGTGTGTGAATAGGGACAAGCTCTCCTTTTTCGAAGTGGCCGAATCTCTAGAGGATCATTTCGAAGACGAAACCATGGAAGCTTTTGAGGATGTTATGGTAGAAATTGGAACTGCCAATTACCCCTTCATTATTGGAGCAAGTGATGAAGAATTAATGAAATTGCCAAAGAGAATGCTTATTAAGATGTTCAGAAAGATTTACAAAACATACATTCCAAATATCAAAACCTTGTAACATTCTCGGTTTGATGTATTTATTAGTTTTTGAAAATTCTCATTACAGTAACCAAATAGTCACGATATTTCTCTCCAAATAAAGAGATTACTTCTTCCTTGCTTTCAAAGGCAGATCTATTATTCTTCCAAACACGGAAACAGAATCTGTTTCTTGCATTCCATTCAGCTCCATCCTTATCCAAGGTCACATGTTTGTAATAACCAGTAATTAACATCTTGACCTTTTCTTTCACAAGTGGAATATTTTTAGAGGATTGGAATGAGTTGACTAAATTGTGGAATGGAACAGATCCCTTCAAGTTTCCATGCAAGATTCCAGCAGCTTCAATTTCATCCTCAGATTGAATAAAGAGATTAGCAGTTTCATAGGATGCAGAATTGTTAATCAAATGATTAATGGAAATACTAATCTTTTTGCTAATTATTGGTTGAGTGATGGATTTCATAAATTTAATTGATTCTTCTTCATTGAAAGGAGAGTAATATTCTCCCTTTTCAATGGCAACTTTCTTCTTGTTTGGAGTTTGAAAGTTGACAGTTTGAATCAATAAACAAATGAGTCCTGATTTGCTATTTACCATTGAGTGAATATCAGAAATATCCTCCTTTTCATTCAAATACTCTGATGCTACCTTAATGAATGGTAAAATATTAACACGGAAGGATTCGTCCAATTTCGAAACAAGACCAGTTGCAAGTTGACCTAATCTTTGAATATTTCCGAAGAAAATTCCACATTAGTGTTAAATTCTGAAGCTTGTGGTTTGTTCTTCTCTGGCTCATCTGAAATTGACAATTTGTTCTTCTTCTTGAGCAGTTGCTTCCAATAATTGTTTCATTTTTGAAATGTATTGATTTTCTGAAGTTTCTTTCTTATTTTGGAACATTTTCTTTTTAACAATCTCAATTTGGGAATCTATAATTTCATCGAGTTGCAACATTTCACACATATCCTTTTCAGAGAAGGAATTTCTTTCAAGGATACTGCTGGATCTTCTCAAATCCTCTTCCATAATATTTTGGAAGAATAGTTTCCAATTAATGGAAGTGGAAGAAACCTTTCCACCAATTATGGAACACAAGACTGTGGCGAGGAAGATTTGATTTTTTGGAATGGAATCTTGGAATCTAACATTGACATCTTGATTATAGTTCAATAACTTTTGATTAATTGAGTCGTATTCGTTCAATTCTTCCAAAACTTTAGAACAAGTTTCCAAAATAATTTGCAATTGATGTTTGGAGAATTCACTTTTTCCTTGACTATACGAAAGAACTGCCTTCACCAATACCAAAAATGGAATAGTTTCCAATTGTTCCTTCATATATCCTAATGGCTCCAAGGTTGCAACATATCCCAAAATACTCTTCATCTTTTCCTTTGCAACTTTCCAGTGCTCTTCATTAATATACAATGGCAACACTCCAGAAATATTCTCTTTTGCAGTTCCAGTCAATACAGTTCCTGATTGACCAGAAAATCCTCCGTGGACACTAATTTGGTCATTGGTATTTTCCAATGAAAACAAGACAGAATCCAAGAATGATTCAGCTGTCATCATGGTTGCACTGACAGATTTGATTTCTACAAGAGAAGGATCTTTGATTGCATTTTCTGGACGAATGACATCAAGAGCCAAACACAAGCAATCACGATCTTGCAATGCTTCCAACCAATTTTGACAGGAAATGATGCAAGTTCCGTATTTCTCTATTGATTCATTGTACTTTTCATTCAATTCTTCAAAATTCATTTCATTAACGTATTGCTCAATTACAGTTTCAGAATCTTTGAAAATTGAAGCATTTTCTTGCTTTCTCATGTCCAATTTCTTTTTCAAGCATTGATTAGTGACAGAACGATAAGCAATATCATTCAAGGTTGCAAGTTTGTCATTGGAAAAATTTCCAATCATGGCACTTGAAAGAATTTCATTAAATTTCACCAAAGTTTCATGAATAGTATTTCTGAAATCGTACAAATCTCTCCTCAAAATTCGATTCTTCATTCTCTGAATATTCAAAGTAATGATTGCCAACTTGTCTTGCAATTTCTTTCCCTTATTAAAGAATTCATTAAGGGTTTCTTTTGGAGTATTGGAAGAAATGTTGGTAGTAATTTCCAATAAGGATTTTTCAATGTATTTGATGATAATCTTAATTAGAGTTGGATCGTTTTTATCCGATTGATCATTTTGATTCGCTAATGGCACAATGTTCACCACTTTTGAAAAAAGTTCAATCGAATAAGTAAACGAATCCTCTGGTTTCTTCTCAATGAACGCATATCCTCTATATCTGCCTTCTTGCTCTTGAGAAGTGAAGGAAACTCTCATGGTTTTCTCAACTTGATTTCCATCATCCTTAATTGACAAGATTCCAACACTTGAATTAGAGGTCAATAATCCAATGAGATTTTCCATCGATTGATTAATTTCATTGGCATCTTTCACATATTGGAAAGTTCCTTGAACTGAACCCAATTGAGTAATTTGGGTCAATAATGCAACATCGTGACTAGAGGTGAAACCAATGGTGTGAAATTCGAAACTTTGAGTTTTAGTTTCGAGAACTTTCTTCATCTGTTCAATGGCTTTTTCTCTCTTATGACTGGATCCATCTTGTCCATCGGTGAAAAACAAGATTGCAACCTCAGATTGACTATTAAACATGTCTAATTTTGAAATGGCCTCAAATACACAGGTAAAATCAGTTCCTCCACCAGCTTGAATCTGTTCAAGAGTTGATTGTCTAGTTTCGGCTGGTTTCTTCCTCAAATCATACAACTCTGCAGAGGTATCATAGGCAATCAATACAACATCTGGTATATCGACAACTTGTTCAAATAAATTCGAAATTGCAATCTTTGCTTGATCAATTCCTTGACCACGCATCGATCCAGAAACATCCAATGCAATTACAATTTGCTTTTCCTTCCTCTGAATATTCGAAATGAGATCAAATTGAAGACAAGTTATGCTATCATCAATTTCATATTGACGAGTTTCAATATTATTATTATCTGATTGTTTGGAGGAGGACATTGTGTTTGTTTTTTTTTTAATTTGTTTTTTTTTGTTGATTCTTGATTGACCAAAGTTCATCCCCCTGATGTGGTTTAAATATGAATTTGAAGGTTATGGTTGTGGGGAGGATGAACTTTGTGAATGGATATATGCAATTATGAAAAATACGAAAGGAAGTGTGGTTGGTTGACTTTGAAACATGTTGCAACATGATAAAATTTTCTTTTTATAAATAATTTATTAGGAAAACATTGTCAAAATAACATATTGATTAATTATAAGCAAATTAAAAAGTGATTGATCATTACAAAAGTAACTGCTGAAGGATTGAAATACCTCACTAAATTGGAACAATTGACTGACCTGGATGTTTCTTCATGCAATATTCGACATGAAGGAGCCAAAGTCCTTAGTGAAATGGCTCAATTAAAAACACTCGTCTTGCAAGACTGTAATATTGGAATGGAAGAGACTAGAAATAAGCTAGCTTACCCAATTGACTTCACTCAATATTCATAGTAATAATATTGGTGATAAGGGAGCCGAATCAATCACTACTAAACTAGAAAATCTTACAATTCTCGATATTAGTTTTAGAGAATTTAATGAAGAAATTAAGAAATCCATTTATTCAATGAAGAATTTAACAATAATCAATAATAATAGTATCATTGATTAACGATTATCAGATTATTCTAGAGAATTCTGCTTGCTTAGTTATTCATTGAAATATATTGAGGTAATCATTCCAAGAGACAATGCCATCAACACAACAATATCAACATTACAAACTCTTACAATCTGTCTATTTACCATTGACTGTTTTTTTGATAATCTACTCAACCAAATAAAGGATGCCACACTAACAATACCAGATCCAAATGCCAATCCATACAATTCTGGTCTAAATGCTCCATAACAATGAAAAGTTCCAAGTAATCCAAATAGTACAGCTCTATGTCTCATTAAAATTTCAAGATTCTCCTCATTGATTGGAATTCCATATAATTTCTCTAATTGCCTTGATCCTAGAAGGCCAGATAGTGGCAACAAGTGGACAATACCCGAAAGAAGAAGAGAGGCAGCTGGAATGTAATGATGAAACATTTTTTAAAGAATTTCTTCTTCTGCAGAAATTATAATCAAATGATAATATTTAATAAAAATTAATTTTCAATCAATTAATTTCATATCTTCGGAATGTTGTTGTAACATGTTAGTGTTTAATTATGTTGTAAATAATATTTAAAATATTTAAAATAATAATAATAAAAAAATGATTAAAGGTGAAATAGTGGCCTCAGGTGGTAGGTGATCAAAATCATCGATATTATTATATTATATTTATCGGATGGTTTCGAATTATAGACCAATTTGTGAGTGATGTTTGTGGAGAGATTATTTCATACATTGACGATACGTGGTTTATTTTGAATAATTGCACATTGATTTCGAAACAATGGTTGAATGCGATCAAGAATTATGCAAAACTTTATGCAGAATTTAGAAAAGATTTGACCGAGGAAAGAGTTAAATTATTATTCGAAAGTTCATTCTTGGACAGAATTATTGGAATGATAATATATTTACATGATCCGTGTGATGAATTTTGGCGAAATCTTTGGAAATTTACAAACTTACAATTTTTCAATTTTAGTGGATCTGCTTGGAAAGCAAGAGAATTGAATGAAAAAAAACTTGCAATGATCTGTCAATTGAAGCAATTAAATAGTTTGAATATTGGATATTGTTCTGTAGAAGATATAGCACCATTGGGTCAATTGAAAGATTTGACATGTTTAAATATTAATCATATTCCTATTGGATTGGAAGGATTGAAAATAATTGGTGAAAATTTACAACAATTGAAAAGTCTCGATGTTACTAATTGTGGAATTACCAATGAAGCAGCTCAATACATCAGACAATTGAATAATCTGGAGAGTTTAACCATTACCTTTGTATTTTATCAAAAATGCTTGAAAGGAGTTGAAGCTCTGAGTGAAATGAAACAATTGAAATCACTAAATATTGGTAATAGTAGTGATATTGGTGGACCTCAGGGAGCAAAACTAATCAGCTCATTGTATAATCTGACTAGTTTAAGGATGGATGGGACTATGATTGAAGATGAAGGAGCAAGATTCATTTCTGAATTGAAACACTTGAGATTCCTAGACCTTACTGGAAATAACATATCTGATGAAGGTGCCAAATCTATCAGTGGATTGAAACATGTGACAGATCTTGATATGGCTCGAAATGATATTGGTGATGAAGGAGCAAAAGCAATTGCAACTATGAACCAGTTAAAAAGGCTAATTCTTGACAACAACAAAATAGGGGATGATGGAGCTCAATACATTGGCAAATTACCACAATTGAGATCTCTTGCTGTTTGTGGAAATAGAATAACTCCAGTATCTATCCAAAATTTAAGAATGAGTTTTTCTCCTCCATTTGGATTCATGGCTTTCAATCAATCATACTAAATCCTATCCTTCTTCTTCTATTTCTTATATTAAAGATATAAAACTTGGTGGGCTGGTTCTCTATATGATGTTCCTAACTGATATTATTGAGTGCAATAGGTGTGTGTGTGCGTTGTTGGAAAAATACACAAATTGTTGTTGTGATAAAATCACATCAAATTGGAAAAATTGAAATTAAAAAAATGTCGCTCCAACTACTCATCAATAATCTCGCATTGGTATTTGATACGAACAGTCCAGTGTCGAGTGTTGCAATGATTATGGTCGGATGTGTGCTGAACGTTGTAGTTTTGGAAATGATTTTAAATATTGACTCAAAATTAGGACCACTCATTACATTGATACAATTTATTTTTATTGCTTTGGAGTCTATAAGACATAATATTGATTGGGAGACAAAGTCTTTGAAGAAGAGAGCCATTCCGTTGTGGTTTTATTGTATTTTAGTATTCTTGTTCTTTTTCCAATCCGTTGTAAATAATTTAGTATTTTCGTATCACATTTCGATTGTACTTCACACAATATTTAGATCCAGCTCATTGTTGATGAATTTAGCTATCGGAATTTTAATGTTTGGAAAAACTCATTCAAAGGAAAAGATTTACTCTGTTGTGTTGATTACTGTTGGAATTTTCTTGGCTGTGGTTGCCTCCAATAAGAGTGAATCAACAGTTTTTGGACAGGAAATTAATGGATCTGAATGGTTTGTTGGATTAATGCTCTTAACAGCAAGTCAATTCATGACTGGGTTATTGGGAAATTTACAATCGTATGCCTATCAAAAATATGGAACCAACGATGAGAATGAGAATATTTTCTATTCACACGTATTGTCCATTCCATGTTTCATATTCTTCGCTCCATCACTGATTGAAAATTACTACTCCATGCAACAACATCCAATTTTGTATTGGTACATGTTTTTGAGTGTACTAACTCAAATTGTGTGTATTAAGGGTGTCTACAAATTGACTGCTCAAACCAACTCTTTGGCCACTACTTTGACCATTACTGTGAGAAAGTTTGTCAGCTTGTTGTTTAGTATCTTTTACTTTGGAAATACCTTTACCCTTCTCCATACCTTCAGTACCTTCTTGGTCTTTTATGGCACACACTTGTTTGTTCAGAAACCAAAGAATGTTATTACTGCTTCAGATTCAGCTCCTCCAACACCAACAACAGAGCTTCCTTCTTCAACAAAATCGGAAAAGCCAAAGGAAGTTCACACTAATTAAACTAGTTTTCAAGTTCAATTTACTATTTTACATGGTTACTTATTGACAGTTTAAGAATTTATTTTAATTTTACTGACACTTTCTCAATTCATTTGAACTCTTCGTCAACGAATATAGAAAAGTGGCTAGCAGGTTTTGAAATTGAAGCACCAATTGGTTGCAACATCCCCAACATCATGTCATCGTTTTGTTGTGGTAGTGAGTAATTTGTCCACTTGTCAGGTTTCTCATTATTTTCCTTTTCTTGCTCTTGTTCACTTGTCAAGAATCGAGGTCCCATAGATGTTAGTTCTTTTGGAATTTGGAAAGGTAGAGTTCTAGTTGTGGCGGCATGGGCAATCTTTTCAGCACTTCCATTCGATTCATCATAAATCACAAAGTTATTAATTGGTGAATTCTTCTGAGAGAGACTGGCATTGCTATTTTTCATTTTAGTTGGTTTCATGGAAGGAATTGGAGGTCCTGATCTTAGGGGTCCACTGGGTATGGCAGTTGTTGGTCTTATTGAGGTTGGTTTCTTGGCTAGGCTATTGAAAGGTAATCTCTGGTTGTTGGAATCAGTAGCACTCTGCGGGTTGTGTCCTCCAATCATTGGTGGTGCTGTTTGAATTGTTGAGCTTGCCATGGTTGTTGAGGAAGTGGATGAGGCAGTCCTGTTTAGAATACTCTTCATGAAACGAGCCTTCACACCAGTGTGGAAAGTTTGTAGAGATTTTGCAGGTTGAGCTCCTCTATTGATACCCTGTTCAAGAACAGCATCAGCTGCTTTCAAATCCTTTCGATCTTCCAATAGGGTGGCCCATCTAATGTACAGTTCAGAATGATTGAGACAAATCTTTTTAGACTCCAAAAATGTAAAGACATCAATTGGGTCCAAACACTGGTCTGCATATTTGAGCCAAACTCCCAGATATCGTTCATCATTCCTATATCTTTCCAATAATTGTTGATTGGAGAGAATAAACTTTGTACATGCTTGCAGAGTTGGAACGTATTGAGAAGCCTTACTAAGTGTTGGATAACTCTTTTCAATCCACTCTACATATTCCAACCAAACAGTGATTGGATCTAAATGATTCGACAAGGATGCAATTCTCTTCTCAAATTGTTTTCTCTCCACTGAAAGTTTTGGTTTCATATTGTGATTATCAAAGCACACCTTTGATTTGGTGAGATTGGAAAAATTGAAATGTGGCTTTCCTTGTTGTGGTATTGGACTGGCATCTGTCATGGCACAATCATCCTCCCCAGGTGCTGATAATGCCACAATTGTGTTAAATCCATTAAAACTACTATTCATACACGAGGTTGGTGAAAACATTCCAGTAGGAGACATTGGAGTCGAGCAAGCATTCACATTATTCGAAGCAGTCATGAGTGGATTGAAAGATGTAGAGCTACTGCTACCATTAAATGATGTACAAAGGGTTGGTGGACTCTGGAGTGATGTAGACACAGAACCACTTCCAGGTAGCATGATTGGCTGGAGTGGCTTAATTTCCTGTAAAGGTTGTTTACCAAATATTCTCCTCAAATCAGTGGCCTTTCTACCACCTTTCAGAGGAATGATATTCTCCTTTGCAGCTTCAAATTCCTCAAAATCAACAATGACCCTTTCCTCTGTTGATGTTGGTTGTTGTGTTGAATCTTGAATTCCACTTTGATTGTTATTATTATGAGTATTAATGGCAATTGGAGATTGGAAACTATTAGAAGGTGAAACACTCAAAGATGGAAAACCCTGATTATTGGAGGAGGTAATAATTGAGGAAGGAGAGCAACTAGTCGATGGTGATGAATACACCGAAAAGGTCATACTATTCACAGTAGGTGAAGAACTCAAACCAAAGGATTGTTGTGGTGAGGATGACAATGAACCAATTTGATTATTATTATTAGTACTTGGAATATCTAGCAAGTTATTCCCATTAGTAGGCATCATGAGCATTTGATTTCCACTACTAAAACCTAATTCATTTGTATTAATTGTATTATTATTAATTGTATTAAAAGATGATGAAGGAAAAACAAGATTAGGCTTTGATAAACTTCTACTCGGACGATTCATCAAGAGACCAGGGGCAGAACTACAACTCGTCAATGATGATCCAACATTGCTAATAGTATTAGTTGGTGATGGATTAACACTGGAGGAGGAAGGCTTTGATAATCTCAAGCCATTGTTGGATGATGGAAACGAGACGGAATTAGTGGGGAGTGTGATGGTGGGAGTTCCTAGGCGTTGAAAGGAGGATGGTCTGATCAGTGATGCTGGAGGCGGTTTATTGTTTGATGAAGCTTGCTGTTGATTGATTGAAGAAGGGAGAGTAGGAGGGAATCGCAAGCGTTGACTTTCAAACATTTTTTTCTGGTGTAACGGTAAAAAATTTAAAAATTGTGTAACGTTCTTGTGAAAGCAAGATGTTGTCTCAAAAGGGCTATTATGAAATTTAATAAGAATTTTGTGAAATCAAACAACGGCCCGCGTAGCAGAGTGGTCAAATGCGTAAGACTTAAGATCTTATCCCGAATGGGTTCGTGGGTTCGAACCCCACCGCTGGCAAATTAATTTTTTTCTGTTACCTAATTGACATAAGGATTTTTATTTCTTTTCAATTAATCTAGTAAACAAGTCACTAATCAATTCTTCATCCTTAGGTACCTCTTTCATTAAAATTTCATGATTTGGATGTTCTTCCCAACTTGGATATGGAGCTTCTTCATAAATTTCACCAAACTTTTCACTCAACTCAGTCTTCAACTCTTCCCAAACTCTTCCTAAATGCATATAAGGTCCAACATAGTGTTTCTTCAAATAAACTCCTTTTGGAATGGTTTTAAGTTGAATAGGAAGAGAATACGAACAAGTTTCGTTCACTTTCTTTATACTTTCTTCAAATTCTTCTCTCTTTGAAGGAAGATTGAATTTTTCAACAGTTTCTGCTGTGAGAAAAACAGCATTCTCCAAATCTACATCTTCCACAGAATCGAAACGATTGTAAAACGTAGCTGGATACATTCTTGATTGTTCACCAACTAATTTCAATGCCATTTCATGAGTTTGTTTAATCCAATTGGTAAATTCAGGAGTAATGACACTAACTGATTGTCTGGAGACACTCAGATAGAATTGATCCTCACGGAAGGTAATAAGCTCTGCTGGTTGTGCGAGTTGAGACATTTTTTTAATTTGAAAAAAGATATTTTGATGGAAATGGATTGATTGTGGATTTACTAATTTGACACTTCTTATTGGTAGTGGAAGCTCATCTACTTCGAATATCTACTGGAAGTGGGTTCCAATCAATTTGACCACTTTGAAAATCTATCAAATAACTTATTATTTGACCTTGGTTGATGGCAATAAGTGGATTATTATTTTCGCAGTAAATAAACTTATTGAAGCTCACCAAAAATCCTTGTGCAGATATCACTGTTGTGAAATGTTTCAAATTACAGGATGTTTTGCAAAGAAAACCTAATCGAGCATTAATTTTTTACATTCCCCTCATCATTGTTGATTTTCTTTATGTAATAAATAAAATCATTGGACAATCTTTTCAGAGCAGATACTAGACATGATATTAAAGGTATTGATATCTCGAGAGTGGCAAAAGAAAAATAGATGAAGGAAAATGAATCAAAAGCTGCAGAAGGTGGGATTTGAACCCACGAAGCTTGCGCAGTAGAACTTGAGTCTACCCCCTTTGACCACTCGGGAACCCCTGCTTCACATCGTCTCAACAAAGTTGTTTTTCACATTGAAATAGTCCAATAAAAATGGCACGTGCCTTTTTTGTTGGGAATGAATAATTGAACTCTAACAATCTAAAATACTACCAACACAGTTCAGTAATATTGTTTAATATTAGAAATGGACGACAGAGTCCATAGTTTTGTCATGTTTCTCAGTTGGAATGACAAATTGAGTCTCTTCACTTTCAATTAATTGTTTCTCAATTAATTGTTGTTTGTACTCATCGGGAAGTTTGAAATTTTCATCAATAAATTGACATGAAAAACAAACTCCAACATGATTTGTCTCAAACTGAATCCTACCTTGCAAATCATCCAATTTTTCAAAGAAAGTATCATAATGACCCTTTCCTCTTCCCAATCTCCTATTTGAATAATCAAAGGCCAATCCAGGAACTATCACTAATAATTTACTATCCCCATTTAAAGAATCTAGTAAATTTTCTCTATTAGGTAAGCTTTCAATTGGAGGTTCCAATAACTTATATTTGGTATGAATTTTAAATGTTGAAAAATCCAATTCATCCTTCAGCGAAACCATTGTCATTATATCATTAATTACAATGGGAATGAATAGCTGTTTTCCTCTTTTGAGAGCATTGTGAATAATATCCATGGTATCAACTTCATTGCGACCTTGCATTGGAATATAACAACAGACATGAGTGCATTTAGTATAAAATTCACTATTTAATATTTGCTGTGCAATACTGTTGGATGATGATTGCTCTTGTTCACTTGTTGAAAGTGAAAGTTGGTGTTTAAAGTATCTTCTAAAGGTGTTTTTCATTTTTTTTTGATCAAAAACCAATTGACTAAACTTTTACAAGATCTTTTCTCTAGGCCTAATGTCATAGACCCGACTTTTTTGTAAAGAATATTTAACTATTACAAATAAACTTTTAACGGTGCAAATTCCTCATCTCCTTCCTCATCATCTCCTCATGAAAATCAATCCCATCATCTCCTCTCCATAATTATCACAAAAATTCGCCTGCATCATGCTGATTCGTTCACTCACAAATTTTAATAATAAAAAAATATTAAAAAAAATTTGCACAACAGTTGTTGCTGCTTTTTCATTTTGAATTTTTTGTATATTTTGTGTGTGATTAAGTGTCATATATAGCGCGTGGAGAGTTTATTGAATACATATAATAATATACTAGTATTGAGTGTGTTGCTCTCACGTTCGTCTTCGGATCATCATTAGCGCTAGTATCTTCCCCGAGACAAAATTTTCTTCCATCACCATCATCATTATTTATTTTCTAAATATTATATAATTCATATATATTGCATATAATATATTTATTTAATATTCACTTTTAAAATTGTAACGTATAGAGTAAAATAGCAACCAACATAACAAGTTTTTGAATACACAATGGGAAATAATCCTTCTAATGATGCTCATATAGGAACCCTTCCAAAGGCTAATCGTTCTTCTTCTTCTTCTTCTTCACATAGAAAATCATCCTCTACCATATCAAATAATAACAATGCCAATCAACCTTCTGCATTACATTTAAATTTAGTAATGAATGGTAATGTTGTTGGCGCTACCTATCCACCTCCAAATAATAGTATGAATAATAGTATTAACAGTTCACCTGTTGGTGCTTCTGTGTATCAACCTAACAAGACAGATAAAGAAGCATTAATAGATGAATCACTCGAGAGTCAAACAGAAGTTCCTAATGAAATAACAGTCATGAATTTTAGTATTAGACGAGATTCTGTATTTGATGGAATGGATCAGTGGAGAAATAGAAAAGATGCTGTTGCAAATATCATATTAGAAAGTAATGCTGATATTATTTGTATTCAAGATGCACTTCAACATCAAATACTCGATTTATTTACCATGTTAAATGAAAAACAAGAACGTTCTCAATATTTATGGTTTGGTCTAGGACAAAGTTTTAATCAAAATACAAACGAATACAGTGGAGAATATGTAACAATATTTTACAATACGGATAAAATTGAACTATTGGATCAAGGATGTTTCTGGTACAGCTACACTCCTTCAACGAAAGGAAGTAGAGGTTGGGATTCTGTAGCTCCAAGACTATGTACGTGGTGTAAATTTAGAAATGTTAAAGTCAAGAAGGGCAATAGTTTTCACGTTTTCAATACACATTGGGATATTGGTGTTGAAGCAAGAAGAAATAGTGCCTATTTAATTAGAGAATATATTGAAAATTTATGTTGTCAGAGAGAAGAGGATAATACCATTCATACAAGACCATGTATTGTTATGGGTAACTTGAATGCATTACCAGATTCTAATGCTATACATTTATTAGAAACTGGAATTGATTTGGGCGCCAAATCTATGGAAGAATCAGGATCTGATGAAGATACTGCGAGTGATGCTTCCAATTATGAATCAGATGAAGAGGATTTATTTACACTTGTTAATTCTGATCCAACACATCATCCAACATTTGTTGGTTTGGATGGAAATGGTCCTCCATCATCATCCTCCTCATCACCTCAATCCAAATCTCCATCTAAGAAGGAATCTGTTGTGGGTGACAGTGTTACAATTGAAATTGAGGCAGGTGTATTCCCAAAGAAAGTCCAAGGAAAGTGTACTGACTACATATTCGTCTCTCCCAATGTAAAAGTATTAGATTTCAAAGTTATCACTGATATTAAATGTCAGACAACACAAAGAAATGCCTCAGATCACCTTCCAATAATGGCTGCCTTATTAGTGTAAATATTTTTACTATCGTATAATATAATTAAGAGGTTTCGAATAGAGTCCCCAATTTTTGATATTCAGAAAGTTCTGAAATAAATTTTCCTTTTTACAATATGGCTTGACGTTTGACAACACTGATGAAATAATTAATTAAAAAAATGTTAGGAGGCATGAGTGACGCTCTCGTTGAAAAGGTGGCTGATAGAGCCATTGGATTGATGTGGAAGAGAGCAAGAAATAGAGTTGGAGAATGGACTAAATTTATTCCAAATGTTGAACCATATATGAGATTTATTTCTCTTGGAGTTAGTGTTTGTATGTTTCTAATACAAATTAAATTATCAACAAAGGATTGAAATTGTGATATTTGATGTTCATTGATAATTGTTATTATTTGGAAATTGGATTGAAAATTATTATACAATAATTACATTCGAATAATTTGAAATAGTGGCACTGATGGCTTCTGTCGGATTGTTTTTGATTTACTTTTTAAAATCTGGAGCTGATTTTTTGGATAACAATATTTTCAATTTATATGTTGGTAGGTTTTTGAATCAAAATTTAATGATCAAATTTGGAAAGCAATTTATTGTGCACTCTATGCATTCGTTCTACCAATATTGGAAGTTCCAATCCCATATTTTCAAAGGAAGGTTCCAATTCTCAATATTTATCACAAGAATTTTCTTGTTAGGGGAATTGTCGTTATTGTAATGAGTATTTTTGTGTGCTTTACTGTAATTTCAGCACTGCCTGGATTGGGAGGGTTATTAGTTGGTCTTGCTTATATTTGCTTATTATATCTAAGAGGAATAGAACCTGCTTGGTTGTCTGAAAAGGAAGACGAATCAGCTCAATATTCTCAAATTAATCAAGACGATGACGATGATTTTTAATAAATATTAAAGTGTATATTATCTATATTATGATATTTTGAATGATTCAAATTCAATTACAATAAAGGAATAATTAAAATCTTGACAATGACTTTATAAACTACTATACAACCTAGTGTCCTTAGATGAAAAATAAATATCAAAATTGAACTCTTTGTAATTTAGGGATATCGCTCTACAGAATCAATTCGTGTTGCTGTGGTTGGGATGAGAGAATTTTAAATCTATCACGTTCTCTTTCCAATTCGAAAATTCTTCGTTGTAATTGTTGCTTCTCAGTTATGGAAGCTTGTTGGATGGAAGACATGCCTGTCTCTGCTTGTAGCAATTGTTCATTCAAATCTTCAACTTGTCTCTGGACAGAATAAACCTTTGATCGATAGGCTTCCTTAATTTTCTTTGCTTTGGCAGCATACCTTTTAGCAATCTCTTTAGCAGCCAGCAGATCTTTCAATAATTTTTCCACCCTAACATTAGAATCTGTGTGTTTGTGTTTCAGCGTATCCATATCTAGTTTAATATCGGCAATGACCTTTAACAAGTGATTATTCTTATCGAGTTGATAGTCTCGTTCTTCTCTAAATGCCTGTGCTTCAGCTCTTACGCTTTCAGATTCTTTCCTCAGTCTGGCAATTTCATTAGTGAGTTCTTGAACATCGTGTTGACTTCTCTTTTCCTTTGAGAGTAAATCTTGTTTTAACTCATTCTTTTCAACTTCAAGTTGTAAATACTTTTCAGTTTCCTTTCTAAGTGCTTCATGAAGTCTCTCGTTTTCCTTAATGTGAATCTCGTAGGATTGTGTTACCAATTCTTGCTTGGCTTGTTGGAGATCTTCCACCCTCTTGTTCAATTCAGAAACCTTATTTGCCCAAATGTTTCTATCTCTCTCGTATTCTCTTTCTCTTTGAAGTTGATTGGCCTTGTAGGATGTTCGTTCTGAGGCAAACTGTTTTTCTGTTTCATCCAATTTGCTCTTTGTTGTGGTTAATTCCTTTTCGAGTTTTAAAATTTGATCGTGCATCTTGTCATTACTTCTGGTAATTTCTTCAAGTTCTGCTTGAAGTCTTTCACATTTCTTTTGGAGTCTTTCGTGCTGTGTCTCTGCTGTTCTAACTTTGGAGACCAACTCGGCATGTTTCTGATTATTCATGAGGTTGGATTGTTCTCTGGATGAAACAGCTTGCGCTTTTTCTTCTCTTACTTCATGTAGTTCGGAAAGTAGTTTTTTGATGCTTATTGACATTTCTTCCTTTTCTTCTTCAAGGCGTTTTACTTGGAGAATCTCCTTAGATGTTTTCATCTGAATGTTCTGATCGTTTAATTGCATGATGAGCTCTTGAACACGATCTTCATAGTCACCCTTCATTTCATCAAATCTCTTCTCTGCCATTTTGAGTTTTTGTGTTAATTCATTCTTGGTTAGTTCGTATTCTCTTCTCAGATCCGAATACATTTCACGAAATTTATCATTCTCATCGATTTCCCTCTCCAGACGATGTCTCAACTCCAATTCTTCCATTAATTTCATTTTCATTTGTTGAAGCTCTTGAGTATCCCGATCAAATTGATTTCGTAAGGACTCGAATTCCTTAGTTTTCTTTTCCAATTGATTTTTCCATCTCAAGTGTTGTTCATTGTTTTGATTGTACAAATCCAGATATTCTCTTTTTAACTATTATTATTGTTGTGATGATGATAATTTTAATAATTATAATAATAATAAATTAATAATTTGCCAAAGTCATGATGATGTAAACAACTTCCGTGATGCTGCCTAATACAACTTACATTATCAAAATTTCTTTGGTAGGTATCATTCTCTGTTCTTAATCGCTGAAGTGAGAGTTGAACATTCCTATCGTCGCCCTCACGTACCGACGTTGAGGTTGTAGAGTGCATTTTTTTAAACTTAACGGCTTAATATTTTTTAATGGGTTACAATTTCGGCGGGAAGTTTTTTAAAATTCAAAGAAAGAGAGATTTTAATGTGAATCGTAAATCAAAATGTTTAATAATGTACTGGATATTCTATTCGTTAATTATCATTGCACCTCAATAGCATGATTCTTAGTTTTGAGATAGTATCCAACACCCAATTCATTCTTCACCTTTTTAAGAAGCTCAAAACTTGATAAGCAGCATAACATCTTAACAATTCATTTGATTAGAACATCTCAGCAAGAAAGTTTGCGGAAAATGGCAACTCTGAAGTTTATCCTGAACCAAGGAGATACAAAATGTCAAACACATTCATGAAAGATGCTTGACTTCAAGCTTAATGAAACCAATCAAATCTGCACTAATATTTAATATTTTGCACTCAATAAAACGTTGTTTAATTCTGTGGTTTTACTTTGCAAAATAATCTCATCACAAAATGAAAAAAAAATAATTAAAATTTATTTTTAATGCAATAAAAAATGCTGAAATCATCAACCTTCCTCAGACCAATCGGTCTCGTTCACAGCCACTTTGTAGCCAAAAACATGGTGGTCAAGACTGAAAGAATGTCTCTCAGTTCTGTCATTCAACAAATGAATCAAAGACGTAATTTCTCACAAAATAACACCAACAGAGGATCATCCGGTCATCACGAACAAGAACATAAACAACACACTAAAAAAACCGAATTTGAAGAATTAGATGATGTGTTACCAGAACCACCAAAGAGAGAAGTCCTCTTGGCAAAGATTGCCGGTGCATCAGCAATGTTCTGGATTTTGTACAAAATGAGACAAGATGGTTTGATCGTATTTGGTTTGGAAAAGCCGCACTGGGAACATGCTATGGAAGATGATGAATCTGACAGAGATGATGAATACTTTGAAAATGCTCTTCAAGAAGATGAAGAATCTCTCGACCTCAAGATTGAATATCACTTGAGCAAGCCAGAATCCAACTTTGATAAGAAATTCGACATTTTAAAGTTGAAGTAAATCAATTTATTGGAACATTATCACTACATCATCATTTCCCGAGTTTAATAATTATTTAATAGGTCTCTCCTCTCACAAACAATTGCTATTTGTATTTAAAAGGGATTTTTATCCATAGCACTCACATAAAACAAAATTCTTAATGTTAGCTTTTTAAAATTAGAACAACCATGATTAATTACATATATTAATTATATTATTATTGGTAAAACATTGATGAATATTGTATTCAATATTATATTAATAATTGAGAAGAAGGAGATGCAAGAACAATAATGCGTCCGTTCTTTTATCGAATCAAGATAAAGTGCTGCTGTCATCTTCAGTCTCTCATATCAAAAAATTAGAACAACATAACAACATGATGATGAAAAACAAAGCAGCCCTGATAGAACTTGCACAAAGTTGGGCCATCTGCAATGGATTTATCTTGAAGAGCCAACGTGGACAATCCTTCCAATCCGATCCAATACCATTCACTCTCACTCCAACAGGAATCAATAGAAAAGCCTACGAAAAGGTTGTTTCCATTGCTCCATTGTTGAATACACTCGTTGATCGTATGAGTAGAGATTCTACCTTTATCAATCAATCCCTGGAAAGTGTTGCCAAGTATGATGATTTTGTGAAACGTTTATTGGACATTTATAATGAAACCTACGAGAGGAATAAGAATGACTATCAATTAGCTGTTCATCGTTCCGATTATATGATCCATGTGGATGGAAAGAGTGGACAGGAAATTCCTCAACAAGTTGAATTGAATACAGTTTCATCTGCTTTTGGTGCTTTGGGAGCAACAACACACAAATTGCACTCCTATTTGCAACAATATAGATCATGGCTTGTTCCCGAATATCCAGAACAAGAATTGGAACCAAATAATTCATTGGAAAACATTGTCAATGTGATGAGACAGAGTCATGAAACTTTTGTTCAGGAAAATCCAAGCAATTTTGGTAGCATGCCTTACTTTATGCTTTTTGTTGTTCAGGATGGAGAACGTAATGTCGGTGATCAAAAACCATATGAGCATTTACTCTTACAAAAGTATGGAATTTTCGTTTTGAGAAGAAGTATGAAGGAATTGATTGGAAATGTTGAACTTGTAAAGGATGAAAAGTCAAATAGACAACACTTGGTGATTGAAAAGCAATATCCTGTCAGTGTTGTTTACTTTAGATCAGGTTACACACCAGATGATTTCCCTACTGAAAATGAATGGGAAGTAAGAAGTGTTTTGGAGACTTGTACGGCAATTAAATGTCCAACTATTGGTGTTCAATTGGTTGGTACAAAGAAGATTCAACAAATCATGTTTGAAGATGCTGTTTTACAAAAGTATTTGACCAAGGAAGAGGCTCAATCAGTTAAGGAAGCATTCACTGGAATTTATTCATTGGAAGAATCAGAATCCTTGCAATACATGAGGGAAGCTTTTGAAAATCCAGACGATTATGTTTTAAAACCTCAAAGAGAAGGAGGAGGCAATTTGGTTTATGGAGAAAAATTAAAGGAATATTTGGACATTATTTTACACGACAAGTCACACACTGAATATGCCTCAATCAAGTATACTTACATTTTAATGAAAAAGATCAAACCACAATTACACAATAAGGACATTATTAGACAAGGACAAGTTGCAGGTGGTGAATGTATTAGTGAGCTTGGTATTTATGGTATCTATCTTGGAAATGGTTCACAAGAATTGACTAATGGAAGTGCTGGATATTTATTGAGAACCAAGTTGGCTAAATTCCAAGATGGAGGTGTTGCAAGTGGTGTTGCTTCTATGGATTCTATTTATCTTCGTGATTAAAATAAATAATTTTTTGTTAGATGAAGTGGTATAGACATTTCAAGTTAGGGTTATTTTCATTATGAATGTGAAGCGTCGATGGTTTAGTGGTAGAATACGGCGTTGCCATCGCCGTGACCCGGGTTCAATTCCCGGTCGACGCAGACATTTCTTTTTCTCTCAACCATTTTAGTTCCATTGTTTTTCAACTTTTTATCGCTTAAACAAGACATTAATTAGTACACGTGGTTCAAAAATTTCTATTCCATTCACTATATTTATCGAGAAAGAGTCCTCGGCTTTGGCCCTATTTTTTCTCAATTAAAAATGCATCGACGATTCCAAAAAGTACACGTGATTCAAAACAGCATACAAGATTCGTCAGGCTTTGTTGATTGTTCTTATCATAGGAAGGATTTAATGATACAAATATACGAGTGTAAACCATCTGAATATTTAACGATATACTTGGCAACATTACCAAGTCACACACAACAAAATCTCAAGAAAATGGTGAGTGGCAATAGAAAAACCTTTGGGTATGAGTCAAAAAATTTTGAAAAGAGAAAAAAATCGGTATCGATTTCATTCCCGTCGATGGTTTTTTATATTTAGACCTTAAAAAATATGCCTCCTAGAAACAATAATGATAAACCACACCGTCTTTATACGTTTAAAGACTGTACAGATCAAACAATAGAAAAGGCACTAAAATCTTATAGGCTTGCTGATTTGAAAAGGGCAAGACAACAACTTGCCCACAATTTACCAATGAACGTGCAAGCATTGCAACAACAACAACAAGCAGAACGGTCCAATATTTGCATCACGAATACCAATAATATTCGTAATGACGATGGAGTACAACATCGAAGAATTGAAGATATCACCCCTCTCTTCGACACTCAACCAAGCAATCCTATTTCATCGGTTGTTGATTTTGGTGATCAACTAATTGGTAATCCAATACCTGGTGAGTATTATTTTTATATATCTTTTGATTGCTAACAAATGATGATCAATTCCATTATTAAATTACCACAGAGCAAGTAAATATTGATTTACTTAGTGATGATAGCACAACAGAAGGTGATGATGATTATTACACATTATTGTTAGATGAAGAAGAATTGTTGTCGTCTCCACAAGATGATGATGATTATATTTACTATTATAATGATCAACAACAAGATGATGATAATGATGAAGGTAAGTAATTAAATACTATATTAATATACAAATATATAATAATATAATTATGTAATTTTCACAAACCAATTTCATATAATACAGATTTGAAGAACAATCTCGCAACCATTGATAATGCCAAACAATTTTCCAAGAGTAAGCTTCAGGAATTAATATTCCCTCAATTAGAACTCATCTTGAGAGTGTTGGAAATCGACCCATCCGATATCGGAATGATGGGACTGCTTGGATTTCATGGAAGAAATGTGTTCTTGCCATCGAGTTGGGATTTCTTCTGTCTGAGTGATCAAACGAAGGCAAAGTTGCAAATAGTAAACGAACACATTCGTGTTTAAAGTATTTTTTTTTGAATATGTTGAATTTGTTGTGAATATTAATGAAATGACCCATCTGAAACACACTGAAAAACGATTAGGTTCAATGACAAAATTAGACAATTTCAATCACAAGGACAAAGCAAAATCATTCTCCCATGCCGGGAATTGAACCCGGACCTCCTGGGTGAAAGCCAGGTATCCTAGCCATTGGACTACACGGGAATCTTGTTCATAATAATAGTATTACAAATTTGATAATTCATAATCATAGAAACTTTATTGTTTTTTTCAATGCTCCATCAAGTCAATAATCCTGTGTTTCAATGACTCCAAATCTCTCTCCACCTCAATCGAATCACAAAATTCCTTCTCATTCTTTGTTTCCAAGTAGCATTTAACCATCCGCATCTGTTCCGAGTAATATTCAACTCGTTTTTCAATTTTTTCCTTATCATCATCACGTTGATTATAAACATCAGTGCCATTATTTAAATAATTATTATTAATATTATTAAATTGATGATCATTGATCGGATTATTGGAAGAATTGCCCTCCATTACTTGTTGTTGTTTCACTTCCTTCAATAACAGAATTTCAATCCAACTCTCAATAAACAGAATTTTCTTCTCCAATAAAACTCCCTTTTACGATGGTTCATGGTATTGTATTGCAATTTCTTCTTTTTTATTTAGAGAGAAGAAAGCATCAAATCTAATTCCATAAGACATTTTTTTTTTGTAAACTTTATTGAAAGATTTACTTTCACTATTATTGTAATAGGGCTCCCAATAGACCAACTGTAACCAATTTGCTTAATCTAGCAGCTGCGAGTTTATACTTGAGTTCGAATGGTTTTCTTGAAAGAGCTGCTTTGAAACTCTGGTAACTTTCGACATATTCTCCCAATTTCTCTTCACACAAACCTAAAGTATACAATAATTCGGCATTTGTGGGATCTTTCATGAGGAGAAGGGAGGTAACAAGCTTTCCCTCAGTCCATTCCTCATTTTGGATTAAGAGTTCAACTAATAGTGCAGAATTGGATTGATCACTTTTCAAGTTGAAGGCAATTCGAGCATGATGGAGAGCCTTCACATACCTATCAGTAAGTTTATAGGCCATTGCTAAGTAATATTGACATAGTTCAGAATTAGAGTCAATATTATTGGCTCTTTCCAAATATGGAATGGCAGCTGTTGGATTCTTATGTTTGAGATAGATTATTCCCAACAATTCACAAGCTTCATGACAGAAGGCATTACACTCTCGCAAAATCTTTTCACACACTTCTTTGGAAGTTTTAGCATTTCCAATCTTTTCCTCACATCTAGCTTTCATAATCAGTGCCTTTTCACAGAGTGGATATTTACGAAGGGCCTTGTCTAAATGTTGAACGGCTTCTTGGAAATCATTGACTATCATGTTGATTCCAGCAGCTGCAAGATCAGCCTCAAATTTCTCATCCAAAATTTCCAATTTGGCAAATTTGTGATTTTTGTGAGATGAAGTGTTCTTTTTTTGGTAACAAGAATTGCAGAGATCATAATTTGGACAATCGAGGCACTTCCAACGAATTCCTGTAAAATCACTTTGTTTACATCCATCACAAATGATATTTTCATGTTTGATTCTTGAAGAAGTATTCGAATTGGAAAGTAAAGGTGGTGATTGGGTCAATCTTGGTTCTTGTGGTGGGTTGTTTTGTTGAGGTTTTTGGGTAGTGGATTGTGGAGGATTCTTAATTCTCAAATAAGTTTCGAATGTAGTTGGTTGAACCATCTTTCGAATATCTGATTCACTCAAAGATTGGGAACAAGTCATACACCTGATTACAGTGCTTGAATTCATCTTGGAGATGGAATCTTCCATGTAAAATTCTAAACAATCCCTACAGACTGAATTGTTACAGGAGCAATTACTGAAACCTTTCGAATAACAAGTCGAATCTTTGCACTTGTTGCATTTTGAACATTTTGTAGTATTGTCACAAATCTTTAAAACTTCTTCTGGAGTAATTCTATCTTTTGGTTCATACAAAACCATCTTTGTGATCAATTCAATCAATCGTTTCGAATACACTCCAGTTCGATTCCTAATCTTTTCCTGAATTCTTTCGAATAGTTTCGTTTCTTCTCTATTCGTTTCTGCAATAGTTCCAATATCAGTACTCATATTTAACGACAATATTCTAAATAGAGTAGTACCAAATGCAAACATATCACTCGCATACGAATAGTCCTTTGATCCTTGTGTCAATAATTCTGGAGCAATATATCCCAAAGTTCCTGAACAGTTGGTTTTTGTGTGTGTTCTCATATTTTCTAATTCTTTAGCCAAGCCAAAATCGCTCAACACATAAATTTTTCCTTCTGTTCCATCTTTTTGGAGGAAATTCTCTGGCTTAATGTCTCGATGGACTACCTTATTTTGTTTAAGGTATTCTAAGGCGAGTGCACCTTGTTTGATGAATCTCCAGACTTCAGTTTCGGGGAGCTGTGTTCCTTGGTTCATGAGTTTGAGTAAATCACCCAGGGGAAAGTATTCCATAACCATATATAGATATGTTGGATCATTGTTGATACGGGCATATTCAATTTTGACTATATTGGGATGAGAAAGGGAATTAGCCCTCATGGCTTCTTGTAATGCTTGATTGAGTGTTGATTCATCACTTGATTTGCTAGAATTGAGAATAACCTTTACAACTTTAGTTTTTCCATTATCAGAAACTTTGAATACGAACGAAAATCCTCCTTCTCCCAAACAAGCTACATTTTGAAACTTTTGCTGTAAACTCCTCTCAACAATACTACAAAACTCTTCTTCACTAACTTTCAACTGAGCTTTCTTTGCTTCTGGATGGACTAAACCATCAGAAACACCATTTTTGGAAAAACTTGGCCTAAACTGAGCTCCAACATTAATAGAACTTCTGGCTCCTGTGACAATGGCTCTCATCCTTCTCTTACCAGATTCAACCGTATTTAAATACTTGAACATTAAGCCAACACTATCATCATCTGAAATCTTATACCAAGCTCCATCTTCCAAATATTTCAAATCAAAATTGTCGCATTTGATCTTTGATTTGATTCGTTTGGTGAGATCAGAGAAGGTATCCAATTCTTTGAGAAATATTTTGTGGATATTTTCCTCTTTGGTGGATGATTGGGAAGAGAGAGTTTCCTCTAAAATAATGTTTAGTTCTGTGCCTTGAGTGGATGAAGTGCTACTTGGCAATGAAGTGCTGGATGTTGAGTTTTGACTGATAGAGATGGAAGAAATACTGCTTCTAGAAGATGATTTCTCAATGGCATGAATAATTCTATTGGACTTGTCCAGAGTTTCGTAAAATTCCATCATTGATTCGAATGATACCTTGTTGAGGGTAAGTTTATCCTCCAATTCGAAATAGCTAATTTCAAACTCAGCATTTGGTAATTCTGCATACTTTCTAACCAATTTCATCAAATCTTCATAACCTTCACCTGATTTCAAACTTGATGAAAATTTCAACAAATTTTCATTTGATTTCAATTGAATTTCAAGTTTGAATTCAAACTTTTTAGGTTGTAAATCCATTTGAAAGGAGGCACTTGTAGTGAATGATCCAATTCTTGAAAATGAATTCATTGATTGTGTAGGAGAAATCAGTTTCGGCACTTCTTTCGGATAGGATGAAGAATCGAAAGTGGAAGATTTTGCAATCGTTGTTGTAATGTACAAATAGTTTTTGGTGGTGCTATTGGAGAATCTGGTTACCAGTGAAGGGAGATCATTGTTGGTAAGAAGTTTTCGTTCTAAATCGTCGTGGAATTTAATTTCGACTAGACTTTCGTTTGCAATTTCGAATACTGCTCTTGCTTTTTGTTGGATTTGAGAAATACTTTGGAAAAAGGAGTTGTCGACCTGAAGTTCTACTTCCCTCTTTTCGAGTTTGAGAATTACAGGTATTGTCATGTTGTTTTTTTTGAATTGAGAAGAATTTGAAAAAGTTTCGAACAGCATTTATTTGAGTGAAAAGGTTAATAATAGACAATCTCAAACGTGAAACGTGATCACGCTCTTCTGTAAGATATTTTATTGACAAACAAAACGTGATCTTCTTAAAATGGTTTATGTTGATATTTACAAAAATTTTATTCAATAATTATTCGAATCATTTAAGGTTGAATGGATCTCAATGCTTCTACAATAAATTCATCATCATTTGGTAATTTATCCAAAGCTCTCTCAAGTAATTTTCTCGATTCGTCCAATTCATTCAATTTTTTCATATAAATTCCATGAGCAAATAAGGCAATTCCTTCATCAGTCCATGAGTAGATATTTAGAGGTGAAGATAATTGTTGTAAGACTTGAACAATTGCATCGATAGCTTCTATATTTCTTTTCAAGGAATATGACTTTGAAAGTAAAGCAACACTTCTTTCGAATAGATTAGTTTTCAAGGCACATAGTCCAGCAAGGTAGAAAGTTTTGTAATTCTCCTTTGAAAGAGCTTTTTCATATAAAGAATAGGCATTCTCGTACTTTCTAATATTAAAATAGCAATAGGCGAACCTTTCATAGAATTTGACATCTAGTCTTGATTTCCATTCTTTAACAGAATATGCCTTACTGAAATATTCGATTGCCTTCTCATAATTTTTCAAGTAAAAGCAACAATTGGCTGCTTTCGTAAGAATTGTTAAACTTGCACTGGATCTTTTAAGATATTGATCACAAAATTTGAGAGCAATCTCATAATTTCCATTCTCATAATTTTTAGAAGCATTTTGCAAAACCTCATTAATTGGACTGAGTTTCAGAGTAATCACTCTTTGCTTTGGATCTTTTGATAGGAGGGAAGTGATCATTTGATAACATTCTGAATCATTGGTTACGATTTCTTGATTATGAGTCAAGTTAAAGTCATTGTGCCCTAATTTCTTTTCAATTAGTTTAACCAATTCATCGTATTTAGGATAGAATGGTAATTCGATACGATATGCTTCACCATCTGCTTGTAAAGTGAAAAGTTGCTTTTTGGTATTTAAATAGTCATTGGTCAACTGAAGCAACACATTGAGAGACATTCTTTGAGCTGGATCTTTTTTAATCATTCCAAGAATGAGTTGACTAACAAATGGTGAAATACTCAACTCAACCAAATGTCTTTCAACTTGTTCAGGTTTCTCACATAGAATTTCTCCAGTTGCCCCGAACCTTCCAATCATTAAATAATACAATGTAATTCCCAAACTAAAGATATCACTTTGAATTGAGAAATTCTTACAATCTTCAACAACTTCTGGTGCCAAATATCTTACAGTTCCTTCCATTTCAATATTGACTTGTCTATTGAATTTGGAAGAGGTAAAGGCACTTCCAAAATCACTCAACACAACATGGATGCTATCATCTGAAATTGACTTGACAAGTATATTATCTGGTTTCACATCTCTATGACAAACCTTTCTATCAACACAAGCCTGAAATGCCTGGCTAACTTGATTAATAATCATCACAGCAATGTGCTCTGTAATATTTCTCAATTTTTTCTTACCATCATCGTCCAAGAAGAAGTTTTTCAAAGTTCCAAGCATTCTCTCCATTTCATAGCACACCACAGATTTGAAATAGCTAACATTATTTAGTGTGAAAAAGTTACCTGCCTCAACAATATGTGGATGATTCATTGAGAGAGTAGTTTTCACTTCATTCAATAGATCATTTCCATTATCGTCAATTAGAACTTTGACAGCAATTGGTATTGAATTTTCAATTGGAGGAAGACCAAACACAAAACCAAAACCACCCTTACCTAGCAAGGAAATAGAGTTCTGGTCAACATTGTACTTTTCGGCTAGTTTCTTCTTTAATTTTTCTGCCTTTTCCTTGCTTGAAATGGAAGGACGAAACGATTTGTAACAAATCAATTTGTGTTCAATCTTTGCACTCCCTCTAAACTTGGTGATCATGGTTTCGACATCAATATCTTTCGACAAGCAGAATTCCTCCGAATCGAATTTGTATTTTAGAGAACGATTCTCGAGTGAAATGGTTTTTGATACAATTTTCTTCAATTCCTTGATTGTTCGAGTGTTTGTTGAAATCTCAACGACCAACAGGCGTTCTACTGTGTTTTCTTCCACAATAATCACCTGGACATTCTTATTGAATAGATTAAACATTTTTTTATTCGAAAGTGGCTCTCTGTCACGTTTCGAATACTTCACCACAGGCAATAATCTCTTTAATTCTTTGATCACGTTTCAGATATTTTTAAACCAATTTGTCCCTCCAATCAACCTTTTTCACAAAGTTTACAAATCTTTAACTTTTCTGATAATTATTACAAAATTAATGGAAAAAAAAAATGTCGCTGATCGTTCGGTTCGTTCGTCCTCGATTATTCTTCCTGCACGAGAACTTTAAAAACAAACGAATCACATGTAGTGCCGATTTACATCACTTTCATAAAAACATCAAAATTTTGATAGAATCCAAGCTTTCCGAAGATGAAATTAAACATCATAAAGGGATGAGTAGAGTCAAGCAGAGGCTGGAATATTACGGATTTGATGCTAGTTATTTTATAGGAGAGGAGGGATTATTTTCCGGAAAGATTCATCACGATAAGGAAATTAGTGATGAGAATTTATGTATCGAGCTGATGATTTTAATTTATCATTATTTGATGTGTTGTTTGGAGGAGGCAAAGAGAGAATTTGGTTATGAGGCATTTCATCCATACTTTTGTTATTTGGAGGAGAAGATATTCCCTGGTTTTTTTGATTGTGCAAAACGAGTGGCAGAAAGATCAAATGTTGGACAAGATATGGAAGCATTCGAAACTGGAGTGGAAAGTTTGGAAAATTGGCAACAATTTATTTTACAATTATATGTTCAATTACAATGTGGGATAACTACATCTAGATCTATTACTGAATTTGGAGAGAATGGATGTTCTGTAAATTCTTGTTTTCTCTTTTTCACATTGTTGAAATACTTTCTGGAAAAGAAGGAAAAATTCTTGAAAGAGAACAAACAACAGGTTTGGGAATTACCAATGGAGAAGGAAATTTTATTCAAAGTTTTTGAATATTGGTCTCGTTACATCACTTTTTGTGAGTGAGAAAAGAGAATTTGGTGATAAAGCTCTCAATAGTCTAGCGTCCTTTTACAGATACCATTTTGGATATATGATACCATTATTCACAAAGTACATGTATAGTTTTACAGAGGAACACTTCACAGATGATATTCCAAGCGAGCCCTTATCAATACTGATAAGTCTAATGCCACATTCGAAGCAATCTTGGAAAATTTATAGAAATTTAATTGAAGCTGATCATTTAGAAGTGAAAAATCTGGATTCTGTGGCAATCATTTCAGAGGAACAATCTCAAAGAAATTGTTTCAAGTATGTTTGGAGGGTCAAACAAAAAATATTACATAATGTTGCTTCGATATTGGATACCGAGTTTGAAGAATATGTATTCCAATATTCTGTGGGTACAAAATTAATTAGTAATTACAAAGATTTGCTTTTTCAATGCTTAAAAGAAAGTGGAAGTGGACCTCTTGGAAAGTTAAGCGAGACAGCTATTTCTGCTTCATTAGCGTTTATCAATGTTATTAATGACACAGGTCAGTTTAAGGAGGTGTCAAATGAAATATTGCAAGTTTGGAAAAGTTTTCTTTTTTCAAATGATTATGCATTAAGGAATTCAGCAATGATTATGTTATGTCTTTACTTCCGAAACAATTATCACTGTCCTGATGATTTGGCAGAGGCAATTATCAATTCTTATGAAAATTACAAAATCAATATTGTAGACTATTCTGTAATGTTACAAGAATTTGTAAGAATTTTGAAGCAAAATATGAACACAAGTATTAATCAATCAATGTTGGAAAAGTTGCGAGAAATGGTTAATAATTTATTCGACACTATTGTTGTTAGAGATTCTCTTGAATATTTGAAAGATGTCAATGAATATTATCAAACAAGCCCAAGCCATCCAGAGTATGTCAATGAAGGAGAAAAAGAAAAGATACATAGCAAAAACGTAACGGCATGCTTTAGAATAGTTGAATCTACTTACTCTCTTCTTAGAGATACTAATCTGTTGTTAACGGAGAATTTTCTCTCCATTATTAAGAAAAAAACAGAAACTATTTTGGAAAATAATTCTTTCAAAGAGGACAATTTATTGATATTATCACTTATTGATTGTATCACTGAAATAGTTAGATACACTAATAGAAGCCATCTATTAAGAGTTTTTGGAAATCTTGATTATTATCCATTTTTAACTAAATTAATTCGTAGCACAATTACAGACCCAGATTTCATGGAAACAGGAATAATGCTAGTTGGATTTTTGAGTGATACCGACGTATTATGGGATCAATGTCCTTTTGATGAAAATGAAACTCCTCAAGTAGAAAATAACTTGGTGTATGATTTTATCCTTCCAATAATTACCAACCAAATAGAGAATTGTTTCTATTTTCTTACTGGACTCGAAGTAATGAGGCATACTGATGAACAGCATATTGAACAGTATCAGAAATGGTTTTGGGTTATGGGAAGGATAATATTTAATGACATTTTTCGAAATGGAGGAGAGAAGTCACTTTCTCAATATGACAATGTAGCAGAAACCATATTTCATATTTTAGTAATGTTAGGTGGTAAAATATGTACCGGTTTAATAGAGTCAATTATGGTGACTCTCTTGATTATCAGCAGCAAAAGAATGGAAGTACTAGCTCCAAAACTTGCCCTTTTCCTTGATAACATTTTCAGTGTTATTGTTTTGCCAACTCTTGATAGACAAGGATACACTGTGTTTTTCTCTCGTGTTTTGGAGTTATTGGACTATCTGATGGACAATGAAATAATATCTATTGGACCAAGAGAGATGAGTTTGACAACAAACCTACCAGAGATTTACAATTCCTTTTCTATATATTTGAAACTTAAAGCTGAGAGGGTTTTATTAAAAATGGCTTCACTATTTGAAATGAATGATTCAGATGATGATACAGAAGAGGAATCAGAGCATGAGTCAGAACATGACAATACATCTGAATAATTTCTAGATCTTTATATTACACATTAATTTATTCAACATCTACTTTTACAACATTATGATCATCCCTTTGCAATACGAAAAAGTAAGGTTCCTTCATTCCTTTCAAATCCATCACTCCCAAAACTGTATTCTCATCCACCTTTCTAAAAACATCATTAATTGGTTGAGTATCATACACCATGGTTGCACTGACCTTTCCTCTAAATTCAGTCATTCTCAATCTGGCTTTGGATTTTCTTATGGAAATGAAAGGTTTCAACCATAACATGATCTTTTTAACAAATGGAGTTCTAGGAACATTGGTTAGTGTCATTCCAGCAACTACTCGATCAGGATTAACTGCAAACAAATCTCTGCTATTCGATTCATAAAACAGTAATGGATGGACATTTTCTGTATCTTGAAACATCTTGCCATACCACCCAGAAATATCCAACATGTTATCCATAGGATGATTAGTTCTGAATTCACTTCCTTTCCATCTTCCGATCATAAAGTCCGTGGACACAGGTTCCAACTGATCATAGAAATCCAATGCAATTTGACGTTCGGTAATTCCTCCCTTCAATCCAGAATCAAAGATCTCTCTCGTGGCCACTTGTGAATCCTTTTGCACAATATTTTGTGAGTGAAATTGATGAGTGTGAAAATTCATCATCATCATCTTTGTGGTCATCATCATCAAACCACCCAATTGTTGTTGTGAATTATTGATGAGAAGTGGATGATGAAGACTCTTCATGATATTTAACATGTTGTTTCCTCCTTGTCTAATCATTTTTTTAATTTGTGTAATTTTACTGTTTGTTGTTCTGGCAGTGAGTCAATTAAGTTCGTTCGTACTCGATGGATGATGATTGTTTTTCAAGAAGGAGGACTTGTCGGAAACTATCCGCCTCCGAACATTCCTACACTGCGATGAAATTTATTACAAAATTTTACCTTAATTGTTCATCATTGACGAATTTTAGACCATTTCCATGCTGCATCCAGTTTTAAAAAGTGTGTGAAAACAATTTCAAAATTTAAAACCAAAATCAAAAAAAAATGCAAAACGAAAAGATGAGAAGGTTTTTCAATGGTGGAATTGTTTCACAAGAGATTATAGAGAGTGCTGATTTGAGAGGAAAGACAGTTGTGGTGACTGGAGCTTTGAAAGGTGGGTTGGGATTTGAGACTGCTAAAGTATTGTACGAGTTGGGGGCTCATGTAGTTTTGGCTGTTTTGGATGAGAAGAAAGGAAACGAATCGATGAGTGAAATTGTTAGAAAGAGTCAAGAGGAAGTGAATGAGAGTAGAACTGCCTATACTTCAGTGGAAGCTGTTTGTTTTGGAAGAAGAGACTTGATCGGAAGTGGAAGTTTGGATGTCATGGTTGTTGATCTTTCTGATTTGGCATCTGTCAAGAAATTTACAGAAAACTTCAAAGCAAAATATGACAAGATTGACATCCTACTTAACAATGCAGGTGTCATGCTCACACCACATGGTGTTACCAAGCAAGGTGTAGAAATCCAATTTGGAATCAATCATTTGGGTCATTTCTTATTGACACATGAATTACTTGATTTGGTAATGAATGCAAATGGACGAATTGTAAACTTGTCATCCATTTGTGGTGAATTTATCAAGTGGAAAGATCCTACTACCAATTTCTCCATTAACAGTGTTACTGGACCATGCAATTTCTCTCCATCCATCCATTTATACAATCGTTCCAAATTTGCATGTGCAATCAATGCCAAATGTCTTGACAGATTTTTATTGAAAGAGAATGATCAGAGTTTTGCTGTGAGTGTCCACCCAGGTGTAATCGAAACTAATCTATTTACTCATCGAACTGTTATGAAATATGTCTTTCATTTTGGAAATATGTTTCTCAAGAAACCATTTTACGGAGCTCAGACAAGTTTATATGCTGCATTAGCACCAAAGGACAAACTTTTGAGAAGTGAATATCATGCTGATTGTAAACCTAAATTGATAGATTTGAAATTGAGAAATAGTTCAGAACTTCAGGATAGATTATGGGAAACAAGTTTGAAATTATGTGAAAATTACTTGGCTGTTCAAAGAAAGTTACCAAACGCCATCAAGAATAAACTGTAAATAAACCCTATAATATCATAATATTTATAATATTTGGAAATTATCAGAAATTATTAGCAATTTCTTTAAATAGAAGATTTTTCCATTTTTATTTAATACTATCTTTATTTAGTATAGCAATGTTTCAAGTCGTTTTATGGATACTAACCAACCCTGAGCAGTATAACCCAATTCATTCTTGTTAATTATCAAAGTTCTCAAACTTTTTAGTTCACTAGTTCTGTGGATGTGTTCCACTCCTGTGAAAGTAATTTGGTTGGATACCAATGAGAGGCTATTCAAGTTATTCATATTGGTGCTATATGCAATGTGTCTAACACCTAAATCTTTGATTTCACAATTGGATAAACCAAGCTCTGTCAGATTTTGGAGATTTTCACAATTTGAAATATGACAGGCACCTGCAGAACCAATAGGATGATCATCCAATATCAATTGAGTCAAGTTGTTTATAAAGGGGCTCTTGCATAATAGCTGACAACCAGTTGATGACAAACGAGTTTCCAAAGCTGTCAACCTTTCCAAATTTGTGCAAGTAAATAATTGCTTGAATTGTGATTCTCCATTTAAAAACAATCCTAATCTGACAATATTTCTAATAAACTTGCCAGAAACTATCTGGGAAGTTATTTTTTCACTCATGTGAGACAAACAAATATCAAGAAATTTCACTCTTGACATTTTCTCACTTGACATTAAGGATTGCACTCCTTCTTCATGAATATCATTATTGTTCAATGATAAACTAGTTAAATTTTGCATGTTTTCGCTTTCTGCAATGCTTTTCAATGCAAGATCACAAATGCCAATATCACAAATATTTAAATTTTCTAAATTTCTCATGAGTGGATTTCTGGTCAACTCTATAATTGGTTCGCTTCCAATTAAAAGATTTCTACTCCAGAATAGTTTCTTCAATTTTGGGAAATGAGAACTTTTAGCAAATGCTAAAGCACCAACAGTTGAAATTTCACATTCACAAGCATCAAGAAAGGTCAAATTAGGCATTCCTACACATTTTGACAAGAAAATCATTCCTTCATCTCCTATTTTCGTATTGAATATAGATATTTCAATTAAATTAGTCATATTTTTAGAATTACATAAAAATTCCATTCCAATTTTGGTAATACTATTTGTGGAAATTCTCAAAATTGTCAAATTAGTAATGAACGGACTCTCTGAAATATATTCAAGAGACTTATCTGTCAGCTTATTCATGGAAACATCCAAAACTTTCAAATTCTTCATTTTTTCACTGTTACAAAGCGCATAAATTCCCTCATCTGCAATGTAATTTCCACTCACATTAAAATGTGTCAAATTCTTTACAATATCTTGAGAGCAAAACTTTTGAAAACTGAAAGAGCTCACTTTAGAGAGTGCCACTTCCAAAGTTTCCAACTTTCTAATTTTGGAAAGTTTAGAAATCAATTCCATTCCAGAATATCCTAATTGGACATTTTCACTTGTTTTTGATAAATGAAGGCTTGTGAAATTCTCGATATATTTTGAATTGGACTTTTGCATGACATCTAAAACTCTTTGTGGTGAAAATGGATTTTTAATTCTATAGGAAAGTCTTAACTGATTAGTTTCGAATAACCATTGTTTTGAAATTAATGCACAGGTCTGAAGAACAAAACGAAAATCAAGAAATGTCATTATTTCATGACAAATATCATTAGGAATATCCAGAATAACTCCTACAGTTGGAGAAGAAACTAGTTTAGTTTTGCGTTTGGTTGCATTATATTTCGGATAGGAAGTTTCTTTTAATTTACCTGAAACAGAACCTTCTATTGTTGTTCGTTTTCTGAACGAAACGACAGGAGTTGGATAAATCCTCATTCAAGTGTTCTTGTTTCTTTTTTTTTTCTAATTATTTTCTTGTAATGTGGCCCAATAGTTTTTTAAAGTGAAATGCGAACTTCTAATTGACACTCATCTTTCATCCATTAAAGTCTTCAAGACTTTCAAATTGATGAAAGTTTAGGTTCAATCCAATAGATTTTAAAAACAAGTTTGATGGATAATCGGAAATATAATTTTGCAATTTGATGGACAAGGAACTTGGAAAAGCAGGTTAAAAAAATGAAAAAATGAAAGTGGCAAAGCTTTGATTAATTTCTAGATGGTTTCAAGAGATGAACATGTAAAATTTGAAAATTAGGTAGATTAGATTAATGGCTTGATATAATGAAAAAGTTAAAACTCAAAGGTTGGTGATTGTGTTAAAAATTTATCTCGAGTGCCGGGAATTGAACCCGGGTCGCCAGAGTGACAGTCTGGAATGCTACCACTATACCACACCCGATTTCACATTTATTAACACTGTTTGTTTGATTGTATAAATTAACCGCCTAACCATTAAATTTATTGCCTCAAATTGAATTATCTTCCTCATCTGAATCTGTTGTTTCCCCTTTAAACTTAGCAAAAGGTATCCATTGCTCATTACTTGCCAGGAATGATTTCTCATGCTCTCCCAATGTACATTGTAAGTAATTATAAATGAGTTGATATCTCACAATTGTTCTTTCCTCAGACAATATTCCAATTTCTTTCAAATTCTTCTCAAAATCATTTCCAAGAATCTCACTCAATAACTCCACAGCTGGTTCATTGATCCTCTCCTTATTACTATCCATATAACCTGTAGCAGAGGAAAACATAAACCCACCAAACACCTCCTGGCCATAAACAGTGAACGATTCACTGGCATTGGAAATTCCTCTGAGCGTGTCGATATTTCTTTGATATTCTCCCTCCACCACCAGTGGATATCCACAATTGGTGAAAATCAGACATTTAACTTTGTAATGTATATGTCCTTCCATACTTTTATCTAATTTCCATTCCAAAATAAATTCATCTCGTGATCCACTTGTGAAAATTAACTCAATTTCATCTTTGCTTATTTCAGTTTTACCCAATTCTTCAGTGATAATATAAGAACCTTCTAGAAAATAACCAAAATTTGAATTGATAAATCGTTTGGCTTTCATTCTATCCAAAATTTGATATAAATTGTCAAATTGAAAGTCTGCACTGTAAATGTCATCAATTAAATTTGATAATTTTTCTTTGGATTTTTGATAGAGATTGGAATCATTCAATTGAAGATACCATTGAAAAACTTGTTGAAAACTCGTTGGTGGATTGGATAAGTCGAGAGTGCCCTTTTTAGAATGTTTGATATTCTTTTTTTTCTTGTCAAATGTAGTTTCGTCTCGTTTCCTCTTCTCACCAACAGCTCCATTCAATAAAGATTCACGAAATATTGGTGGATTATAAATTAATTCTTCCAATTTCTTCTCCTCTTCCTCTAACAAATTAAAATATTCGCACAAATAATCCCGAGCGAATGTTTCACTATTCGAAAAGGAATAAAATGTTTTTGAGATCAGAAATGGCTTGCTAACTTTCCATTCCTCTGGTTTTATGAAGAGAAGAATTTGAGAACAAACAACCGTATCAAAACAAGCAAAAGATCCACTGGATGTGAAAACCGTAGCGTGTGGAAGCATTTTTTTTGACAATTATTTTTACAATATTTGAAAATCTTGTAAAATTGAGAATTTTTTAAAGTTCTTGCAGAGTTCTTTGAACTTCAGAGGTGAAATTAATTTTTCCTTTTTAGATTTTCCATAATTTTACAATAAAAAAAAATGGGAAACAAGCAAGCAACACAGGATATTGACGAACATGGTGGCGACAATGATCAAGAAACAATTCGAATAGATTCGTTTCTCATGATGGTTGGCGGAAGTTCAAGCGGAAAAACACAAACAATTTTAAATATTAGAAAGGATTTTAATATTGCGATAAGGATTTATCAAATTATGGACATGTTATTGTGGGAATTGAAAGTAGTAACGGATGAATCTATGCAATTACCAATGTATTTAATTCCGAAATTTTGTAAAATGAAACGAAACTGGAAGAAAGAAAGAAAAGTTTATTTACAGAGATTGGATGAAAAATTTAGAAAGAAATTGGAATTATATGATGTTTCTATTGATTCTTTGGTGGAAGTGGTTGGAAAATCCATTGGAAAGGATAAACATTTGAGTCCACTTATGGATAAACAAATTTTCAAACGGTTGACCAAATCAGATTTTGACATTCTTGAAAAATGTAAAATAATTCTCAAGACCTTTTACATATTCGAGACGTGTAATTTTCCCTTTAGAGTTGTTAACGAGCAGAATGTCGGATTAGTACTGGTTTCGACTAACATTTTTAAACTACCTCAAGCTATTACAAATTTGAAAGCTTTGAAAATATTCGAAACTGTTTTAATTTATGTTTCATTGACTGGATTTTTAGATAATACAGACATTAGAAATCATATTAGATATTCGAATGAATTGGATAGGACCATAGAAAGTCTGATTGAAAATGTTGTACAGTTTCCTGATAAGAGATTTGAATTTGTATTTACAAAACCAGATTTATTAGAAATGGTACTATCAAAAGGTGTTGAATATCCTAGACGAATACTTCATTCAACAAGAAATGAGTTTCGTTCAATTCCATCATTTGCCAAAACTCTGAAAATCATTAGCTCAATAATTGCAGAATGCGAAGAAAAGTTTCTCCACTTTACCAACTATCAAAAACCATTCCAATTTCATATTGCTCGGGCTAATTTGTTAAATGAAATGGAGAGAGTACTTGCTAGTGCAACAGGTAACCATTTCAAACAGTTTATTACACCAATTATCAAATTTTATACTCCACCATTCGAATCATCTCAAATCATGATCGCTTTTTCAGATATTTCATTTACGATTTCTATGTAAACCAAGAGATAGTGTTGTTTCGTTTTAGTAAACAAGTACCGTAGGTCTGATTTTGTTTGACAAATTATGTTATATTCCTTGGATTAAGGTTATGAATGGCTACGGCCATATCACGATGAATGCACCTCATCCCGTCCGATTTGAGAAGTTAAGCATCGTCGAGCCACATCAGTACTGAGGTTGGAGACAACTTGGGAACCTGTGGTGCTGTAGTCTTTTTATATTTTAAACCATGTTGTGGTTCTTTTATTTGGTTTTTAATGGTCTTTATTACTTTCGACTGTTTAATGAAATTATTTCTGCTTCCTTCATAAACTCTACGTCGTTTCTTAATGATTCATCGGCATATTCAAGTGCTTGTAGTCCATATGTTTTAACTGCCTCCATAACAACTTCTCTGTCTTTTCTTAATGATTCATCTGCAAATTCAAGTGCCCATCCATGTTGCTGAACTGCTTCCATTACAACTTGTCTATCTTTTTTCAATTCATTATCTGCATATTTAAGTGCTCGACCATGCATGTTAATTGCTATCATTACAAGCTCTCTATCTTTCCTCAGTGCTTCACCTGCAAATTCAAATGCCCATACATCATGTTGAACTGCTCGCAGTACAATTTCTCTATCATTTCTAAATGATTCATCGGCAAATTCAAGTGCTCGTCCCTGTATTACAACTGCCTCTAAAACAAATTCTTTGTCTTGTTTCAATGATTCATCAGCAAATTCAAGAGCCAAACCATGTGATTTAATCGCTGCCATTACAATTCCTCTATCTTTTTTCAGTAGTGTATCTGCAAACTCGAGTGCCCATCCATTTTGTTGAACTGCCTCCAAAATCACTTCTCTGTCTTTTCTTAATGATATATCTGCATGTTTAAGTATTTGCCATTGAATCTTAATTAATTCCATTACAAGTTTTCTGTCTTTTCTGAGGGATTCATCTGCAAATTCAAATGCATGATCATTTTGTGCTACTTTTAGAATAAAGTCTCTATCTTTTCTTAATGATTCGTCTGCAAATTTAAATGCTTGTCCATGGATTTTAATTGCTTCAAATACAATTTCTCTATCTTTTCTTAGTGATTCGTCTACATATTGAAGCGCCCATCCATTTTGCTTAACAGCTTCCATTACTATTTCTTTATCTTTTCTTAATGATTCATCTGCAAATTCAAGTTTCAATCCCTTTCGTTTAACTGTCTCTATTACAACCTGTCTATCTTTTCTAAGTGATTCATCTGCAAATGCCAACAGACCATGTTCTATAATAAAAGCCCTGCTACTACTTGGTATGGTGAGCGCTTTATCAAGATGAAAAGTTAATTCACAAAATTCCGCAGCTATTATATCATTTTTCCAAATATCATATTTACGATTCCTAAACAAAATATAATTAAATATAAAATAATAGAATCCATCTTCCCTCTCTTGAGGATTACTCGATGTAAATCGATCAAGCATTTGAGTCAAGTCAAAATTTTCAAATACTGAATTCGAAACATCATTGTTCTGATTATTATCGAGCAGTTTTTGGAAGGTTTTTCCCAATGAATAAATATCAGAGTGGAATGTTGGTTTAAAATCCGGACCATTCTTGAATCTATTTTGACCATCCTCAAATATCAATAATTCAGGTGCACAGTATTTAGTTGTTCCACCCAATGATACAATTCCCATTTGATTGGCCAATGTTTCATTATGTATAGATAATCCAAAATCACATATAGCTACTTCTGCCAAATAGGTATCATTTAATTTCTTAATCAGAATATTTGCTGGCTTTATATCAGAATGTACCATTCCATTCTGTCTCATTAAGGCCAATACTTCACAACATTGATATAGTATTAATACCATTTGTTGATGATTGAATTTAACTGTCTTGTTATCTAATAAATATTGTAAACTTCCAAATGGTAAATATTCCATTTCAATGCAGCAAATATTTCTAATAAGCATGATGTTAAATATTTTAATAACATTAGGATGTTTCAAATTGATAGCATTAAAAGCTTCACTCAATCCCATTGTTGAATTGGGAATAATCTTCATTGCTCTAATAGTTTCCACTTGTTTAGTTTTTTGATTTCTCTTAGTTACCTTTAAAACAGTTCCAAATCCTCCATTTCCAATCCTTTCAGCATGCCACACCTTTTCATAATCATCAATTTCATCATTATTCGATCCAATTTTTTCAGGCTTACCATTTAAATACTTATTAAAGTAGCCAATCACTAAATTCACACAACCCTCTGCAAATTGATCTGTAACCTGTTGTTCATTATTCAATTTTAACAAGTGTAGAAAGTGTTCCATAATTTTAATATTATTTTCACCTTTAATACAGTGTGATGCAATGGATTGATTGACAAATAACAAGTCTTCGTAGAATTGACTTGTTTTTTGATATTTAAAGGCTTGTTCCGTTGTATCGTCATCATAAATGTCAGCAGTCAGTTGACTTCTTTTCATTTTTTTTAATAATATTTTATTAATTTAATGTTGATTGTTTATGTAAACTATTCAAATTGGAATTCGTCTCTTTTCTGATAAAATTCATTGATTTCTGTGCCACTTTTTATGATTAGATTTGATTTTCTTCGTTGTTTGATTTCGGATTTTGTTCTGTTTCAAATCAGCAAAATATTCGGTTCTTTCATATCCCCTCTCTGTATTGAACTTGTGATAGGAATTTGAAACAGTTTCAGCAACATTCCCATTTCTGAAAGGAAACATTCTAAAAGATCCATTATTAAATTGACAATTCGTCGAAGATTTCATTCGAAACTTGCATCTGCCTTGTTTCGGATAGGACTTTTTATTACTTGACTCAACGTTAGGTGTATTGTATTTCACTTTACCAGCACTTAACGAAAATCTCGTCGATCCAACCAATTTGATTGTGCCCATAATAATATTAATCTGTTTTTTTTGAGTTTGAACTTATTAATAGCCTGCCCTTAAGTGTTGTTTTATTAGCTGTAGTTCAATTAAACAAATGCAAAGATTAATTTTCAGATATCTATCACTCTCTTATTCTTTGTGAATTGCTTTGTTTTTGTTTGAAAATTAATGAACAAGAATTATGTTGTTTACTGTATGATAAAATGGAGAGAATTTCCAATCCATTAATGATTTTCAATATTGAAAATAATTTGTTATAATGAGAATGCAAAATTGTCCATCCTAATATTATGAAATCCTTAAAAATTGTTCTCAATATACTAAGCAAAATGACTTTACCAGGAACGGGATTTGAACCCATGTCTTCGGGATGGGAACCCGACATGCTAACCTCTGCACTATCCTAGTCTTCAATTTTGTTTTTAAAAAAATTTCCTCCCATCCAGTATGCTATTCGGGTGGTCATCAACAAACAGATGAGCACTCTCTCTTTATCATTTCCCTGGTATGCTCATCACTGAAATTACTTGGCAACCCTTAACGAATAGCAAGGGAAATTCCCTCTCCTTCTCAACAAGACATCTCACTCTTCTCTTTCTGTTACGACTATTCTTCTTCTTTGTGGTAGTGGTGGTGGTGGTGGTGGATGGAATCATTATTCCTCTTTCCCTATCCAATGTCTTTTGTTTTTTAAATCTAATTTCCAATTCCTTGTAATTTTCCTTCACATCTAATAGTATCTGTGATGATGATAACAAGTGTTAATAATTTAATATTAATAATTAAATATAATTTAAAGATAACTTACCATATTGAAAAACTTATCAAAACCAGATAATACTCCTTCTAACTTGCTGTGTCCATGTCTAGTTTTAACCATGACACCAACTCTCTTCTTCTCCATCACTGCCTGATATAACAAACCGAATGAATGTTGGGAAGAGGATACAGATGCTTGGCCATACTTGTGTTCTAGAAAACCTCTGTATGTATCCTTATGGGCCAATGTTGGCAAATCCTTCACATCTGGAAGGTTAGATTTAACAATGGACTCATCACTCGATTGCTTCTGTTCTGATGATGACAAAGATGATGAAGATGAACTGCCGGCTGCAACAATTTGATCATCACGATCCACCACAACACAAGATTCCTTCTTCTCTTCCTTGTTGATCTGTTGTTTCTGCTTTTGCTGTTTTGGCTTGTTCTTCAACAATAATTGATCTAAATTAATTGCATCAAATGTCTTGTATGGCTTGATATTAGATATTGGTGGGATCATCACATCATCATCAGCATCAGTAACACTGTTATTATTATTATTCTTATCAACAGATCCAAACAGTGCTATCAGTGGATCAAAATCTTCCCTCAGAAACACATTCTTTCTCTCACTCATTTCCATCAAATTCAATACAATATTAACGAAAAGCGTATACTCCAAATAATATCCAACACAATCTTGTTATTCGTAATGATGATGATAACGCCTTCAAACACCTCGCATCAAATCAGCACCAAATATTTGTAACGGTTTTATTTTAAAAAAAATTATTGCTCCCTCTCTCACCTTGAGAATCAACAGTTATCCTTGGTTCATCCTCTCGCTAACTAACGGCTGTGGTGTTGGAATTTTTTTATGTTGCACCAAGTTACGGTTGGGCAATCTTCCACTAAGCTAACGTGCTGGAGGTTACCAGTTCTTCTCCGAAGAGATTTGTGAGCTGGAAGATAATTGGATATTTGAAATTGAATTTGTGAATTTATTGAAGGAAGGAAGATAATTTGTTTTGGAGTTGGTTAGTGAAATATTCCTTCATTTTGGATAATGGAGAAAAGATTTTGGATACAATTGACTTGGATTTGCTGGAGATCATGATCATGGTTGAAGTTGGACTAGATTGCCACAAGAGACCGTAAGCAAATATTCTGAAAACTAATCCAAAACTGAGAGCGACCAGGACTAGATAGAGAATGTGATCACTTTGGTAACTGTATAGAGATAGACTCTTTACAATATTGTAATCCTCTTCATAGTTGATAATTTCACCAATGTAGAGCAATTCTCTGACATAACGAGCATGAGAAAGAAGTGGAAACATTGGAAGTGGTTGTGGCATTTCATTCAAATCGGTCAATGTTGGAGTTCCTCCACAAAACATGTAAGACAGAAAGATTATGGTTGCACATGTAATTTGTCTCAGTTGTGGACTCACTGTAATTGAAACACAGTAAGCTATTGGAAAGGTAACATAGCTCAATAAGAACATGCTTCCAAAATAGAAACCAAAACTTGCTCTAGGTGAAATGATAAAGTAAAAAGTCAAGGAAAAGAAGAAGGAAACAATGAGAACTTGCAAGTTGGCTAACAGATCCTTGACCAGAAAGTACATGATAGAATTGATACCATTCAAAGTTTCTCTGATATAATTTGCCTTTTCGTTACCAAAGACTCTCAATGAAGACATGGCAGCTGTCAAACTACATCCAAATATTAATAAACTTGCTAGGGCTATCACGTAATCCTTTTGAGGAAGTGCACAAATTGCAATCTTATCAGTTGGACATTGATAGACTATACTCTTATCTACAGGTCCTTGATACAAATCACCAGACTGATTCAGGAATAACAATCCCAATAGAAAACCAGCAAGTATACTCAAAACAGCATCAAAGATAATACTCATCCAACTTCTGGCCATTTGGATAATGGATCTAATCATTAATGCAATGAATTGTTTGTAAAATGGAGAGACATCTTTGGAGTGACGAGATTTTCCTCCTTCCTTATTATTTTCCCTTTCAGTTTGCTGAGATGGAATAAGGGAAGGGGTTGATGACAACTCCTCAGCAATTGAATCAATTCTTAATTGTAATTGATTCAATTCTTCATGAGTAGCTCCAGAAACAAAATCTAAAATTTCATCTGCATTGGCACCTCTCTTGATTTTGAGAATCTTTCCAACTTCCCTACATATCACCTCACGCTTACCTCTCAAAACAACTTGTTTAGTCTTGAAAACCATGACATCTGTAAAGAGACAGAAAGTTTCATAGGCAGGTTGATGGATAACACAAATGACTGTTTTTCCTCCATCTGCAATTTCCTTGAGGATTTTACAAGTTTTGTTTGCTGTCAAATAATCAAGACCCTACGAATATAAAACGATTGATATTGATGAATTTACCAAAAATAGAAAATTGATTAATATAATTAGGAAAATCAAAAAAAAACATACAGTTGTAGGTTCGTCCAAAATAAGAACTGCTGGTTGAGTAACCAATTCAATTCCTACATTCACTCTCTTCTTTTCACCACCTGAAATTCCTCTATGCTCTTCATTTCCAATAATTGTATTCGAAGCATCATAACCTTCCTTAATAAGCTTCAAATCTCTCAAAACCTTATCCACAACCTTTCTATGTCCATCCATATCCAAATAATCATTCCTAACAAAAGAATTAAACATGAGTGTCTCTCTTGGAGTCAGAGTATGAATCATTATATCCTGTTGTGGCACAAATCCAATTAATCTCTTTTGGGAATCGGATTTTAATTGCTTCTTGCCAATATAAACTTTCCCGCCCATTTTACCACGTGCTCTTCTACTCAGAGTGTTGATGAAAGTTGTTTTGCCACTTCCAGATTCTCCTAGAATTGCAGTGAAGGTGAATGGATGGAATTCGCCACTGCTTTCGTATAGATGAGTGTTACCTGAGAAATCTTTGAAATTCAACTTTTCGTAAGTGATTTTGGCTCCTGTTTGAGAAGTTTTGGTTTCAGATACGGATTCTTCTAGTTTCTTTGAAGGTTTCTTTAACAAATTAATGGTAATCTTTCGAATAAATAATGGAAGAAATGTGGAGATTTCACCAGAATATAAAACTCTTTGAATTCTCATGGAAATTGACAAAGTGGCAATCAAGCAGAAAATCAAAATCAAGACGAAACCAATCATGAGCCAAGTAACTTCACTCATGGAACTTTCTACATAGTAGGAACCACTGATAGTGAATGGGAAACTTGTAGAATTACTTTCTATATAATCTTCTAATGAGGATTCGGATATTGTTGTCAAGTAATCATATCCTACATAATTAGAACTATTCGAAAGTGTTTCAACTGAGTAAAAGTTGACTTGAAATAAAATTCTCACACCATAATTTCCCTTTTCTTCAATTTCTGTTGAATTATCAACAACAGATAACGCAAATTGTTTAAAACCATATTTAGTATTAGAAGTAATCCAATAATTGACCGAATATGGATCTAAATAATAAGAAGAGTTGTAGCTCTCAAAGGAAGATAACTCTTTAAAGTAGTAAATGTTGAATGTTGTTGGAGAATAGTAAAATAAAGTCAACTTGTCCAAATTTTCAAAAGTTTCACTTGTAGAGTTAATGGAAATGATCTTTTGGGAGAAACATGTCTTGACGAGAGTTGAGTTGAGAGTTGGGTGCTTGTAAACGAAACCATTGTCAGTGTTGCATGTACTCGAAAATTCTTCATTGAAATAGACGAATTCTGACGAAACTCTTCCGATACTGTAGTAAGAATAATAGATGGTTCCACTCAATATCAACATGTAAATGAAAATGAAGAGTGAAATTAACATGCAAGTGATACCATTCTTCAAAATGGATTTCCTTTCTTTCGAAGCATTTGTTGAGTGAGGTTTCGTATTTGGTTGATGAGTCGTAGATTGAATATCATCATATTCAGATACAATATCCAGTTGAATAGCTTCATCAAATGACGACTGACTATCAGAATTTGCACTCACATGTGTTATTGTTGAACTCTTCACCTTCTTATTTGATTCTCTTGGAGTTTCCATTGGTTTCTCCGATCCATTTTCATCATCTTGCACCTCTTCAATAGAAATTTCATATTCTACTGAGACCTGTTGTTGACTTGCTGTTCCAAGAGTGGACATGTTTTTTTTGATTTGTAAACTAATTGCATCAGTTTCGTATATCATTCTTTTAACCCAACAGTCAAGAAACAACATTGAAAGTTCTAATGCAATGTTTTAATCAGTGAATTTTCTACATACCGTTGTGGTAGAATCTTCCATCAGAACACATTCAAAAACTTGTTTGTTGCGTGACGGAACATTTTCAGCTTTTTGAAATATGAACTTGGATCACAAAAATGGATCGTACTACCAAGTTTGGAACATTTGCTGTTTTGGCGCCAACAATTTTCACTGAATATTCGAGTTCTTGGTAAGCAACTGCTTATCACACAATCTTCTTGTCATACGTTGAACGGTAAATAGTTCATCATCAAAGTTTCGAATAAGTTTTCCCAACACAAAGTAACTTTCAAAGAAACTTTCAACAAAAAAATGTCAAACAACAACTCTCAAACACTCTTTCGTCTTGGCCTTCTTCCACAGAATTATCCACTCAGTGGAATGCCTTCTGTGTGGTGCCAATTTCAATCTTGATTTTATGTTTCGTCATGTTGACGAGTTCATTAGTTTTTGGCTTTAGAAATATGATTCAATTTCCAAAACAACAAAAGAAGAGAAAGGAATTGAATAGAAAGGCGACTGTTGGTAATTTGAATAGTGATAAAGGTGATATGAGAAATGTTAGTGCTAATTCGTTTGTATTCGAAAGTGAAATGATTAGTTTGGGAAGAGAAGAGCAAGAACCTAATACTTTTGAACAATTGGGATCTATCGGATTGAATATTTTGAAAAAGACTGAAGAAAAACCAAGTACCACCTCATCAATTAATCAACCAATTCAGGTTGAAATTAGTAGAAACCTTTCGTCTTCCTCTGTGATGAATTCTTCAATGAAAAATCTCAAGACCATCAATACTACACCAGTTAGTTCACCTAATTTTTGGTCTCTCTACACTCCTCTTATCATTCTAATCACAATTTTATTAATTCTCTCCTTAATTTGCATCTGTATTGTAACAGCAATTTCAATTTACCAAGTTGACTATTTAACACAAAATATTCAAACATTTAATTTAGACAATTCACATCCTGAATGGACAAACACAAGAACCATGACTGAATCTTACGGATCCACCAAGACATACACTGAAACTCTTATCCAATTGACTTCATCTCAACAATCCAAAGCTCTCTATGGGTTGTACTCTGCCAATTCAACACTCCGCATTCTCCTCTTCAAGAATCAAAGCTTATATGATGAGTTTGATACATCCAACTCTATTAATTACTACTCTTCTGATGTAAAGGAGATTAACAAGACGAAACAGGGTGTTATTTTGAATTCATGGAAATTGTGGAATGGAAATTCAGATTCAAGCTCACAACAAACATTTCATTTGTTAATTCAGGTGGAGAATTCATCATCTGCTTATGAAGCAATATTCCACTTGATTGTTGAGGATGAAAACTATTCAAATGCTTCAAACTTTTTAGTTTTTGTGTGGATTTTAATTTTGGAAATTTTAGTGTGTTTGATAGTTTCGAATCAAATTTACTTGTCAATGATTTCTTACGATCCAACCAATAAGCAACTTTTCATTAGTGAGTGGACATCTCCTTTTACATTTTTCTCGTGTAAGAAAGAATCAGAAAGTGAAATTTCATCAAAGAAAGATGTTACAATAGAATTTAAGAATTTGAGTTTTCACAGTTTTGAGGGAAAACGAATTTTGAATAATATTTCAGGAAGAATTGAATCAGGAAAGTTGACAGCCGTGATGGGTTCAACAGGGAGTGGTAAATCAAGTTTCTTAACTGTGCTGAGTAAGAGAGCTCACTATGGAGTTCAAGAAGGAGAAATTAAACTAAATGGACGAATTCTTACAGAAAGTTTAAAGAAGGCCATTGGTTTTGTCCCTCAAGATGACATTATGATCTCAAGTTTACAAATCTGGGAAACTCTTATGTTCAGTTCCATCTACCGATCCATGACATCATTATTCTTTCCCCTGTTTCGAAAGGTCAAAGAAACTGCCGAAATGTTAAACATTCGCCACAAACTCTTCAGTACCATTGGTGATGTCAACAAGAAAGTCCTCAGTGGTGGAGAAAAGAAACGTCTCAATGTAGGCATTGAAATAATCAACGAATGTCAGGTCCTCCTCCTCGACGAACCAACAAGTGGCCTGGACAGTAAGCAAGCTCTTTTGTTGTGTAAAATTCTGGCCCAGAAAACAAAGAATGAAGGGTTGAATGTTATTTGCGTGATTCATCAGCCATCTGCTGAGATTTATGAAATGTTTGATGATTTGATATTGTTTAGGAATGGTGAGATGATTGCTCATGGAGATGCCAAGCAGATTGCAAGTAAATGTGCGAAGGATATTTTGCAAATTTCAGATAATTTTGAAAAGCAAGACGAAAGTGAGGGAAAGGAGAGTGAGGAGTATAATAATCCTGGAGATTGTGTGATTGCTGCCATGGATATAATGACAGCAGAACAGCAACAGGAACTGATTAGGATTCAACCCTCCCTCAGTAAGTTTAAACTTGATAAGGGTGGATATCAAAATGAAATGTCAAATTTCATTCCTGTTCCAAATGTGCCATTCTACATTCAAGGATTGGCATTCTTATTCAGAGGAGTACTCCAAATCTTCCATGAATTCTCATCATTTGCCACTGATCTCCTCATTAACACAATTAGTGGAATTTTCATTGGCGCCATTTTTGTTGGAAGTTTAAATTATAATGGTCAGAGTACTGAAGAAATTGCAAAGAAATGCCCAACTTATCTCTACTCGACATGTTCCCAGGCACAAGAGGATGATATTTCTGCATTTATTAGTATTTTGGTTCTTTCGATTAGTTTATCTTCAATACTGAGCTCTTTGAGTATTTTTGGAAGGGATAAGGTTGTGTTTCGTAGAGAATCTCAAAGTGGACTCAATTCATTGGTTTACTTTTTGGTGAAGGATGTGATGGCATTTATTCCAATTAGTTTGGCTTCATTCTTTTTCACAATTTCTAGTTATTATTTGGCTAGTCCAAAAGGATCGCTGGTTGACTATTTTAAACTGAACTTTCTGATAACTGCCACAACTTATCCGATTGGATATATCATTTCCATAGCGATGAGGACTGAGATCTCTCAGATCGCTTCTGGCTTAGTTGTGTTCGTTGTGTATTTATTCTCCGGTGTAACTCCAACTATTCCTGAAATAAGTAGTTTCTATTTTCCTTATTCCTGGCTTCCACACTTTTCCTTTTTGAGATATGCAAATGAGATATTATACTTGAATGAGTTGAAAAATTATTCATCCTACGGCAAGAGTGTTGAGTCGAAAGGTTACATTATGGAAATGATTGATGTGAATATGATGTTCATGGTTTCGTTTGCTTTCTTTTTCCATATTTTGGCAGCTGTTGTGTTGTGGCAATCTGTACCTGGTTCTTATGTTAGCATTTGGACTAGTTTGATTAAGAGTAAGGTTACTTTATTCATTCAAACTATTAGAAATCTAAAAAACAAGACGAGCAAAAATTCCTAATATAATGCAAAGATACCATACCACTAGTGTAATGTAATTATTAAACAATTATTATTATTATCTAATTGAGTAAAATCTTGGTTGTAGACTATCAGAAATAAACAAAATCAAACTGATGCAAATCTTGGCTTTCCAAAATGAGAATATTCATAAATACTTTTCTCTGACTCCCACTTTCCAAAAAAATCACCAATAGCAACTTTGATAATTGTAAATATCGGTTTGAGTCTTCAATGTCAGACAATTTTTTTCTTCTTCCTCATTATCCTCGGATCAGAATTGTCGTAATTTTTTGATTTTCTTTGTGACTATTAAATAACAAACAATAAGCAGATACGTTCATGTAGGTTGGCGGGAAAAGTTTGGCGCCAATAATTTACATTTCCATTCATTTTTAAAACAATTTAAAAAAATGTCTTTTGGGCGCTACAACCAAACCTACCAAGAAGAGGAGGAAGATAGAATTGGAGACGTGGAAGAGGAGGAAGCCGACGAAGAAGAAGAAGAGGAAGGAGGTTTTGGAAATCCATATGATGATACTTCATTTGAGGATACTAGTCATTCAAAGCAATCCCCTTCATCATCATCACAAAATAATGCAAGAAGTGTCTACTCTCCAAGTGCTAGTTATAATAGTATCCCTAATCAGAGTTCAACATCGTTTAATGCCTCATCTTCAACAATGAATGGTTCGTTATTTACGAGTTCTCACACCAAATTGCCACCAGTCAATGGAGCAACACCAGCATCAACAACACCAACTAATTATCAAACCAATATCGATCTAAGAAATAGCAATGTTACTAACAAGGAGAATATTAACAATTCTTATGAAGCAACATCGGCTAGGAGTGATCGTTCTACTTACAAGCCATTTACTTATAATCCTCTTCCTTACCCAACTTCTGCCCACACCCCTTCCACAAATCAACCTCAATCTGTTCCCTACCCTTATGAACCACATGCCCCTCCATCCATTCACTCTGATAGATCTCTCAAGAGAAAGGAATCATCGGATGAATTATTTGAGGTGATGAATCATCACCACAATGATGTCAACAACACATCAACAGATTACTTTACAAATCGCCCAAGAAGTGCTGGGAGACCTTCATCTGCCTCTACGCGTCCTTCAAGTGCAGGCTCTACTAGGTCAAAAGTTAATCCCTCTCAATACAAGCTCTCACACATCCCAACACCTAAGCAATTTCCAATTGCCTCTTCAAGAAGCACCAATAGTGTTTTAGAGAAGAATACACTCTCTAAAAAACAAGTTGTACAAAATTATTTATCTACTGCAAACAAGAGTATGAAAAAGAGAACAATTCCTACCAACTTTTTCAAAGATCCAGAAGGAATGTATATGGATTTGCAAGAATTAAGACAAGAGGTCGCTATACTAAGAAGAGATAATCAATCACTAAGGACAGCTGCTCAAAAATCAGAAGCTGACAGTACTAGAAAACAAAAGCAAGTGGAGGAGCTACTGAGAGCTCATGCCCTTGTCGAAACTAAGGGAACAAGATATGAGAATCTTTTCAAGGAAGTCAATGTAAGTACAATATTAGAGACTCGAATTTAACTCGAAAATTATAGCTTGTGAAGAGCTTGAAATCAAGAATAAGAGAACTTGAAAAGAACCTAAGTGAAAAGGAAAATGAGTTCCAAAGAATTAAATTGGACAGTAGATACACCAGAGTGAGAGAATTGGAAACTGAATTAAAGGCATACTATACTGAATCAAGAAGACTTCAAAAGGTTGTGGAAGATTTGGAATTGGAAAAGCAGGAACTTGAAGTGATTGATGAGGAAAATGAAAAATTAAGTCGCCAAAACGTGAAACTAAGAGAACTAATTGTAAAAATGAAACAAGTTCAAGATTATTATAAGGAACAAAACGAGTCCATTTCTGAAGAGTTGAGATATGTGAGAGACAATAATGGTGCTTCATCTAGGTTATCAGCGCAAGAACATCAAATTGATGACATGTCCAGAACGATACATGAACTCAATGAAAGGTTGTCAGAGTATGATCAACAATTGACAGATACAAAGAAAGCAAATGCAGAACTGCAAAGCATTAGTGATGGAATTCAATTTGATAACAACTCTCTGAGGAAAGAGAACAATGACATGAAAAAAGCAATCGAAGAACAAAAACAAAATTACGAAAGAAAACTCGCAGAAAAAGATAATGCTATTACAGAGCTGGGCAAACAGCAGGAATCATATTCACATCTCAGATCGAGTGTGGTGACTGTAGAACAGAGAGTGACAGAGAAGGAGAAGGAATGTCAATTCCTTACTGCCACACTTAAGGAAAAGACCGATTTGTTAAGTGCCAAGAATCAAGAAATTCTAACACTAAGAAGCAAGATGGAAGGTGTTGAAGAGCAAAATAATACCCTCATGACCAAATTCAAAGACATGAAAACAATGAATCTCAAATTGTTGGATGAAGTGGCAAATTTACAAAACAAGCTTGCCAATTCAGCCATGAACACTCCTCCACCAGTGCCAATCCAACCTGTGCATAGCAGTGCTCACGAACAACCAGCCTATGAAGATGTTATTGATCCTGTTGATCTCGTTGAATCACCAGAAATTAACTATTGCCCTCCAGAACCAATTGAGGAAGAGGAAGGACTACAACAACCTGAACAACATTCATCAGTCCCGCAAGTGGAACCATCAAATGATACTCCAAACAATGTACAAGAGGTTGAAGAAGAAGAGGAACAACAACAAGACGATGACATTGGAGGAAATTACAGTTTTGAGGATGAGACAGAAGATCAAGAAGAGTCAATTTACGATGCGGCAGCAACAAAGATTCAGAGATGTGCCAGAAGGTTCTTGGGAAGAAGAAGAAGGCAGAGAATAATATCAGATCGAGAGCAATTAAGACAAGAACAAGAACTTCAAGCACAACCAGAAGAATCAACGAATTATGAAGAAGAGCAACACCAACCTGTAACTGTTTTGGAAGAGTCCTATCAAGAAGAACCGTCATTTGAAGAAGACCACCATGGTGGTGCAACATATGATGAGTTTGGAGGAATGGTTGACCATGACGAGCATGATTATTATGGAACTGGTGATTCATTTGAAATGCAAGAAGATCAACACGAACCAATTAACTTTGATGACGATGATAGAAGCGAGGAACACAATTTCAATGATGATAACTTTGATGACAATCACTACGATCATCACGATAGCTATGGTGATGATGAGTGGTAAAATAAATATTATTAATTCACTAGCTCTGTAATTTTTGAGGAACAATTAATCTAAAATACAAATTACATTTAGAATAAATAATTGGTGTTTATATAATACAGAGAAGAGAATTTTAACTTTGGTTTTCTTCGTTAGAACATGCATGTTCAGTATAACCGCGAGAATACCAATCCTTTCTTGCCTTCTTGTGATCTTCCACAGTTCTGACCTTTCTAACAAATGGATTATATCCATCTGTAGTAATATAGTTCCATAAAACTCCAGACCAAGAGTCCAAGTGATACATTTCCTGTACTTCTGATGAGTACTTATCATTTGAGTTGTCACCCTCTCTCTTCATACCAATAACATCCTCGAAACCATAATATTCAGGAGCAATGTGTCTCAAGAGTGGCAATTTGGTACATGGAATTCTTGGGAAATCGTGATGTTCATTATGATAACCAACATTGAACATGAACCAGTTAGCAGGTCCATAGTATGAGTATGTTTCTTGTCCAGTCTTAGTCAACCAATGTTCAGAAATAAAGTGACCAGACAATGGATGAAGACCCAAACCAAAGAGAGTAGCAATCAAACAATAAACAAGAGCTCTATAACCCCACATCATGACCAGAACTGAATCAAAAGTCAAAGTTACAACAATATTCAAAATTTCCCACTTGTTTGGAACCTTTGGAGAGACAAGTAATGGTTTGATACCATAAATCAAACCCAAAAAGATAATGTGAAGAATTTTCATGATTGGACCTCTCACATATCTGCCTTCATACTTGGTTGTGATATCAGCATCCAAACCAGGCACACCCAAATACAAATGATGTTCACTATGATATCTATTCGAAATGAATCATCACATTGTATTTTGATGATGATTTCAAAAACAGAGAAAGCCGCCAATAATAACGAAAGTGCGGATTAAATCGTTAATATGTTTTCAAGTGCAAATGAAATCAATAAGCGTAATTGATTAGTTGTTGTCCGCAATTTTCGTAATAAGCGTTTGGACAAATGAACCGGTATTTAAGCGCAGGTGTTGTTTTTCATCACCGCCAATCACAGATTTTTGCAAGTCAAAAGTATAAAGCAATTGAAAAGATAATTAATAATCAAATTGAATTGAGAATGAATAACTTACCTCTTGAAGGTCATTGCAGAAGGAATGCCCATTGATAAATTGCAAAAGATTGCAAAGTAATAATTGTGTTCTAACTTTTCAAAACACATCCTAATTAGTAGAAATGAGTCGTTGGAAAATCATCATCATCATTGCAGAGTAGTAGTATGCATATTCATGAAAATGACCATCATCACACGATTAAAACAAACCAATTATCCAATAAACTTACCCATGTGTAATTTCATGAATAGCAACTGTCATTGATTGAACAAAGGCACCACCAATAAGCCAAGCAGTCGGAATCAGCAACCACCAACTTCTATCCTTAACCAAGTAGCAAATTAAAAAGTGGAGAAGGACGAAAAAGATGCATTGCCACTTTGTTTCTGGATCATAGCCGAACAGTTTTTCAATTTGTGGATACTTCTTTAGCATTTCATACTTTCTTCTAAGATGAGGTTCTTCCTTGTTTGTCCAGACAAAATCATTTCTATTGAGAAGGTCTGGTTCAATGGTTGAGTAAGCATCCTGCGATGGAACCTTTTCTATGGCAGGCGTTGAAGGTGTTGATGAGGTTGATGAGGCTCTCATTGAAATTTCTTATTAGTATTTGAAATGTAAGCTGTTTGAATATGAAGTGAGTTGTGAATGATGATAACCAATCTATCAGCAGTTAGTGAGAAGTATTTGTGCTGTCTTACTTCAAAAGTCACCTGAATGTTTGGTTTTTTTTCAAATTGATTTCCTTCATCCAACTACCCTGTGTTGTGGATTATTTATGGACAATAACAAAAGAGAGACTATTGTCTTGGGACGTAAGTTTCCTTCATTGTCCTCTTCAGTGTCGTTCTTTCCTTGAAGCTCTCAAATGCGCCGGTGCAAGGAAGTTTTGATTTTCAAGTGGTCGCTTAATATTTAGTGCGGTCGAGCATGAGAGAAGTGAGCGCATATTTGAGGAGCGAGGAATTTGTCATGTTTAATTTTCAAATACCGACGTTTTCATTTGGCGTTGTAAACGGATTTTGGAATGTTGCTTGGTTGACGAAGGATATTGGAATCAAATGATTAATATTTGGTGTTCCTTTTGATCAATGGAAGAAAGGAAGTATCATGTTGATGATTTTCTGAATCAATTTCAATGTTGGAAGAAGGATTTGAGGTTGATGTATTTTTTGTGCAGAGAAGGCAAGACATTGATACATAATGGCTTTAAGCTAAATTTGAAAAATAGTCCTGCTTTGTAAAGGTGTACTAAAATGTCAAGGTTTATGTGACAACTACAGTTGGAAGACTTCCATTTTACGTGAGACAAAAGGATATGACCGTTTAAAATGTGAAATAGAAATTACGCTGTTGTATGAATGGTAAATAGAAATAAGCGTCCAGTGTTTGTGATCTTTATTGAAGGTTCTTAATGAATGAGTTTTCATAAGCATACCAATCTTCATCTTTGGATGCATAAGTTTCATCATCTAAATAACCAGCACCCTTGAAGGATCTATAGTATGGAATTTCACCAACAACACGTTCCTTTTCATCATACAACTTTTTAGTCCAGAACTTACTGGCCAAAGTCTTGTCCAATTTGGCACCTCTGAGTCCAATATTTTGTTTACAAATTTCCAAACAACCACCATTCATACTAATGTTGGTTCTAATCTTTTGTCTGTATTCACCAAGCTTGGCATCCTTAGTGAAAGGTTTTGGATAGTATGACAAATGTTCTCTGAGTTCAGCAAACTCTTCACATTCATCCATGAGAGCTCCAGTTCTATCCTTACCACTCTTGCAATTGTAGTGAATTTGTTCACCAATAATAAAGGACAAGAGAACAACTCTAACTGGAATAGCATATGGATCTCCGACTTTAACTTCATCAGATTCCATAATACCTTGATTGAATTTTTCATGTTGCTTGGAGTGGTACAAATTCTTGAGAGAACCAAACAGTTCATACATGTCTCTTTCCAAATTACAAAATTCGTAATATTCTTGCCAGTGAGGAATAGGAGGAAGTTGAGGTTGTGAAGCTCTTGCATTGGATACGCTTGTATACAAACTCTTCAAAAAATGTTGCTCCAATTCTATCAATTCGTCATAACTATTCTCCCATTTAAGGTCAATATTGTGAATCTTATCAATCATAGAGTCCATATCGTTAACCAAGAACATAATATCTTTCAAGTAGGTAAATTCAACAGAGGTAATGTCATCAAACTTTGGCAACCATTTTTCGTTAATTCTCTTTTCCAATTCTTTTTGTTTCTTTTGCAAATCAAATTCTAAAGGAGTCAATTCTCTGATAGCAGCTGCATGTTTTTCTCTCATTACAGCATAGACATTATTAATTCTTGTCAACTTGTTGACCAATGCTTGAACATACATGTTACCATCTCTAGAGTTTGTGAAAATACCAGTAATATAATTCATGATTGCACCTCTGATAGTATTCTTATATTCACCGAGAGCAAGCATAAATCTTTGAACCTTCTTTTCAAATTGTCTAATACCAAATTGTCTACAATTAACTGATCTTTGAATACCAACACCACACTTGAATGTCTTGATAATAACATTGACACCAAAGTTCAAAAGACAAGGTTCATGGAAAATAATAGGCATGTCAATAGGTGGTTGTCTATCGTATAAATCTACAAGTACAGATGGTAACAAGTTATTTTGAAGTACATGATAAATAGCACCTTGATGTTCCATAACTTGTCTGTCTTCTCTGTTTTGAACAAATGAAGGAGTCAAGAGACTGATTGTAGTGAATGGAATCTTGAGTGGTTCTTGTCTTTGTTTGAGTCCTTCTAATTCTTCTCTGGTAAATCTCTTTACATGATTTACTGCCATGGCCTTGAGCATTGTCTTGGCATTTTCAATGGCAATAGCTTGTCTTTGCTTCTTATCTTGTAACTTGTAGGCTGGGAAAGAACCTGATCTCATCATTTCTAAAATAACTCTTCCTCCCTTAAGGTAGACACTCTTGTAAGGATTAATTAGACCTTCTCTGTGTCTGTCGCGAGATGTCTTCAAGCCCTCATTAGTGAACGAATAAGAGTCAAACAATTTGTTAATTGGAATTTGAACAGAATATGAAAGGGAGGCTTCTTGTTTGTTAACTGTAATATCATTCTTATCGAGAGAGATATCAACTGCTCTATTTTTGACAAAGTACAATTCTTGTACCATGATTTTTCTTGGTTTGGAGCTCATAGTAAAGCCAAATGCCAATCTAAAAGCATCAAAAACATCATTCATAGATGATTTGAAGAATGATGCCATTGATTGAAGATTTGAAACATCCTTATCAGACATTTTCATCTTGGTTTTCAATAAATTAGACATTTCCATATTAGATTCAAGCAACAATCGTACAATTTGTCTCTTGAAGGATAAAATCAAATGTTCAAACTTTTTCTTATCATTAAAATCAATTTCATCGAAAGGACTCACATAAAGCTCAGAACAGAAGTAGGTGAAAATCTTGTGGGCTTGGGAAAATCTATTGAAGGCATTCTTACCAATATTACTGCATTCAGCTTCGATTACTCTATATTTGATATCTGGGAATGTAATTTTAACTTCTTGAATTAATTCCAAAATGTAACGTTGAGCAACAGATAGTAAAAGATCACCATAAGCTTGAAGATGATATCTTTGAGTACTCAAAAAGACATCTTCATCAATAAATCTATTAAAACTCAACTCATTTGTCTCATAACCAAGAATCTTTTGTGACTTGTCAAGTTGGAATGGCTTTGTTGTTTGTGTGGCCTCGTACAAGAGTTTTGATACAATAACCCAGAAATTAAGGGCCATTCTTCTTGGTCTAACTGAGAATTGGTTTGGATTGAGTGGAGGAGGAATGTTCTTCTTTCTTTCCTCTTCCAACATTTCTAATTCTCTTCTCTTTCTCTCTTCCTCTTCTTCTTGAAGTCTTCTCTTTCTTTCCTCTTCTTCAATTTGTTGTTGGAGATAGAGTTCATATTGGGTCCAATCTTGTGGATCTTCTGTTATTGTTACATAGTTTACAAAATCTACATTGCTTAATTTAATTCTCTCATTAAGCTTTTCCTTGTAGTCATTACATTTTTCTTCATTGCTTAAATAGGTTTCAACGAGATGCCAATAAAAGTTATTATTATTTGTTCCATCTTCAAATTCAGAAACATCAATTTCTGATTCATCATTAATCAAACGATCCAATATTACTCTTCTTCCCCTGTTGAGCCATTCATTAAATTTAATTCTAATGTTATCTTCAATTTCAGATGCTACAAAATCAGTAATTTCTGGTATTGGAGTATTGCTAACAACAGATACCCATCTACTGTCAATTTTTGGAGGATTTTGGAAGTCAATATTATTGGCATTGTGAGGATCAAATGCAGTGAGTGCATATTGAATAACACTACTATATGGGAAAAATTGTTCATACTTGATAGCCAATCCAGGATCAGGTCGTTTGAAAACTTCAAATGTGAATGGATCAAGATATGGTATCAAATCATCAGTTTGGTTGACTGTCATTTTGAGATTATATTTTCCAGGGAGTGGGAAATGAACCTCAACTTCATATTCTCCATTTTGGAAGTCATTAATAACGACCTGATTCTTTAAATTGTTAATAACAACTCCTTCCTCAGAAATGAAGGAAAATTCTGGATAGAATTTATCTCCACCACGAGTACAATAATTTCCAAATTGATCTCTAGCATAGATTTTGAATTTGATTCTTTGACCTTCAAAGAATGGACCTTGCATTTGTTCGTACTCGTCTACCACTTCACAATTCTTACCATATGCTTCACCAGGCACAACCCTAACAGGTTTAATGCTAGGATGTGTAAGTTTCAATTTACCATCCAACTTGATATCAATATTATATTTACCAATAATTTCTGGCACAAAATCAACCTTATAAATTCCATTTCCAAGATCTGTTACTGTTCCCTGGATAGTTTCTTCTGGATCATTGTCATTTTCCTTAATTCTTGTTAGTGTTACAGTGAAAACCTCTCCACCAGTTGTAATATCATCACCATTTTGGTCTTTGGCAACTATTTCAAATGTGTTGACCTTTCCTACAATAGCAGTTTGACAACCTCTGCCTCTTATTATACATTGTTCTGGGTCTATCATTTCCAGATCGCCTTCAATTGTTATATTGTCTTGCTTTATAGGTTTGATGTCTAATTTGGCACCAACTTTTAATTTGTTGAATCTGTCCAATAGCGATGAAGCCTTGTTAACAGGTTTTTGTTGTTTTGGTGTTACTTGTTGTTCTTCATCCTCTGGTTGTTTAAAATTAAAGTTTAGCTTTATATCCACGTTTCTTTGTTCCAACTTTTTAAATTCTTGTTCTACCCTATCAAGTTTAGATTTTGAAAACTTTAATCCAGATTTTGACAAGTCTTGTATTCTCTTAGAAGCATCAATTCTTCCTGATTTCCACAAAAAGTGAGCCAAAGCATGAATGCAGTGGACCACCTTGGTAATATTCTTCCTTTCCCATAAATCTGTTCTTATTGTTATTGAAAAGTTAATAACAAAATACTAACCTGGTGTAGAAAATTGATAAATGGAAGGGAAGTTAATCTTCTCACAACAATCTTGGAAATTGTTGATATTATCTGTTGACATCATGAAAGCTAATTTACTTTCCAAATTAACATTCTTGTGATACTTTTTCATGGTATTCTTCTCTGTGAATACTTCTGAAAGTCTACACAATACAATACCATTACGTAATTGATCGAAAAAGTCTACATTTCTAGCCTCTGCTTTTTCAGCGTTTGATGATGAAGTTGAATAATTATAGCCTTGTTTCAAGTCTTCCGAAACATCCTCATCATCCATATCATCGAAGAAGATTTGTTCATCTAACATGTCTTCAATCCACCTCTTTGCTGTTGTAATATTAATAATTAATAATAACATGATTAGTAACAAAAGCAATCAACATGACAAGTCACCAATTGATCATTAGTTAAATAATCATAAAATTTTCACTACTAACCTTCCTCTTGTCTTAACAAAAATTCATATGCTCTAAATTCAGTGATTGTGGCTTGAATATTGGATTTTCCTTCTTCACCAATTCCTTGAAAGGTAGGACGTTGGTATGTTTGCCAAGCTTTGGATGCGTTCTTCATAATTTCTCTTTCGGTTGGTTCATCAGATGTTGTTGATGTTGATGTTGTAGTATTATTATTACTATTATTTGTTCCTCTATTTAAAGAAGGAACTGGAGGTCGATTATTAGATCCACCATTGGTATTAGGAGGTGGAAATCTGACCATTGTTGTTTTGGGTGGACTGTTGGTATTTTCTTTTGATGATTTAAAATGTTCATTAGAATGAAGTCGTATTGGTTTTGAATCAAATTAGAACCAAAGGTAAAAGGAACAGCGTTTGATATTACATAAACAACAAACTGATAGTCCTCGTATACGAATGGACAGTAGCCATGTAAAGCAAAAAGGAATTATTGATTTTTATTGTCAAGCAAATGTTCTAGTTGGGAACATGTTTCCTGCGCTTTTTGGGTTTCAATTTGATTTTGAGAAAGTTTGTCTTCAATTTGTTGCTTAACTTCTGGTGGAAGATTTGGATGCACTTGTTTGAGATATTTGGCTTTTACAGAGGCAAGTTGTTCAATCTTCTTTTGCCACTTTTCAATCTCCTTTTCTAATTGGAACTCATCTGGTAAAACAAGTTGAGTCATTACTGTTCCTTGAGGAGTGGAGAATGCAGTTGCTGTAAGATAGAGTGTATGTTTGTGTTTCTTAGATTCTTCTTCAGTTATAAATTTGATTGAGGTGAATTTGGTGAGGGTTTGAATAATCTTAATGTCATTCTCTGAAAGATTGAAAGCAGTTGTGGAAGATCCTTGATAGAAAATATAGGCAGTCAACTCGGATTTGGATGGTAATTGAAGATTTTGTTTCATAGATCTTAATTGTTGTACAATTTGGAGAATCTTGTCCATCTTTTCTGTAATTAGTTGTTTGGATGATCCAATTTCAAGAATTGAACCAATTTCATCAGCAGTGAATGAGGTTGGATAGGAACATTCCAAAATACTACTGGTTGGAATGTAGCTAGAGTTCTTATTAGACAACTTGGCATAGAGAGCATTGTTTTCTCCATTCAAAGGGCAACAATGATACAACTCTTCAGTTATGAATGGCATGTAAGGATGTAAGAGTTTTAAAACAGTAACTAAACAATAATTTAGGGTGTGGAGAGTATTTTCGATAAGTGGAGTCATTGTGTTAGAACTGTGGAGAATTGGCTTGACAATTTCTAGGTAATTATCACAGAATTGATAGATGAAGAATTGATAAATAGAGGTACAACCATCACTAAACATAAAGTTATCAATGGAATTTCTGGTAACATCAATTGTTTCACTGAGATTGAGTAAAATCCATTGATTTTGAAGTACTTGTTGCGATTTTTCAAGACTTGCAAAGGATTTCAACAATAATTCAGACAAGTTTTCATCATTTCCTGGTACGCTATAGTTGAATCTCTCAAAGTGGGATAAGCAAAATCTTGCAGATTGCCAAATCTTATTACACAAATGTCTATTGGATTGAGCACGCATAACATCCAAATTAATTTGTCTTCCTTGTTGAGTGTATTGAATGAGAGTAAATCTGAGTGCATCAGTTCCACATTGAGGAATACCATTAGGGAATTCTTGTTGAACACCTTGTAAGGCTTTCTTCATTTCTTGTTTGGTAATGTTTGTATTCTTTTCAATGCCTCTCTTTAAATCTTCAAAGGTGGTTCCTTTTATCATATCAATAGGGTCAATTACGTTACCAAGACTTTTAGACATCTTTCTGCCTTGTTTGTCTCTAACCATAGAGTGGAGGTAAATTTCATTGAAGGGTTTTTCCTTATTATCGGACAAGTAAGTGCAAAGCATGACCATTCTTGCAACCCAAAAGAAGAGAATGTCACTTCCTGTTTCCATGACAGAACTAGGATATCTGTAATCCAAGTCCTTGAGTACATTTTCACTTCTTGAAGGCCATCCAAAGGCTGCCAATGGATAAAGTCCAGATGAGAACCAAGTATCCAAAACGTCTTCATCTTGTTCCAATACAAAGTTAGAGAAATTTGGAACGTTCTTTTGAAGGATAGAAATGGCTTCTTCCTCCTTATGGGCTACAATCCAAATATTTTCAATGTTTGAAGAATTCTTATTGGAATATTCCATAATGAACGATTTTTCCTTTCTGAGTTCCTCCATTAAAGGTTCCAATTTGGAAAGGTCTCCAACCAATTTAAAGGCAGGAATTCTGTGACCCCACCACAATTGTCTTGAAATACACCAATCATGAATATTTTCGAGCCAGTTATTCCATGTGGTCTTGTGATAGGATGGATGGATTAAAATTTCATTATTGTTGACAAGGTCGAGGGCTTTCTTTGCCAAACTGTCACATTTAACAAACCACTGATTGAGTAACATTGGTTCGAGAATGTCCTTGGATCTTGAACAGATAGGGAGTTCCATTTCGTGATCTTGTTCAGAAATGAAAAGTTCCATATCTTTAAGTTTGTCTACTAACAATTTTCTAACAATAAATCTATTCTTACCAGAAAATTCTACTGGTACTTGATCATTCAAAGAACCATCCTTATTGAGAATGGTAATAAATTCCAAACCATGACGTTTTCCACATTCAAAATCTTCAAATGAATGAGCTGGGGTAATCTTAACAGCACCTGTACCAATTTCCATATTTACCAATTTTTCATCACAAATAATTGGTACAGCTCTCTTTGAATCGAATGGATGCAAAATGAACTTGTTATGGAAGTTTTTGTATCTTTCATCTTCTGGATGAATGGCAACAGCAGTATCTCCAAGCATGGTTTCCAATCTTGTTGTACTGACATTAATGTATCCAATAATTTCTGTACTACCAGGAGATGAAATAACTGGGTATTTAAAGGTGTGCATTACACCAAAGTCAAATGATTTTTCTTCACAACTTGGAACCATTACTTTAGTCTTTTTCTTGAGTGAAATATATTCCACTTCAATATCCGAAATTGCTGTATTTAATTGAGGACACCAATTGACAAGTTTGGCATCTCTGTAAATGAGACCATCCCTTGCTAATCTTACAAAACATTCAAGAACAGCACTTGAAAATTGAGCATCCATAGTAAAGACTTTTCTACTCCAATCAGTCATGGAACCCATAGCCTTCATTTGATTATCAATTCTATTGCCATACTCTTCCTTCCATGACCAAACTCTCTTTAAAAATTCCTCTCTTCCTAAATCGTGTCTGGTCTTTCCTTCCTCTTTAGCAATTTTCTTTTCCACAGCAACTTGTGTTGAAATACCAGCATGGTCAACACCAGGAACCCACAATACATTGTATCCATTCATCTTTTTATATCTACAAAGTGAGTCTTGAATAGAGGCAGTGAGAGCATGTCCAATGTGAAGACTTCCTGTCACATTAGGAGGTGGAAGTAAAATTGTATATTGTGGTTTTGTTGTTGAATCCTCTCCTTTGAATAATCCTTTTTCTTCCCACCATGAATACCAATCCTGTTCGACACGAGATGGATCAAATGATGAAGTGAGGATTCTATTCAATTTTGTTGTTGATGATTCCTCCGAAGAATTGGTTTCATCTTGTATGTTGTTATAGTGAAAATTTCTATATTGTTGTTGATGAACAGAAGAGATTCCTAATTGTTTCATCAATCCAAATTTTTTGTTTTGATTATTTGGTGTGGCTTGTTTGATGGTAATCCTCTTTAGCATTTTTGTTTGTTGTGATAATTTTAATGAATAGAGATGAGAAGTGTAAAAAGCTTGATTTCAGAGATGATGAAGATAACAGAGATTGCTAGGTTTGAAGGACTCTTGTTTGAATTGATTAAGGAAGAGATGCTTTCCTTATTATTATTGCCTAGTATCTTTAACTGTGAACAAGAAATTGAACTGACTTTAAATTGTCAAAAAGTGAAAATACAAAAAAGATAATGATTGTTCCAACTAGATTTTTACCAACCAATTAACAACTTGGTTGACTAAACTGATTCTATTTTAAACTGGTTCATTGAATTTTAACATTGTGTTGTATGAAAAGAAAATTTTCCCGCCCAATGGTTGTACAAAATTAATCAAAAAAAATGCCAGAGTTTATTACCACCGATAAACGATTGGATTGGCTCTATGAAAAAATAGCGGATGCCTTCCATATGGATAAGGAAACAATAGCTTCAGTGGGAAGATCAAAAGAAAATATAGGACTAATACAATCATTCCTTGATGGAAAAGGAGCAAAGTGTCTCCTTTGGTTCTTCTTCAGTCAGGGAGTGAATGATTTTTCTGATTTTGATGAAACCCTCACATCAAGTTCTTTAAACACCTACTCTAAATCACAAACAGTTTTATCGTTCGCAACATCAGGAGAGTCCGATTCCGTAGCTTCACAAAAATCACCTAGAGGAAGTGACGGACCAGCCTTCTTAGTATCAACAGATTTTAATGCAAACCCTCTTATTAGTAATGCTATTTGTATTTACTTTGTAAAGGAGGATGAAGCAACACAACTTTCAATGAATAATATAGAAGATATTGCAATGGGAGTAATATCGGGTAATAAGGGATTGATGAAAGAATTAAAAGATAGATTAGAAACATTATACATTCCTCAACTTTTAAAACAATCGGATTGGGGAGAACTAAGTAATTCAAGCAATTTAGATTCTAAAGAGGAAATTATGGAATTTTTGGAAAATGTTGACAAGTTTGTGCAGAATGTCAGTGAAGCAAAAATTGCTTTGGAATCCAGTATTAGATTGGAAGCTCCAAAGAAGTTCTCAAATTTTGATTCAAAACCAAAATCTTTCCTCAAACAAGCTTTGAACAGGGTTGATATAATATCTTCATTTGAAGAGGCAGTCACAACGTGGATGGGAGACATTGATGCCTTATTGAATGAAGTTACTGCAGTCAGAGAAGAAGACGATGAAAGTGGTCCTGCTGCAGAGTTAGAATATTGGAAATCGAGAATGGCCAAATTCAACAGTATTACAGACCAATTAAGAAATAAGGTCTGCAAAACAGTTCTAAGTGTTTTAAAAGCTAAGAAATCGGCAGTGTTAGCTGGGTGGAAAAACATTGATATAAGAATTACAGATGCTGCTAACGAAGCAAAAGACAATGTAAAATACTTGTATATATTGGAAAAATTCAGTGAACCTCTCTACAAGAGTGATCCAGTTCAAATGATTAACACTCTTCCAGCACTCATTAATGCTATCAAAATGATGCAAAGGTAAGTTAGCTTTCTTGGAATTCAAATATTAATCTTTTCTAATAACAAATTTCTAAAAAATGTCGCAACACAATTTACCTTCAACAGTATCGCAAGGTATTACAACACTTCCGAACGAATGACAGCACTTTTTGTTAAAATAACAAATCAAATGATTATTTGTTGTAAAAAGTACATTGTGAAGGATGGTCGTTTGTGGGAACAAGACACAGAAAAATTAATAGAAAAATTTAAATCATGCATTGATTTGAATGAAGCCTACCAACACTTTTATAGAAAAACTAAAAGCGAATTACAAATGAATCCGTTTGGAAAACAATTTGATTTTAGTGAAAGTGCAATTTTCGGAAAGTTTGACCAATTTTGTTGGAGAATTCAAAAATTAATTGATTTATTTACTACATTTAATCAATTTTCATATCTTCAGAAATGCACTATTGAAGGTCTGGATCCAATAATTAAACAATTCATCAAAATAATAACAGTGCTAAAGAGAAAGAAATATGACTTTTTGGATTATAGAAAATCTGTAAGTAATTAATAATAGCAATTTAATTAGAAATATATTTAAATAATACTAGGTATTTGATACTGATTATATTGAATTCAATAATGATATGACTAAATTGGAATTGGAGTTGGTGACCTTTATTAATAATAGTTTTGCTGAAGCTAGGACAACTAAACACTGTTTGGAACTTCTTGAACAATTCAGAAAAGTGCTAAAACAAGACAACTTACAAAGGATTTTGGAGGATAAATTCCGATCGATATTCAGCAACTATTCTAGGGATGTGGAACATATTAAAAATGTTTATGAGGAAACCAGCAGAAAACCAAATATTCCAAGAAACGCTCCTCCTGTTGCTGGTAATATTGCGTGGTCCAGACAGCTCATGAGGAGGTTAGAAGAGCCTATGGACTTATTTAAACAAACTCCTGCAATTTTGGAATATAAGGATTCGAAGAAAACTATCAAGCTTTACAACAAGATTGGAAAAGCATTACTGAGGTTTGAAGCATTATGGATGGAAAAATTCAATGATGCACTTGAAACTGCTAGAGAAGGTCTCTTGGCTACAGTTTTAGTAGAACAAAACAATCAACTATATGTTAATTTTGATGGAGATCTTAAAATGTTAATGACAGAAGTTAAATATCTTCAGCTTATGGATATTGAAATTCCTGAAACAGCAATTTCTATTTTCAACCAACATGAGAGATTGTTGACTCTTGCTGAAAGACTTAGATTCATGGTCAAGGAATATTATCGAGTTATTTCTCTTCAAGACGATCTGTACAAACCAATTTTGAAACCTCTTATTTTATCGTTGGATGAGAAAATCAGTGCTGGGAAATCTGCAATTACTTGGTTATCTGTAAGAATTGATAGATTTATTGATGAAGTCATGAAGGCTATCTATTCATTGGAAGATACACTTGAAAAAGTGAACGATATTCTTTCGTATAGATTGAAGGCAAATTGTGATTCTATTATGAAAACCTTCCTAATTTCCTTCTCCTCGGATGTGAGGTCTATTCAACAATTTTTATCAGACAATGAAAAGTTTGCCAAACAAATGGCTATTGAAATTGATATTAAGAATCAAGAAATAGAATCAGCAGCCTCAGACCTTATTGCTATAATTACACACAAATATTCTGAGGAAGAAAAGATGGGAGTAGCTAGAGAGTGTAAAGTATTCAAGAATCATTTCGAAGAGAGAATGCTTGACTCGGTATCTACTTGCCTTAGAGCATCAGTTAAACATTTGAAAGATAGAATCAGTCAAGACAAGAGATACAATGCCAAACCTGTTTTCAATGTTCAATTAGCCTTGTCGATACCTAATATTGTATTGCAACCAAGCTTAGAAGAAATTCAAAAATGTGTTAACAAGTGTGCCAGAATTATGCTTGAATCCACTCAACACATCTATAGATGGAACCAAGAAAAAGCCAAGGAAAAGAAGAGTATTTTCTCTCAAATTGGTGAAGATAAGACTACAATTAAGGGTTTCTTGCAATTGACAGGTGCTATTGCAGGTTTATCAAGCAAACTTAACATATTCATTACTAAATTCCAACAATACGACTTCCTCTGGAAGCAAGATAGAAATGAAGTAATAACTTCCTTCATTGATGGACAAACAACATTGGATGATAAGAAGATACCACCATCATTGGACGACTTTGAAAGTAAGATCAAACACTTTTCATTGTTGGAAAAGGAAATTGATGACCTAGAACAATATCACCAAGAAGGATCCCTTTTGGTAGATTTAAAACCAATCAAAAGTGCTCTTAAAGTTGAAGCTTCCCAATGGAAGTTTGCATACGGTCAAGCACTTAACACAAAGGCAAAAGCTGAAATGGAGGATTTACTTAGCTATATTGAAGAAACTACAAATAATTTGAAGAGAGATGTTTCTGATATAGAAGGAATTAATGGTGTTATGATTGTTCTCAATCAGTTAAGAGAAAGAGAAAGCACCTTCGATTTGGAAATCAAGCCAATTAACGAATCTTATGAAATTTTAAAGTTATATAACATTAAAATTTCTAAAGAAGAACTTGAACAAGTTGAAGATAATGGTATTGAATTTAAATGGAAAGCTTTAATTGCACTTTCAAGAGAAGTGATGTCAAAATTCCAAAAGATTGGTCCTGGTTTCAGAAGAGACCTTGAACAAAAGGTTAAGCAATTCAAGAATGAAGTATCAGATTTTAAAAAACTTTACGAGGAACAAGGACCAATGGAAAAGGGAATTAATCCTAGAGTTGCAAAGGCCAGATTGACATCTTTTAAGAGTGCCTTTGACGAAAAGCAAAGAAAATGGAAAACATACACCATGGGTGAACGTCTTTTTAGAATGAAAGAAACTGAATATCCAGAGTTGGTAAAAATTAGCAAAGAATTAGACTGGCTTTCTGGTCTCTACGATCTTTATACAGAAGTTATTGTTACCGTAAATGGATTTGAAGACATAACATGGAATGAATTGGATACAGAGGAAATGACTAATACTCTTAATAGTTTCAATATCAAATGTAAAAATATGCACCCAGCTCTCAGAAAATGGGACGCCTATATTGAACTTAAAGATACTATTGAAAACTTCCTCAATACTCTTCCATTATTAGAAAAGTTGAATCAAACATGTGTAACTCAAAGACATTGGAAGCAAATTTCTGAGTTGTGCAAGAAGACCTTGGACTACAAGAATCCTGAATTTAAAATCAGAGATATTGTCGAAGCCAAGTTGGTAGAACACAAGGATGATATCGAGGAAATTGTGAATGCAGCCAACAGAGAATTAAACGTAGAGAAAAAGCTCGAAGAAATCAAGGAAGAATGGAAACTTAAAAAGTTTACTTTGGGAGACTTTAAAAATAGAGGAAAGCTTGTTCTTAAGGATACGCAAGATTTGATGCAGAGTATTGAAGATACTCAATTGGCCCTTTCAACATTATTGGGTGATCTTTATAATGAACCATTCAAACCAGAAATTCAGCAATGGATGGTAAAGCTTTCAGTCACTCAAAGCGTTGTTGATGATTGGCTTCAAATTCAATCACTCTGGATTTATATGTTCTATGTTTTCACAGGAGGTGATATTGGTAGAGAGTTACCACACGTATTTAAAAGATTCCAAAATGTTGATAGGTCATGGGTCAAAATTATGTCTACAGCAGAATCAGAACCAAATGTTATCAAACTTTGCTACAATGATGAAATGTTAAGAGATTTACTTCCTCACTTGAAGACACTATTGGAAAAATGTCAAAGAGATCTTTCAGGTTATTTAGAAAAGAAGAGAATGTTATTCCCAAGATTTTTCTTCCTTTCTGATAAGCAAATTCTAGAAATTTTAGGACAAGGAAGTGATCCTTCATCCATTCAAAAGCACTTGCTCAGTATTTTCTCTTCAGTTTCAGAGGTTGAGTTTGATGCCAAGCACAAGAACCAAATTATTGCTCTCAGATCTCCAGAAGGAGAATATGTACCACTTGTAGAACCTGTTATTTGTGAGGATAACATTGAAGTGTGGTTGAATAGATTAGTAGCAGCAATGCAAGAAACTATTCATGAACTAGCTAGAAATATGAGTGGAACTCTGTTATCAGATTTGTCTGTTGTTGAGAATAACTCTCTCGGTAGAGATAAACTCACCAAATTTATTGGTGACATTCCTTGTTCCCAACTTGCATTACTTGGTATTCAATTGTTGTGGACATGGGACAGTGAAATGGCTATTAGAAATTCAAGAGAGAGAAATTCTCTTGCCAATGCCAATAAGAAATTTACTACAATTTTCAATCACTTGGTTACTTTAACAACCAATCCAAAGTTAACACCTCTCCAAAGAACTAGACTTGAAACACTCATTACAATCCATATTCATCAAGTTGAAATCTTCCAAGAACTTGTCAGGAAAAAGATTAAAAATGTCAACGATTTTGAATGGACAAAGAGAACAAGATTCTATTGGAAGCCAGAGCAAGATAAGTGTGTAATATCAATCACAGATGTAGACTTTGAATATTGTAACGAATATTTGGGTTGCACTGAAAGATTGGTCATTACTCAACTTACAGACAGAATTTACATTTCTTGTGCTCAAGCTATGGGAATGTTTCTTGGTGGTGCTCCTGCTGGACCTGCAGGTACAGGAAAAACAGAAACAACCAAGGATATGGGTAGAACAATGGGAAAGTATTTCATTACTATCAATTGTTCTGATCAAGGTTCTGTACACTCTATGGGAACTACATTTAAGGGCATTGCTCAAAGTGGTGCTTGGTGTGGTTTTGATGAAATCAACAGAGTTAAGTTGGAAGTTTTGAGTGTTGTTGCTGCTCAAATTGCTTGTATTTTTGATGCTATGAGAAACAGAGCAACAAGATTTACTTTCACTGACGGCTCAGATTTAATTTTAGATCCAACATGTGCTTGCTTTATTACATTCAACCCAGGTTATGCTGGTCGTACGGAGTTACCAGAAAATATGAAGGCACTCTTCCGAACTATTGCTGTAGTTCAACCTGACAGAAGAATTATTATGAAAGTTAGATTAGCTGCCTCTGGATTTTCTGACAATCAAGGTTTATCCAAGAAGTTCGACATGTTATACAAATTGTGTGAACAACAATTATCCAATCAAAACCATTATGATTTTGGTTTGAGAAATATCTTATCCGTTCTGAGAACTTGTGGCGTTTCTCTTAGAGCTGAAACTGAGAAAACTGGTATTGACAATAGATCACCAAGAGAAGAAACCAAAGTCTTAATGAGAGTCTTACAAGATATGAATAATTCAAAACTAGTAGATGAAGACTCTACTCTATTCAAAGAATTATTGAAAGATTTATTCCCAAATGAGTCTACAGATGAATCTCCTGACGCAAATATGAATGCAGCCATTGATTCTATCATTGACAAGAATGGCCTGATTAATCACCAACCTTGGAAGCTTAAAATTTTACAATTGTATGAACAATACAAGGTAAGACATGGCTTGTGTTGTATGGGACCAAGTGGAAGTGGAAAATCAGCAGCTATTAACATTCTTTGTGAGGCTCTTGGTAAAATTGGAATTCAAACAAAGATTAAAAAGATGAATCCAAAGTCTATTACCTCAGAACAAATGTTCGGTACTCTCGATAAGGGAACTAATGATTGGGCTGATGGCGTTTTTACTTCCTTATGGAGAGAAACAATGGAAAAGAAGAAGGAATATTCATGGGTATTATTGGATGGTCCAGTTGATACTATCTGGATTGAAAATTTGAACACTGTTCTTGACGATACTAAATCTTTAACATTAGCTAACGGTGACAGATTGAACATGCCAAAAACTTTAAAGTTGGTATTTGAAGTTGGTAGCTTGGACAATGCTTCTCCTGCTACTGTCTCAAGAATGGGTATGGTTTACATTGGTTCTTCTATTCTTGGATGGGAGCCTCTTTTCCAATCTTGGATAAAGAAAATCGGCAAAAGACCTTCTTCTGAGATTGAAAAGTTGAAGTTCCTTTTCAACAAATATGTAAATGATATTTTCCTATTCATTGAAAATGAATGTGCACCATCAATGTCAAATGGTAATGCAAACGTTATTTCAACTACTTTGAAGATATTGGATGGTTTGTTCACAAACTTTAACAGAAAAACTTTCCCTGATACTATGATTGAAAGGTTCTTTATCTTCTCTGTCATTTGGGGTGTAGGAGGTACTTTAGAAACTGCTGATAGAATTAAATTACATACCTTCTTGGAAAAGGAATGTAAGATGAATATTCCTTCTATGGACTCAAACGATACAATTTATGAGTATACCATAGATGAAAATGGTGATTGGAGAAATTGGAAATTCAATGTGCCTGAATGGACATATCCAACAGATTTTGTTCCACTTTTCAATTCCATCTTGATTCCAACTGTGGATAATGTAAGAACAGAATTTTTAATTAATCTTATGGCCAAACAAGAGCACTCTGTATTACTTATTGGTTCTAGTGGTACAGCCAAGACTGTTACCATCAAAAAGTATCTTAACGATCTGGATAAGAATAAGTTTAAAAACAAATTTATTTCCTTCTCTAGTGCTACTACCACTGGTATTGTTCAAAATTCAATCTTCACTTCTCTGGAAAAGAGATTGAGCAATAAGGTATTTGGTCCTCCACTCGGAAGAAAAATGTATATTTTCATTGATGATATTAACATGCCAGAAATCAACGAATGGGGTGATCAAATTACAAACGAAATTGTTAGACAAGTTATTGAAGATGGTGGATTCTACTCTCTTGATTCAAATAATCAATGGTTGAAGATTGTTGACGTACAATTCCTTGCAGCAATGAATCAACCTGGTTTTGGTAAAAATGATATTCCTGACAGACTCAAGAGACACTTTGCCATTTTCAATTTGACTGTCCCTTCAACCAAGTCCATCGATCATATCTTTACTACAATTGTTGAAGGTCATTATTGCAAAGCTAGAAATTTCTTGGATGAAGTTGTTCAATGTGCTTCTACTCTACCAGAGCTCACTAGAAAATTGTGGATCTCAACAAAGGAAAAGATGCTTCCAACTCCAAGCAAGTTCCACTATGTTTTCAACTTGAGAGATTTGAGTAGAATTTTCCAAGGTTTATTATTGGGTACCAATGAAATTATCAAGGACCATCTCGATTTGCTTCACTTGTGGAAGCACGAAACTGAAAGAGTTCTTCAAGACAAATTTATTGATGAAGCTGATAGAGAATGGTTCCAAACCACTTCCAAAGGTTTGCTCAAGGAACATTATAGTGATGATGTATCCAGAGCAATTAAATCCAAGTTGTTTGTTGACTTTTTGAGAAAGGCTGAATACGAAGATGAAAATGTTGGAGGTGAAGAGTTGGACTATGAAGCCAAGCCAATGAATGATGATCCAAAGGTTTATGAACCAGTTGAAGACTTTGGAATTTTGTTCAATAGATTGGACGAGCTATTACTTCACTACAATGAAAAACACAAGAAGGAGCCACTTGATATTGTTCTCTTTGACTTTGCTATTCTTCATATTACAAGAATTTCCAGAATTATTAGAAGTGAGAGAGGTAACGCACTCTTGGTCGGTGTTGGAGGTAGTGGTAAACAATCATTGACTAAGCTTGCTTCCTTCATTGCAGGATACAAGACATTCAAAATTCAAGTTACAAAGAATTACCACATTCAAGCTCTATTGGATGACCTTAAGAAATTGTACAAGATTGCTGTGCTTGAATCACCTGTTACTTTTATTTTCACTGACAATGATATCAAGGATGAACAATTTTTGGAATACATTAACATGATGCTTACATCTGGTGATATTCCAGGTTTATTCACAAAAGAAGAAAGAGAAATGATGATTGGAGAGTTGCGTCCAATTGCTGTTAAGAGTGATCCTGCATTCTTGGCAACTCCTGAAAATCTTTTCAATTTTTTCATTGATAGAGCGAGAGATAATTTGCATCTTGTTTTGTGCTTCTCTCCTATTGGTGATCAATTCAGAAATAGAGCAAGAAAATTCCCTGGTATTATTAGTGGATGTACAATCGATTGGTTTGATCCATGGCCAAAGGAAGCTCTTAAAGCAACTGCTGACAAGTTTATTGGTGGATATTCATTGGCAACCTCTGAGACCATCAAAAGTGATCTTGTATTATTCATGAAGGATTTGCACTATCGTGTCAATGAAATTACAGAGGAATACTTGAACAAATACAGAAGACATACCTATGTTACTCCAAAGACATACCTTTCCTTCTTGAATAGCTATAGAAAATTATATCAAGACAAGTTGCAACAAATTGAAAGGAAGAGCAACAATATTGCAAAGGGTCTTGAAAAGTTGCAACAAGCTAAAGAAGATGTCAGAGAGAAGGGTAAAGAACTCGAACAAAAGGAAAGAGATCTTCTAATTGCACAAGCATCTGCACAAGTACTGGTTGATAAAGTTCAAAAAGAAACCAAAGCAGCCGAAGAACAAGGAAGAGAAATTCAAAAGAGAAAAGAAAAGCAAGAAAAAGAAGTCAAAGTGGTACAAAAGGAAAGAGATGAAGTTACCAAAGACTTGAAGAATGCAGAGCCGCATCTTCTTGCTGCCGAAAGAGCTCTTAATAACATTACAAGTGCTTCGTTGAGTAAAATCAAGAAGTATCAAACTCCACCTGAGCCAATCATGAGAGTCATGGATACTATTCTTGTTTTGAGAGGTTTGAATATTGAAAAGACTGAAATAGAGGAAAGATCATTAGATCCAAAGAATCCAAGAAAGATTTTGAAACCTTCATGGAAGTATGCAAAGGAAATGATGAACAATATTAACTTTATGCAAAGCTTACTGAAGTTTGATAAGGATTCAATCTCTGATGAGCAGGTAGAATTAGTAGCACCATACATGGATGATCCAACACTTACAGTTGACAATGTCAATAATTCATCTGAAGCTGCTGCTAGTTTATGGGAATGGGTACAATCCATGGTTAACTTCCACAATATTGCCAAAGTTGTTGAACCAAAACGAAGAATGGTGGAAGAAGCAGAAACTAAACTTCAAATTGCCCAAGCACAGCTCAAGGAAATGGAAGACGAATATGAGGAAAAGCAAAAAGAGTTGAGAGAACTTCAATTCCAATTGGATGAAGCCCTCAAACACAAGAAACAATTGGAAGATGATGCCTATCAAACCAGAAAACGTATGGAGGCCGCAGAAGCCCTCATCAATGGTTTATCTTCTGAAGAGGAAAGATGGAGAAAGGATCAAAAGCAATTCCAATTAGATATTCATAACTTGATTGGTGATATTGCGCTTGCATCTGCCTTTTTGACTTACTCTGGTCCATTCAATCAAGAGTTCAGAAATGTATTGATTGAAGACCTTTGCTTTAATGAATTTAGAAATAGAGGTATTCCATTCTCTGAAAAGGTGAATATTATTGACTTTACTACCCATCCAACAGTAATTGGTGAATGGAGACTTCAAGGACTTCCTAATGATGACTATTCAACTCAAAATGCTATCATTGTTACCACTGGTTCCAGGTATCCTCTTTTAATAGATCCTCAAGGACAAGGTAAGGAGTGGATCAAGAATAAGGAATCTACAGAGTTAGTAATTACCACCTTGAGATCTGATAACCTCAAAGAAGACTTGGAGAAGTGTGTAGCTACCGGTAAACCTTTGTTAATTGAAGATGTCGGTGAAGAGCTTGATCCAATATTGGATAGTGTTTTGGATATGCAAATCATCAAGAAAGGAAAACGTCCAAAAATCAAAATTGGAGAAAATGAAGTCCCATTTAATGAAGACTTCAAACTCTACATTACAACCAAACTTCCTAACCCAAGATATACTCCAGAAATGTTTGCCAAAGTATCAGTCATTGACTTTACGGTCACTGCTATTGGTTTAGAAGATCAGCTATTGGCTATTGTTATCAATAAGGAAATGATTGAATTAGAAGAAAAGCGTAAGACCTTACTGAATGACATTCAGGAATGTAACGAAATTATGGAGCAATGTGAGAAGGAACTCTTGGAAAAACTTAGTGAAAATCGTGAGAAGAGTTTGGTTGATGATACTGATTTGATTGATATTCTTACCAAAACAAAAGAAAAGAACAGAATCATCAAGGAAAAGCTCATGGTTAGTGAGGAAACAAACAAGAGTATCCAAGAAGCTAGAGAAGAATTTAGACCTGTTGCAACACGAGGAAGTATTATGTACTTTGTCATTACCGAATTGAGTCTCATTAATTGCATGTATCAAGTAAGCTTGAGTCAATTCATCAAACTTTTCATTCAAGCCATTGATGAATCTGAACAAGATAGAAATACAAAGGTCAGAATTGAGAATATTATCACCTTTGCAACATACTTCATCTACAAGTATGTTCAAAGAGGCCTCTATGAAAAGCACAGAATTATATTTGCATTATTGTTGGCCCTTAAGATTGATTTGAAAAAACCAAAATCAAAGGGTAGAGGTATCACAGCAAAGGAATTCAACTGTCTCATCAGAGCTGGTAATGCCCTCCAAAAGAGTGACGCTCCAAGAATTCCATTCTCTTGGATTGAAGACAAGATTTGGTTGAATATTTTCAGTTTGAGCAAGGCTGATATTCCTGAATTCAAATCCATTCACCTTATCATTGAAAATAACGAAGATGATTGGAAGAGATTTTACTATTCTGCTACACCTGAAAGTGATCCAGTTCCAGATTATTCATCTCTTAGTACTTTCCACAAGTTATTACTAATTAGATGTTTACGTATGGACAGAACTATGAATGCTTGCTCTACATATATTATTGATACTCTTGGACAAAGTTTCGTTGACTCAATCTCTTTGAATTTGGAAGAGACTTGGAAAGAAACTTCTGCAATAACACCAGTTGTATGCTTGCTGTCTCAAGGTTCTGACCTTACTAATTCTATTGAAAAATTAGCACTCCATATGAAGATTAATATTGATAGAGTTTCTATGGGTCAAGGCCAAAAGGAAAAGGCTCAAGAATTAGTTAAGAATGCTATTGCCAATGGTGGCTGGGTTTTATTACAAAATTGTCACTTGGGCATCGACTATTTGGAAGTATTGGAAAAGACCTTAATTGATCTCTCCAAAGAAGATTGCTCTGAAAAGACATTTAGAGTTTGGATTACCACTGAACCAACACCACTTTTCCCAATCAATTTACTTCAAATGTCAATCAAGGTTACTGATGAACCTCCAACTGGTATCAGAGCTGGTTTGACTAAGGCTTATAATTGGCTGACTCAAGAATCTCTTGGAGAAGTTCCTGAAAATAGAAAGTTAATCTATAGTACCTGCTTCCTTCACTCAGTTCTAATTGAGAGAAAGAAATTTGGTCCTCTTGGTTGGTGTGTTCCTTATGAATTCAATCAATCAGATTTAGAATGTTCAATCCACTTTTTGATTAATTATTTGAATGAAAACGATATCAAAAAGATTCAATGGAATACCATAAGATACATGATTTGTGATGTACAATATGGTGGTAGAGTTACAGATGCTTTTGATTCTGTATTGCTTTCCAAGTATGGAAACAAATTCTATGGTCCTCATATCTTCTCTAAGGACTTTGTATTGTACAGTGATAAGGAAAAGACTTATGAAATTCCAGACAGACCAAAGATTGATGACTATCGTAAATATATTTATGAAAACTTGCCATTGTTTGATCCTCCAGAAGTCTTTGGCTTGCATCAAAATGCAGAAATTGTTCACAATGAACAAAAAGCCAACTTTGTTCTCAATACTATTCAAGGAATTCAACCTAAAGAATCCACTGCAGGCTCAGGAGAAACAAGAGAAGAAGCTGTACTAAAAGATGTAAAGAATTATCTTGAAAAGATTCCAGAAGAGTATGATACTAAGGAATTGAAAAAGTTTTACAAGAAATTAGAAACTCTCAAGAAGGACAGTGGAGGTGCAAACAATCCAATGATTATCTTCCTCAAACAAGAAATTGACAGAATGAGGATAGTTTTGAGATTGGTGAGAAGAAACTTGCAAGATTTGAGTCTTGCCATTGCTGGTACCATTGTCATGAGTGCAGAACTACAAAACATTTTTGATTCACTCTATGATGCCAAAGTTCCATCACAATGGCAAAAGGTTTCGTGGGAATCTCAAAAGTTGGGTGTTTGGATTGAACAATTACAAAAGAGACATGAACAATTTATGAACTGGCTTCAAAAAGGTCAACCAAAGTTATTCTGGATTTCTGGTTTCTTCAATGTTGCTGGTTTCTTGACTGCAGTCAAACAAGAATCAACAAGAAAGCATGCTGGTTGGTCTCTTGAAGCAGTAACTCTCAAGACTGAAATCACAACAAAGGATGCTCTCAAGGATTCTATCAATGTACCTGATGATGCAGAAGGAGTATTCGTTTATGGCCTCTATCTCGAAGGAGCTATCTGGGATAAGAAAACAAGACAATTGGCAGATGTTCCAGCAAGTGAATTGGGTCTTGTACATGATTTACCTGTCATTCACCTCTCTGCCAACTCTCCAATGCAAGGAAGTGAAACTATGGGACCTAAAGAATATGTCTGTCCCGTCTACAAGAATCCAGACAGAACACAAAGAAATTACATCTTTGATTTGCATATCAAGACTCCTGATGATCCAAGCAAGTGGACTTTGAGAGGTGTTGCAGCTCTCTGCTCCAAACAATAATAAAATATCAATTCCAAATATCCACTAAAAGTTTACATATCAATCATGCACTAAATCGATTGTGGATGATTATTTGAAGTTGAAATTAGAAGAATGTAGTGCAGTACCATTATTATTAGCACAGTGCAGAGGGAGAGAAAAGCCAAAATCATCACACAGATAATGAAAATCTATTTATTCAGCATGCTTTTTTTTTTTAAATATTAAAAAATTTAAAATTGAACAAAAAAATGGAAGAATCAGCATTGTTGTCATACGTTCATACTCACGGAGCCATCGAAAATTCTGTTGAGTTCGCCCAATCACACAATATTGACCACCAACAATTCTATGGTCAAATCAACAGTTTATCGCTTGCTAATATTTTGGTTCTTGAAAAGAGAGAATGTACATCTGCTTTACCAAGCACCGAAGGTTTGCAAATTTTAAATCAAGGACAATCAGCTGAAATTAAATTACTTGCTGCTCTCATCAATTCTCCTGATGGTGTTGATAAGAATGTTTTACAACAACAATTAGGTGATAATTATCTTCCAGCCTTCAAGGCTTGTATGAAGAACAAGTGGATTTCACAAGAAAAAGGTTCTGATATTTTGAAAAAGTCTGCCACTGTTAGCGAATTACCAAAGGATGTTGTTGTTGATCAATTGAAAATTATTTCTGCTTCCGGATTTGTTTTCCTCGAATTAGAAAAGCAAAAGGGAAAGAGTCTTGAAGATTTAAAGACTATCGAATTTGCTAACTTGAAAGTCCAAGATGATAAAGATCCAAGATATACTGAATTGAAGAAGGCCTGTATTGAACAAGGAAAATGTATCAATTCTAATGATTTCACTGAATTGAAATCAAGAAAACTTGTTAAAGTTGAAACTATCAAGTTCTTCTATGTTTCAAAGGGTACTGAATTTGCTCTTGAAAGAAAGAAACAAGAAACTGATTTGACAACTCAAATGATCTTGTCTAATGAATGGCAGAATGCTTCTTTCAAGGAATACAATTTCAAGGCTACTGGTAAGAGAAATGAAAATGGTTATCTTCACACTTTGTTGAAGGTCAGAACTGAATTCCGTAAGGTTTTCCTTGAACTTGGCTTTGAAGAAATGGCCACTAATAATTTTGTTGAAAGCTCTTTCTGGAACTTTGACGCCTTGTTCCAACCTCAACAACACCCTGCTCGTGATGCTCACGACACTTTCTTCTTGGAAAATCCAAAACAATGTATTTCATTGCCAACTGATGGATATCTTGAAGATGTTAAGAAAATTCACGAAGAAGGAGGTTTTGGATCTATTGGTTACAGATATGACTGGAAGGTTGAAGAATCAAAGAAGAATCTTCTCCGTACTCACACAACTGCTGTCAGTACTCGTTATTTGAGAAAACTCGGAGAAGAATTAAGCAATGGTGCCGAATTCAAGCCAAGAAAATATTTCTCAATTGATCGTGTTTTCCGTAATGAAGCTCCTGATGCTACTCACTTGTGTGAATTCCACCAAATTGAAGGTATGGTCATCGATAAGGGTTTAACTCTTGGTGACATGATTGGACTTTTCCGTGTTTTCTTTGCCAAGATTGGTATTACTGATTTGAAATTCAAACCTGCTTTTAACCCATATACAGAACCATCCATGGAAATCTTTGGTTATCACCCAATGCTCAAGAAATGGGTTGAAGTTGGTAACTCTGGTATGTTCAGACCTGAAATGCTCCGACCAATGGGACTTCCAGAAGATGTTACTGTTTTGGCTTGGGGTCTCTCACTGGAAAGACCAACCATGATCAAATATTCTGTTGATAACATCAGAGATTTGGTTGGCCACAAGGTTGATCTTGGTGGTGTTCAAAAGAATCCAATTTGTCGTCTTAATAAGTAAATTATTGTAAAATTTTAATTCAATAGTTTAACAGATTATTAGCCGTTTGACTTCGTTTTTTGGAAGCAGCAAGATTGTTAATTCTTGGTTGAGTCACAGCTGGTTCAACCTTCTTGCTTAGTACTGCCAATTCATCTTGGTTCTTTACACTTTTACCCTTCTCTAACACAAAGAATAGAACATTTTTATCCAGAACCAATCTGGACATGGATTTGAGTAATAGCTTTTGAAGATCCAAAAACTTGGTTGTAATCAGATCATATGTTAATTGGGTCTTTTGTTCCTTATCTTGTACACCTTCTTCCGTAAGCGTCAATTCACCAAAATGTTTACCTAGATTAGGAATGCAACAGATTGAAAAATCTGATAGGGCTTTTTCATAAGTTTCCCTCAATTGTTTTGTATAATTAGCCGAGTTCATATCAGTACTAATGATTTGTTGCAATTTTTCGTATTCTTTTTTGGAGCTTTCACTAATTGAATCAAATGTTTGCTTCATTCTAAATACTGATCCATTTCTAATGGCAGAAGCTATAGCATAGAGAGCTCCATAATTTCCCACATTAGCACAGCACATTGCCAAGTTAATTAAATATTCCAAAACAGCTACTCTTCTTTCCAGTTGTTCTTCCTGTACAATCAAACTGGCAAACCATAGTGAGTATGTGTTGAAAAAATCAATATTGTCAATAATATTTGGACATTGATACTTTTTCCTACTCTTTGTCCAATTGGCTCCAAATAATTCTTGAGGCTCAATCCTCAAAAACAATCTTCCAAACAAGTAGGAGAGATGCGAAACAAATGATTTGGTTTCTATCTGAGTGATACATTCAATCAGTTTGCTTGAACGACTCATTTTCTGTTGGATTGTTCTTTCCACTGCTGTCAACATTTGTGAATATGAGAAGGTTGAGTTTGTTCGGGAAACAAACTTTTCAAGATCGAAATTATCGCCTAGGGTTTGGGAAATACGTTTCAATTTCCCTTCGTTACTTCTAATGAATGTTCTTAATGTACATGTAAGTTTAGTGTAGGCTTGAACTCCCTCTAGATCAAATTTCGTATAGTAGAGGTAGTACTTCTGAAGCCAATGTTTAAGTGCTCGATAGGCATTGGCTTTTGTTTCTGTTACTTTATCATCTGATGAGGACAGCCAAGAAGAAAGGCAGGTGAAAAACTGACCTGATGATATTCCCATATTTTGATACATTAAGCAAATCTTATCAATTGGTTTTAAATTGTCAGATGTTGCAGCATTAATATATCTCAATACAGTTTCAGTATGAATAGGCTTGGATAATTCCAATTCTAATGAATCAAGATTTGACAAATCCAGTGTATCTTCATTGATTAATCCAAGTTTTTCATTGATGATTGCAGAATTTGTTTTGATTGCAGCTGATAATAGTACATTCTCCAAATCAAAGTTACTTCTCAAGACTTTCAACTCTAGATTTGTTGATGGATTTTTAACCTTCTCGAAATGAGAAGTAAACATTGTTCTATGGTAAGGAAATTCAGTGATTGATAATTGTTCCAATTCCTTTTCGGTTTTACCAATATATTGTGTTACTAATTCTTGATCCACATTCGATTCAAGTTCCTTAGATACAGAAAATTGGTTTTTAACTGGCGTAAATCCCTCCAATTCGAGTTGTTCTCTGTGTTTTTCCATACGAAGAATTTCAGCACTCTTACTTAAACCCTTCTCACGTAAATACTTTTCAAAAAGTAAGAGTAATATACTTCTCCGTTCCTCATCAACTTCCGATAATTTCTTCTTACTTCCTCCCTTCTGACTTAATAGTTGCTGTTCAGCTTTAATTTTCAGAGAGACCAACGATTCAAACTCTTCCAAAGCTTGTCCAGAAACCCTCACTTCCTCATCAATTTCTGTTAGATGTTCATGTGAATTTCTTCCTTGTTGCTGATGAGCATTTCCACTCCTCGACACTGTTGCCGAGGAGCAATTATTATCACTCTTTTTATCGGGATGATTTCCCGTCAATGGTGATTGTGCTTGGACCATTTTTTTAAGGGAGAATACTAAGGAACATGTGGAGTGAGTGGTAAATCCAAATACTCTAGCTTTCTTAAAGGGAGAGATTCTGAAAGTGTATTGTGGGAGGATAATGAAGAGAGAGTGGATGAGAATTTATTGAACAAATACCAACCATCCTAAGAAGATATAGTACAGAATGACAGGGTACATGCTGAGAAGTTTTCTATTCTTCTTAACGCTGTGTGTCAAGACCAATGTTGAGGTTATGCAACACCACACCACACAACACAAGACAATAAAGAATCGAATAGTGAATGATTGGAGGAAAATGAATGCAATACTACATAACACTAATGGGAATACACAATATCCCAAAACACACACACTTTGGAAAAAGCTAATTGTTCCTCCTAATAATTGTCCATTCAATGTAAGAATACCACTTCCAAGCCAAATAATTACAAAAACACCTCCAAAGGCAGCTCCTTTTTGTGATTCTTTGGCACTAAATCCTAAAGTAAAAGCAAGAAGAATACACAAAAGTAAAGGACCCCACAAATCCCAATTTTTCAATTCTCTATGAATTCTTTGCTCATCGTTAACAGGAACTAAAACAAGAGCGATCTTTCTTCCGATATTGGTCAAATCTCTCATGATCGTTTTTATAACAGGTTCATCAATTGTATCCGATGTATCTTCATAATCATCAAAAAATCGATTACCATTTGTTGTTGTTGTATTTGTTGGTTGTTGTGTTTGATCCTCAGAGCCTAAAAGTGGGTTATGTTGAATATCCAATTCGTTTTGATGTCCTCCTGATGATGAGAATGGATCATCCTCCTGCATAAAAGCTTGAGACATTTTTTAATAAAAATTAATTTTTAAATAATAATAATAGAAGTCTAATTAGAACCTTTGTTTTTTGCCTTGTCAGCACGTCCAACCACAAATATTATTATTTTCAAAGATCTTTTCAGAATAATAATAAATAAGAATTTAATATTCTTTTAATTAGGGCCTATTAACTTTCCGTTCAAATAACATATACTTTTCGATTCAAAAAAAATGTACAGTGGTTCGCTTCCTCCTCACAAGATTGTCTATTTCGAGTCGAAGAGAAAAGTAACTGCCTATCCGTGGGGAATTACTAGTGGAGGTTCTTCTGGTAGTAGAGATCCATTGCAGTCTTTACGAGCAAGAATGGATTTGTTGAAGAGTCCGATCTTGGATTTGGAACTCTTCTCATGGAATGGTGCTGAGGTAGGTGCAGATTGTTGGATTCATCAATTAACTTGATATTTAAAAAGGCTATGGAATATGAAAAAGCGGAACAAGCTAGGAAAAAGAAATATGCATCGTGTTTGCAATTAGTCAAACATATTTCTGGTTTACCAACAATTTCGGATGAGGATTTAAAAAACCCTGATTGGAGTTGTGAAAATGTAGAGCTGGTATTGTTGGAAAATGGGTTATTGGTAAAGGAAAATGCAGTGAGTACGGTAGTGCAATCTGCATTTGTTGATGATAAATTTGTGGATCAGTTTATTGACTTTATGATTGATGAGTGGAAGGATCCAACACCTTCGGAATTAATTTATACATTGGTTTTATTTAAATCCAACAAAATTTTGAATAATTTATTGAAGAGAAGACACATAATGAGGATTTGTTATTTTGTCTTGACTTGCGAAACAACCCTAGATAATATTCAATTAGCTCTCCAACAATTTTTGGAGATGTATTACAGCATTTCTATCAATGTACTTTGTTCAATTCTTCATGATGAGCTCAGAAGGTTCAAAGATTTTAAACGTAATAATTATGATTTTGCAATAGAAATGAAATGTTTGGAATTAATTCTAGTGTTGCGAGTGAAATATCCAAGTGAGAGTATTGATTCCACACTTCAATCAATCCTCGTTTATTTATTAAGATTGGGCAATCAACAAGTTTCTAAAAAACTTTGCACTAGAGCTGTTGTGGCTCTGAAAGAAATGAAAGCCAAATCAAAAGAATCGTTCGGCGCTGTAAAAAAAGCTTTTGAAACAAAGTCAATTTCAACTAAAGTGGCTGGTACCCTTGCTGAATATTGCCAAATAACGAATACAGAGAAATATTTGGAATCAAAGATTGATGAAAAGAAGGAGCTAGGAGAAAAGGCTATTGGAACTGGTACTGATGTTGAGGATTTTATTCAAGACATTGATGTAGATCCATCTATTTATTCTATTGATGAAATGAAAAAGCATTTGGATGCTACCATTCTCAAAAATGCAACTCCCTATATCCACTCCCAATTCATCAAGAAGCACTATGGTACTATACACCACCAAGAAGTTGAGGAGGAAAAGGAATTTCAATATTTGGCCAAAGCTATTATTCGAGTATGTTCATGTCTAATTTTTTACTTTTTAATAACACAGTTAATTTGAAACTAACAGTTCAGAAATTATGGCACTAGAAAGATGGCACTTCTTTCCAATAAGATGATGTACGACAATATTGATACAAGTGATTTGAAGGATTTCTCAACCCAGACTTTCAAAAGAAACCAATCATCTGACTATTTTAATTATCTAGTTCAAGATCTTGCACCAATAATGGAATATCTAAATAGAGAGAAAATGTCACTCGGATATGATGCCATGTACATTCTTGGTGTTTGTTGTGAATATAGAGGAATGGTTGTGGAAAAGTTTTCACACAATTCATGGTGCATCAAACCAATTTATACTTATCTTATTGATAGTGGTATCTTTCAAAGAATTGAGGAGATTATTTTGAAACATCTGAAAGGTCCACCAAGAGAACATGAAGATGATCGTATTGTCAGATTACAATACATTTGTGAAGCAATACGACTGGCTTCTGAACTATTTAATTCAATGAAGAATAATAGAGAAATTAGCAGAGTTTCTCACATTTTGGAAACTTCTAAATTCTTTGAATACTTAATTTATTGCTTGTATGAATTTAGGGAAGAGGAAATTATGCTCAAGACCATTGAACCTTGTTTTGCATATGCTGCAGAATGTAGACAGGAAGTAGGTATATGTCTCATCTATAAAAAGTACCTGCTGGCCCAAATCACCCAAATGTTTAACTATGCCATCCTCCTGCCTGAAACAACAAGTGATGAAAAGGTTGATTTAACCACAACCATGACTGTAATTATTAGAACACTGTATGACATTGCCAAACCAACTGCATCTAAGGTCAATGGATCCCTTTTAAAGGGTCAGAGAAGATTACTAGCACCAATGCTTGGTTGTGGAATTTTTTCCAAATTGGCTTCATTTCTCAAAGAAAAACAAGGAATGCTAACAGGATTTGCTGTCTCAGCCATGAACGATGACAGAGATCCACGATACCACTGGATTGCAGAACTCGTTACTATCATGTCTTATTATTCGAGATATCCACCAATGAGAAAATGCTTTTATGAAAACAATTATGAAATTTTCACAATTTTACTATCCAAAGTAATATTCTCACTTAATGAGGTTTTCAAGAGCAAATCTAAAAATCAGAATAGAAAGCTTCACTTCCCTAATGTTTCTGGCTCTTCCTTCCTTAATGGGTTGTCTCTTGTGAATCGTTTGTTGTGGGACCGTGAGACTAGGAAATTCATGAGCGCAAATGAAAAGAACAGATCATCTGTTAATGGATCTACTAAGCTGGAAGACTTATGTTTTTATTGGATTAATTATTTTGTACAGAGAGTGAAAAATTCAGAAACACTAACTCAAAGTGATTTACTTGTTTGGGGAAGATCCTATTTCCTCTTGTCTAGTTTAATGATAGAAGAAGATTTCCGTTCATACCTTGCAACCAATACTCAGATTGTGGAATTACTCATGGATACAATAAGTATCAAAGCTAGGCGATTAACTACTGATGTAAAGAACTCTTCCTGTAAATGCATAATGATATTATTGAAGGAACCAAAGGCAGCTGAAAAAATGGAGGTTGACAAGATTTTGAAATTTGTCAACTCTGAATTCAAAAACGAAACAACAACACGACTCATCGCTCCGGAGAATGAAATTGAAACAAATGTACTCCTAGGTCTGTTGTATGATATGTTTGAAAGTCGAATTGGAGAGGATGCAAAACAACTCATCAAGGCCAAATATCCTCTATTAGCTCCTCAAATCAAGGAAATTGGCAAGTGCAACACTTGTGGAAAAGGCTCTAGTTCAGAATCATCCTTAAAGCGTTGCTCTGCCTGTAATTCTGTAAGATATTGCAGTGTTGGTATGTTATTTTTATTGTATTTAATCTTCGATTCATTAACAATACTTTTCAATACATTTGTGGAAATAGAATGTCAGAAAAAGGATTGGAAAAATCATAAGGAAAAATGTAAAAAGATACAGGAAGAATCGAAACAAACAATAGCAACAGCGCTACAAAAAGTCTACTCTGCAGACAAGTTGAAAACTAAGGGAAATAACGCCTACAAAGAGAATGACTTTAAGAGAGCTATCAATTACTATGGTCGTGCTCTCTTGCAAGAAGATGCAAAAGATATGAAACACATTCTCAATTTGAACATTGCACAGAGCTACTTTATGATTCATGACTATGAACAGAGTATGAAATATGCTGATTTGGCTTTGGAAATTGATCCATCCTACATCAAAGCCATTCACAGAAAGGCAATCTGTTTGAAAATGCTCAACCGAAACAGTGAGGCACTATCGGTGGCAAACAAAGGACTTTCACTATCACCATCAGAAAAACAATTACAGGATTTGGTTGCTTCACTCAAATAAAACCAACCACCACTATTCTGTCCGACCAGACCATACTTTACAAGATAACACAGGTCAACCTGAAAAAAATGTCAACACCAAAATTCTTGTTGATAATCACAGCTTTTCTTTTATTCCAATCAACTGTCCAATTATCACACAGTAGAATATCACTGAACGATGGGATCAAGAAACCAGCATCACTCTCCAATAATTTTCTCTGCTCCGATAATGAAACACTCGATATGCAATCCGATGCTTTCCAATGGAGAAAGTCAGAGAATCGTTTGCTGAGTTCCTACTATAGAGAGTGGTGGTTTTTTGCCACCTATGATCCCAAGGCAGATGTTGGCTTCTGTATGGGATACAATGTACAAGATCCGCTCAGAACATTCAACAAGGAAAGATCATCAATGGCTGGAATGATATGGCCATCTGTCCAGAAACAGCAGAAGGTCATTGATGTGGAGGATTACTTTACTCTCGATGATTTTAAAGCCAATGAACATAACGCCAGTATGCAAATTACTCCAAACAATTACATTCAAGTATTGGATAGTGAAAATTATGTAATTGTTGGCTCTTCACATAATGTCAAGTGGTGGCTTCAATTCACACAAACTTGCTATGCCTGTCGAGAGGTTATTCAAGTTCCTGAAGTGATTCAGTTGGATTGGATATCATATATGCCTGCTGCAAAAGTTAAGGGAATCATTCAGATTGATGGTAGAAATATTTCCATTGATACAATTGGTTATCACGATCATAATTATGGTAGTTGGCCAGCCTCACTCTTTGATTGGATTTGGTCACAATTTAATCATGCAGAGAGTGATTTGGCTATTGTGACTGGCTCTTACAAATTGCCTCTCACTTCAGAATCTGTTGGATATGCATTCATTCGATTCAGAGGGAAGAGAATTAAAATTGGAACCTTGTGTGCAAATTCATTTGAGCTCATTCCTCTCGAGTGGAAGAATTTCAATGGAAAGATGTATTGTGTTCGTGCACAAGTGAAAACTCACAACAAGGATTGGAAACTTGAAATGGAATATCGTGCTCAAGTAAGTGATAGAAATCCAGGAGATAGAGGATTGGGACTTTTCGTTTATGAGCAAATTTCACACTTTTCAGTTCAACTCTATGAGAAAGTTTCGAATGAATGGAAAGTGGCAGCCAACGTGACTGGATATGGATTTAGTGAATGGACCGATTTGAAATATTTTAATAAGCCATAAGGCCTTTTTCCTCAGTAACAGATAATCTATTATCTACCCCAACAACTGGTAAATTTACTAATACAAGGCAGATTTTTATTGAACTAGGCATCTATGGAATATTTCAATTGTTTAATAGGAGACATGAATTTTCAATCGTTGTATCACATACACAGAGACGCTGGATTTGTGGATAACATTCAACATGAACGACTCTTCGAATATTCTTCCCAATTTTCCTAGATGCGCTCATCAAAAGCTGTTGGGTTTCGAATAGATATTGTTTTTCTCATTCTCCATAACAGCAACAACACATGTTTGTCTTTCAGTTGTTACCCAAACAACAATGAATCAACAGCAGGAAAATTCAAGTAACAACAATTCGTTTACCGCCAATAATCCAACGTTATTCAATTTTACAATCGAAAAAATTGCCTCAACACAAACCACCACCACTCAATAATAACCGTTTATTGATTTAACAGAAAAGAAGTTGTACTAGTTTGTGGTTACCTTTTTTGAGCTTTATCCCCAACAAACAATTTGAATTTAATACCTTCCGAGAGAATTTCCAATTGTTTGTTTTTTTGATATCTTTTCTCAATAGTCCTCATCACACACAACAATAATAACAACGCCCACAGTGTTAATAGTAGAATTCGTGGTAGTAGATCATATTATTGAGAATTTGATTTCAATTATAAAGAAAGAAATAATAACTTTCGGAGAGAAAATATAGAACATGATAGAGCAACAAATGATTGAGTCGTTTAGTCAATACTTTCAGAATATAATGATCATACTGTTGGGATGTTATATTGGATGGATTGTCTTTTCAAATGTGATTCGTAAATATATCTACTCAATGGTTGATAGTAAAGTGTACGAGATGGGAAAATCATTCACAGAACATTTAATTAATCAAACGAGGGGTTTTGAGTGCAAAGTCTACTCGTGTAAAACTAAGGACGGTTGTAAATTACAACTCTTTAGAATTATTTATAAGGGAAATGATGCTGATCATTCGAATAATGTTTCATTGAGTCCTCAATCAACCATTAGATATTGTCCATCGGCACAACAAGTTGAGGAATTGTTAAGAGAGAGTGAACAACTTTCAAAGAAACCAGTTGTGGTGTTGCAACATGGATTGTTAGAGGCCATGACTGTCTTTGTGCTACATGAAGATTCCATCGCATTCCAATTGGCCAAGAAGGGTTTTGATGTTTGGTTGGTCAATAATAGAACCTCACTGTTTGGTCAACAACATCTGGTTTCCAGAATTCATGATGAAGTCGAATTTTGGAAATTCTCTATTGATGAAATTGCCAAATATGATATGCCAGCAATAATAGATTTTGTTAGAAACGCAACTTGCCAATCAAAGATTTGTTGGGTTGGAATGTCCCAAGGAGCTGGTCAACTCTTTGCTGCCCTCTCACAAACTGAGTATGCCCACTATAAGAATTATCTTTCTGCTATTGTTGGACTGTCGCCAGCATGTTTCTTGAAGAAGAATCCAGAATCTACCTTTCTTAGACTCTTAATTAAGACTCCCTCATTCATTTTCGGAAGGAGAGAATTCATGCTTATTATTCTTATTGGACAACTGTTATTACCTGCCTCATTCCTTGCCAAGGGAGGTGAATATGCTCTCAAACTATTGAATATTCAACAAAAACCACTCCCAAACCATCCCCTGAAAGGTGAATGGTTTAAGAACATTCCACTGGGATGTACCTCTGTAAATAATGTGGTTCACTGGTTAAGGATGTTAAACATTGGAGGATGTTTGAGAAAATTCAATGGAATTGAAAAGTATCCAATTGATGAAATGTTAGATAGATGGAGAGAGGTCTACCACTCCAATTTGAGTCATCAGCAACAAGATAAGAAGCAACAAGAATATGTGCCACCTCTCTTTGTCTTTTTGGGAGGAAAGGATAATGTAATTGACTATGAAGAGAGTATCAAACATTTTGGCTGTTGTGACTCTGTGTTGGTGACTGATGAAACAGGTGAACATCCACCCAAGAATATTTCAACATGTCCAGGAAGTTGTCCAGTGTCCAACAATGTTCGTTGCAAGATTCTATTCGATCCAGAGTATGGTCACACTGATTTCCTTTGGGCTGAACCAGATGCCAAACACCAAAGACATTATGATAAGGTTATTCAATTCTTGGAGGAACATGTTCAATAGGAATGAATTATTGTACAATTTCACCTTTTTAACAATGATACCTGGTACTTGTGTGACATTGGTTAATAGACACATTCCGAAGGCTGCTTTTAAGATACCTTCAATCCTCATCATCATTCCAATGTTGTTTGTTGAAGAAAATGTTGTAGGTGTTATCCACTCACTTTGAAAAAACTCCATTAATTCACCATATGGACTGCAATAAATTTGGTTGGTGGATAGCTGTTAAATTAGATTCAATCAAAATTTTTAAAATAAAATTAAAAAATTTAAAAAATTGTTTGTTGAAAAAAAAATGAAAAAGACACTCTCCCTCTACTCTAAATCAGGATTGAAGACTGCTTCAACTACCTCCACTGCTACTTCCAGTGTGATGGTGATGAAGAGAAACTTTTCTAAAAATACTTTCAAGAGACTGGAATTTATTGATACTGAGGATAAAGTAGTGTTGGAACACATTTCCAAGGAACAACTTGCTCACCTTGCCAAACTCAGAAATATTGGTATTTCTGCTCACATTGACAGTGGTAAAACAACATTGACCGAACGTATTCTTTTCTATACCGGTCGTATCAAGGAAATTCACGAAGTTAAAGGTACTGATGGTGTTGGTGCCACTATGGATTCTATGGATTTGGAAAGAGAAAAGGGTATCACTATTCAATCTGCTGCTACTCACTGTGAATGGGACAAGCATCACATTAATATTATTGATACTCCAGGTCACGTTGACTTTACAATTGAAGTTGAAAGAGCTTTGAGAGTTTTGGATGGTGCTATTTTGATTTTATGTTCAGTTTCTGGTGTTCAATCACAATCTTTAACTGTCGATCGTCAAATGAAGAGATATGGTGTTCCACGTTTGTGTTTCATCAACAAATTGGATCGTTTGGGAGCTAATCCAGATCGTGTCATTGCACAAGTCAGAGACAAGTTAAAGTTGAACGCTGCTGCTGTTCAAATTCCAATGGGTTTGGAAGATAACTTGCAAGGTGTTGTTGACGTTATTGAAATGAAGGCCCTCTATTTTGAAGGTGACAATGGTGAAAAGATTACAAAGAAGGAAATTCCAGAAAGATATTTGGAAGAAGCTCAAACAAAGAGAGCTGAATTATTTGAAAGATTGGCTGAAGTTGATGATGAATTTGCTGAAGTTTATTTGGAAGATGGTGAAATTACTGAATCACTCATTCACACCACAATTCGTAGAGTTACTATTGCTAACAAATTCGCTCCTGTTTTCATGGGTAGTGCCAAGAAGAATACTGGTATCCAAGCTTTGTTGAATGGTGTCCTTCGTTATTTACCAAATCCTGCTCAAGTTAAAAACACAGCTATTGATTGTTCTGAAGAAAAGGCAGGTTTACCAGAAGCTGAAAGAAAGGTTGAAATTCATGCCGACAATACTAAACCATTCATTGGTTTGGCTTTCAAATTGGAAGAAGGTAAATACGGTCAATTGACATATATGAGAGTTTATCAAGGTACATTGAAGAAGGGTACTTCAATTACTAATGCCAGAACTGGTGACAAGTTGAAGGTACCAAGATTGGTCAGAATGCACGCTAACGAAATGGAAGATATTACAGAAATTGGACCAGGTGAAATTTGTGCCGTTTTTGGTGTTGATTGTGCTTCTGGTGATACATTTATTTCATCTGCAAAGAATAAGTTCACTTTGGAAACTATGTTTATTCCTGAACCAGTCGTTTCCAAGTCTGTTCAACTTAAGGATCGTGCTAAGGAAAACATTTTTGCCAAGTGTTTGAACAAATTCCAACGTGAAGATCCAACATTTAAGGTTACATTCGATCCAGAAGGTAATCAAACCATTATCAGTGGTATGGGTGAATTGCACTTGGATATCTATGTTGAAAGAATGAAACGTGAATTTGATTGTGAAGTTATTGTTGGTAAGCCATATGTTGCTTATCGTGAAACTATTCAAGGACGTGGTGAATACAATTACACTCACAAGAAACAATCTGGTGGTGCTGGTCAATATGCTAAGGTTATTGGTCACATTGAATCAATGACTGAAGAAGAAATGGCTGAACATCCAGACAAATTCATGTTTGAAAATCGTATTATTGGTAACGCTATTACACCATCATATATTACTGGTTGTGAAAGAGGTTTCCGTGAATCTGTTGTTAAGGGACCATTGATTGGTTGTCCTGTTTGGGGTGTTAAGGCAATTTTGAGCGATGGTGCTACTCACCCTGTCGATTCGAGTGAAATGGCCTTTAGATTTGCTTGTGAACAAGGTTTCAGACAAGCTTTTGAAAAATCAAGACCTGCAATTCTTGAACCAATTATGAAGGTTGAAATTGTTGTTCCAGAAGAATTCCAAGGTGAAGTTTTGGGCAGTATCAATCAAAGACGTGGTCAAGTTACAAATTCTGAAAGAAGTGCCATCGATGCCAGTTGGACAATTTGGGCTGAAGTTCCTTTGGCTGAAATGTTCGGTTATACAACAACTTTGAGAAGTTTAACACAAGGTAAAGGTGAATGTTCAATGGAATATTTCACTCACCGTGTTGTTACTCCAGATATTCAACAAAAGATTATTGACGAAAAGAGTAAGGAAAGTGGAAACGGAGGTGAAGCTAAGGCTGAATCTGGTAAGAAGAAGAAATAAACTAATTGATAAAATACTTAATGTAAATAGAATTGGTTAGTTTTCTTTAATTTAATATTTGTATTAACATTTCCTTCAGGAAAAAGTTAACGAATACTTTGAAAAGGGCCGATTTATTCCAAGAATTTTATTTGCCATTTTTAGAAATTGGAAAACCTTAAGTTGACCGTAATTTGAAAACTTTTGAAACATTGGAAATTCCATGTTTTATTATTGTAATATGCTCCTTAAATTCCTTGTTAAGGTCTTACTGTAATCCTCAAACATTCAAACAGTACGATTCACAATTCCCAACAAACATTCTCTTCATTGTCCAATGTTGAACGGCCTTGCGGTTTGCACACACTTTTCTTGAAGAAAAAAATTAACAACAAACTCAACATGAGGAGCAACCTTAATTGGCTTAATTGCTTACTGTTAACAGCCTTTGTGTTAGCGCTCTTTTCCTTTCACACGAAGGGTACTGTGCTAGAGTATTGCGATACAATGACAAATATTCCACCTCTTTGCTCGAATCAACAAAATCTAGGACATGCTGTTGATATAGAGTTGCCAGGTGGATATAGTGAAGTAGGAATGAATGTTACAACACAATTGGTTGGCTTTATCAATGACCAAAATGAAGATTTGTATCACTTGGTGAATGCTCCTACTTTGGTTGATAAATACATTTCAAAACTTAAGAGGGTAAGCAAGAATGGTGCAGAGATTTGGACATTAGACATTCAAAGTGATTGCAGCACAAGTGCATCAGTAGTTAGTCAAACTCTTTCCTTTGCTTCGGATGGTACTATTGTGTTATCTGGTTGGATTATTACAAAGGAAAGAGCATGTTTTAGGGGTACAAAACTATCCTCAAAAACCTCTCAAAACAATAGAAAAGTTCCATTCATTGCCTTCGTATCATCAACTGGCTATGTGATTTCTGTAATTTCCTTAGAAAATGACTTCCCTGATGCATCAATTTCACATGTTGATTTAGACCATTCCGACTCGAACAAACTCTATCTTATCATCAGAATGGATTCAAGATTATTGATTGCATGTTACAATGACGGTAGATTAATGTGGAACAATGTAATATCCTCTTGTGCAGATCCAAGTAAATGTCAGGCTGCAGGTTTGAGTTATTCACCATTTGGGAAAATTTTGGTCACACTTTATGAAAGTGATGGAACTAATTTCCAATTCGCTGCTCAAGGTTTCAATTTTGTTTCACACAAATCTGGAATCTACATAGCGACATTTAGCTCAGATGATGGTTTGTTCTCTTCTATTGATATGGTGTTCCACAGTACCTCAGTTAACATGGGAGCACCAAAGACAGTTTTGGATCGTTTAGGAAAATTACACCTACTGATTGCATGTGAGGCTAATTGCTACATAAGCGGTTCCATTGCAAATCCAGGTGTCTTCTTGTTGAGATATTACAATGGAGCTGTTGAAAAATTAAACAGATTCATTTCCCTTATATTATCCAAAATTAAGCTTCAAAGCCTTGCATTAGACAGAGATCTATCTATCTATGCAATTATTAATGGATTGACATCATTTTCAATAATTGATGACACCGATGGCAGAGTATCAAATTTTCTTGATATTGGAGTTCTTTGTAAATTCAGATACTCAGATGGAAAGATTTTATGGTTACGAAAAATAGCTGACGATCCAACTCTGGATTACTACCACGTAAGTCCTTCCAGCATAATGGTTAATAAGAAGGCCACTGTTGATGAAATTATTCCAACCATGTTCACATATCTCAGAGATGGCACAAGAAGAACAGCCTGGATTGAATCATACACTGCTCGTTACGATACAACTGAATCATCATCTGCTAGAATAGGAGGATCTGGAGGATCAACAACACACACAACAAGTGACAAAGTTACTGCAATTCTTTTTGGAACCACTTCAGATTATGTTAGGGATATTGGATTTGAATTCAAATCTGTACCTGCTTTCCAAGGCGGGTTAGGAATTAGATATGCCATTGACAGTGATGAATATTTCACCTCGATTGACTATTGTGTTGGTGGTAATTCATATACCACAGTAGAATATATCAAATTCAACACAAACAAGAAGTCTTTTTCAAATGGTAAATGTCGTAGTTCCCTTCAAACTGAAAGCGTTCCAAAAGGTAAAGAACTTGTTGGTTTCACAGTCAACATAGGTATATATCTGGATTCAATCAAGTTTTACTATCGTAGCCCATATATTTGCATGACTGGCACAGAAGGGGACAAGTGTGACACCAATGTATGCTATGGTATTTCTTCCAAGTCCGCACTGAAATGTAGTGGTAAGGGTAATTGCGTTGGGCCTAATACTTGCTCATGTTATTTTGGATATTTTGGGTCTAATTGTGAACAGAAAACTACATGTTTTGGTATTGACTTTGATTCAAAAACAGTTTGTTCTGGAAATGGAAATTGTTATGGGCCGAATACTTGTCGGTGTAATGGTAGATATACTGGAAACCAATGTCAATACGCAACATGTAATGGAATAATTCAATCGGATAGCAAGGTGTGTTCAGGTCATGGATCATGTATTAAGGAAGATACATGTTCCTGCCAAGAGGGATATTCTGGTCCGTCATGTAGCACATATTCGTGTTCAGGAATTTTAAATTCTGATTCGAAAGCTTGTTCAACACATGGAGTTTGTTCAAGTTTAAATAATTGCACATGCTTAGTTGGTTATTTTGGTAGTACTTGTAACGAATTCGAGTGTGGGGGTATCAATGCCAAGTCTAATCTTACCTGCACAGGAAGAGGAATTTGTTCTTCTTCAAATAATTGTAAATGTTTAGCCCCTAATTCTTATGGAGACAATTGTGAATCATGTAAGGAAGGGTATTATGGAAGCAAATGTGAAAAATGGAATTGTAATGGTATTGAGAACACGTCGCCTGATGTATGTGGTGGTAGAGGACAATGTGTCGCTCCAAATCAATGTAAATGTACTTCAACTGCCACTGGTTCATTTTGTGAACAATGTGTTACAGGTTATTTTGGACTTAAGTGCGGTAATTGGACATGTAATGGTATTGAAAACACAGCCACAAATGTTTGTAACCACAGAGGAAGTTGTATTGCATATGATAATTGTCAATGTTCTTCAAGATCTTATGGTTCCAGTTGTGAATCATGTGTTGGATTGTTTACTGGTGCTCTCTGTTCTGAATGTTCTGGACACCTCGAAGGAGATGAAGAATGTTTAAATTATGCTGTCACCGATCCAGAATACTATGCTTTTACTGATGATAATAGGTTAGAATTTCTTCAATTTATAGTAATGTCAACAGGTATTGTGAATTCTACCGATTATGCTTGTAGCAAGTTGTTTACTAATCTAGAGAATGAAATTGGTATAGGTTTGGAATGTACTGTTAGGAATGGCACAGTTTCTCCTTCTAATACTGTCAATAGAGCTTATTTAATTACTGTTAAAACTTTTCAAGGTACAATGAGTCCAAGTAAACCAATACATTTCAACATCTTTTGGGCAAATCCACAAAAAAAACCATCCTATACCACCCTTAACATTAGTGTAAAAGAGTTTTATACAAAGAATTCGATTGGTTTAGATTTGTATGCTGAGCAATATAGGGTGTAAACAGATGTTATGACACACAATTACGTTTACATTACTCGCAACCAGAACACCGATACACTTTCACATCCATTAAATGGAACATTACAAATTCAAATAATCTCCAAACTGTTCCTAAAATTGTGCAAGCTGTAGAAACTGCCAAAAACAGTCTTGACTTGACTATTCCATTCGTACCAGAAATGCTCACTAATGAAACTCTAATTGTAACAGTGACTTTTGTATCTGCTTTTGGTCAACAAGCCGTAAAATCATTCCCACTTAAATTAAGTAAACCTTATCCTAAACCAAGTTCTACCATTCCTACTAGAACAGTTACCTTCCTTAGTTCAGAAGATGAGACTATTCCTCTTCGAGAATTCTATGAAAATCCTGAATGTTTAGATCAAGGAATCGTTCCATCCTTTTCCCTGTATCGCGGTTACTATGATGATTATTTTACTATGGATCGTACTAGTTCACATTCGGTTATTCTTACCTCAGATTTAATTATTGTTAAATCTTTAACGTTTACAAATGAGGAAATACTGCCCATATGGTTTGGCAATTCAGCAAGAATCCGGTTAGATGTTCGTTACCTTCCACCTATTCCAAAAATAGTCGAATCGATTGTTTATTATAACTTTATACAGCCAAGCATTACCATTGCTTGTAGGAGTCCTTATGGAGATTCATATTTTTACAGCAGCATCAGATATTCGTTGTTAGAGGATTCTTCCAAAATAGCGAATGGATACGCTTCCTCTGCAACTGTTCCAGTTAGAGTACTGAGTGCTGCTAATCCAGACTCTGCAGTATCGAGTGCTCTTTTCGAATTGACTTGTAGTGGGCCAAATAGGCTTGGAGATACTTCCATTTCAAAATATGTGACATTTATTAAAGAACAACCTGCAAGTAGTACACCTCACCAGGATATTGTAAAATTCTTGCAGTTTCATTGAAGACTCCAAATGGAAGAAGTACAATACCTTATTCAGAAAATGATCAAACCTATAATCTTGAAGTGGTATCTTCAAGTAATGATTGCAAGTTAAGAGTTATCTTATCCAATCCAATCAGCTATAATTCTGTTGAATTATTATCAACTACACTTTCCAATACCATCAGCACTGTACCAGTAGTATTCAAACAGAGCACTCTCTCAAAGTTTACAATGGCAAAGAGTTCTACAACAATGTCTTTATATGCCGCTAATGATCTCTCTGTACAAGGTCAAAGTATTGAACTTCAAGGCAAATTTTTTACAATAATTGACATGTGTTCAATTTCTCCATCCACCATTGAAATTGGAATAACCAAAGCAACACTTTCATGTACATCTGACCTTGTTACCACATCGACAAAGATTGAGCTCTATCATGATGGACTCTTGGTTGGTAAATCTGCCAGTTTCCCAATTGACTTTGTAACATCAAGGTCAGGACAATCTTTTAAGGTTGTAATTTATGACACACTTACTGGTGGTAAAGCTAGTGAAGATATACTCTTGTCAAAAGCCATTACGTTCAGTACTAAATCATTACTTACAAGTAGTTTCGTATCAAAAATTGCAAGTCAAATGGCAATCATTTCACAATCGAATAGTGCCAGTTTTAAAGACATTTCCAGTAATAATAATTATATTGTTTCAATGATTAATAATATTGGAATAGCTACAGAGATTGTGCAAAAGGAAATCGCTTCATTGACTCCAAAAGCTTTGGATATGTCAATTACGGCAATTTCGAAAGACATGAAAGAGTCAAGTCCATCTCTAGGCTCGTTCTCAACCATGGTCAACCAGATAAAGGACTTGTCCAATCCTGAATATTTAACTGATTCAAATGTTGAGAAAACTACTCAAATTGTAAACGAATTTGTTTCATATACTCAAAGATTGACAAACTGGGATGATGGGATTTCTGCTTCGCTTTCTAATATTGTAACAAACATTGCTCCAAAGATATCTGAAACCACTACAATGTCCATGATTTCTAAAATTGCGTTTTCTACTATTTCCAAAAGTTCACAATTCACATTCACAACCACAAACTTTTTCCCAGATAAGAAACCTTCCAATTTGATTATTGTGAATGCAGTAAAGTCCAGTTACGTCTCCATGAACTCACTTTCGATTACATCCGAATCCAAAGTCCCACTAGTCTCATTCCAATTGTCCAAACACAAGACAACAGCTCAAGCCAATGAAGAAATCATAGTTTCACACTCAGTTTTCAAATATCCATCATCAAAGCGATCCATTACAACACCTAAAAGAGATTTCATTTCCCAATTGAGTATTTCTTCAAAAAACATTTTGGAAGGAACTGCTTCATTCAATATTCCTCTCCCATCGTATGCTTCACCAATTAGTCCTCTAATCAAACAAACTTTCAGATGTATTACTGTATACGACATGAAGGATTTCCAAGTTGAAACGTATTGTAAATACGCCAGCAATTCCAAACAATATTTATCTGAATTTCAATCTGATTCAACAACTGTTGTAACATGTTCATGCGATTTGAATTATTTATCAAAGCAATCTCAATTTTCAATGATTGGTGTAACAGCTGAGTATTTGGAAGATGATTCTGCCTATAGAGCAGACCAAGATGCAAAGGTAGCAGCTGGTGTATCTGTTGCACTCATATTCGTTATTCTTTTTATTGTTGGAATAGTTCTATTGGGTGTTGGAATTTCAGTCTTTTTGTATTTTAGAAAGAAGAAACAAATGCCACCTGCCCAATTCCCTGCCAATTCACAACCATCGATTCAGTACACTACACAACCCTCAAGTAGCACCATCAATACCTCTACTCCTGATTTATTGGTTGCCTATTCTGTAAATGCTGATTTTGAATTGGGAACTGTAAATGCTGGTCAGCATTGGTCAGTTCCAAATCAAATCCATTTAGGTGCTATGGATGGTATCGAAAATGTGACAGCACAAAATATTCAACCAACTTCAATTTAGTGGTAAATGATTCAATATTGCGAACAGGTTATTAAAAAAATACCAATAAAATTGATTTAATGTAAATCTAAACTTTTAGCCATTGAAATTATTTGATCCAAATCATTTTCGAAATCCTTCACAAGTTCTTGAGGATTGGCAGTTAAGGTATCAGCACAAACACCAAGAACAAGCTTTCCATTATGGCTCGACACAGCAAAAGATAATCCAACAGAAGCAGGGGAAGGTGCAAACACAACTAAATTGGATACCTTGACATTCTCCACTGTTAATTGAGTTGAGGATCCAACAATATTTGTGAAAACTGCAGAAACCCAATTGGAAACAAACTTGTAAATTGTAGAAACTGTGCTCTTTTGTAAAATATTAACTAGTCTACAAGATTGATATGTAAAAAATGGTTCTGGAAGTCTCTTGCTCTTATCCATAACCTTCTTGATTTGTAGGAGTCTAGACTCGGGATTTCTAGAGAGATTCTTCAAATTAAGCGGCACAAGCATAAATCCAAACTTGTTGGATAAGTTGTTAAACTCTTCTTCCTCAAGTCTAATATTTACAGGAACAGATAAGGTAACCTTCATATTGCTTTCATTATTGGATCTTCTCTCAGTAAATCTCAATAAGGCTCCAGAAAGGGAATTCAAAACAATATCATTCACTGTAGAGTTGTTACAGATCTTCTTAGCCACCAGTTTGACATCTGCAATATCAAAAGCCCTTGTCCACGAAACTTGCTTTTCTGTTGAAACTTTTGTTTTGAAAAGACTCTTATCACCTCCTCGAATAATCATAGAAATCCACTTGAGTGCAACCATAAGTAAGCCCCATAACAGCCACATAAATGCTATCATTCTAATGATATAGCCAATAACAGGAACGTGTTCCAATGAACGAATAGTCTTGGATATGAGTTTCCCCTTTCTTTCATGAAGTTCTTCCTTGAAATGCTCTTCTCCCTGGTCACAGAATTGAGAAAAGAACATTACTAAAGATGATCCATCTCCAATAGCATGATGAATTCTAAATAATAACAGATATCCCATGGCAGGACAATTATCAATCACAATACACTCCCACAATGGCTTGGAAAAATCAAAGGGTTCACAAACCAATTTACCTAGCAGCTCTCTAACAAGCTCGTGTTCTTCTGTTTCAGAATATTCGCGATTGCCACTCTTTAGTACTCTCATGTATCTAATATGTTGTTCAATGTCAATAGATCCTTGATCACAAAAAGTATTGTAATCATTGCTAACAGTAGACCTGAATCTTGCATATTGTTGCACAACCCTCTTATCCAATCGACTTCTCAAATCTTCATGTGAAATAGGACTCTCCAATGTTACAAAGGCACAACAAATGTTGGAATTTGTTGGTTCTTGGGTGATTAATGTCATTTTGGTTACATGTGACAAATCTTTGAAAGACGTCTTTCTAATTTCAGTGTTAATACTCAGCTTTTCCAAAACCCTTTTTGCTACTGCATTTCTTTCTTCAATATATTTGGTTTCCTCCTTTCTTTGTTTGATTGGTTCCTTGAATTCTACTTGGGATGGTGATTCTTGATGATGATTAACAAGGGTGGCAGTTACTACAGCTGTACTAACAGAATCCATCTCAATTGAAGAAGAAATTAATAGATTTTCTTTTTCAGGATTTGTTTCCTCTGCAAGAGTTGCCTCTTCTGTGCTATTATTGGTTATTTCTTGTGTGGTAGTAATTACTAATTCTTCTTTGATCACATTTTCTTCAATTGGTTTTTCATTCAAGTTTGAGCTTTCTTCCTTGTTGGGGTTTTGTTCAAAATTGGATTGTTCTGAAATAGGTTCTTGAGTAATTGTGGTCTGATTATCGATCATAGAATGCTCTTCATCATTAGTTATTTTACTTTCCTCTCCTCCATTGATCACAATTTCAATCGATTGAGCAGATTCGACAATGGTTTCTTCATTTCTTGATTGACTTGGTTCTTCTTCCTTCTTGTGATTATTTCCATTCATTGCAATAGTAGTAGAAGAATTTTCTGCAACATCCTCGTGATGGTGATGATGATGAGTGGCACTATCAATTTCTTGCATTAAATTCATTCCAGAAGGCGACAAGAATTCATCCAAACTCAAAGTCTGACTCTTTCTCTTACTTGCTGAGGAAGGAGTTGTTTGATTCTTCTTTTTCTTTTGTTTGGTCATTTTCTAGGTGTTTTAAGAATTTTCCTTGTTGTGTGTTTAGATTGTTGCTCTTGTTTTTACGACACTTCCGATTAGAAACGATCGAAAATTTGCCTTCTTAAACTCTTACTTTGTGGTAAGCTTGAATTGGGACTTTTTTTTCTGTTCTAAAATCCGAGTTGATGGTTGAAATTTTCCCTACCAAAGTTTGCTCTTTCCAGTTATTAGTTGGTTATTAATCTATTGATATCAATCGATTATTTTCTACGATATATCCACATTTATAATACCACTAGTAGTACAGAATATGGAGAATTTCCTGTGTATTTAATATTTGGAGACTAATATACTGCTGATTAAATTACTTTAAATTCCCAATAAATATTATTTCAAATGGTGTTGTATTTTGCCAACATTTCACTTCATGACTACGAATTCATTGAACATGCTGTGCAATCAATCAAATAATATTTTCTAAATCATGAATATTTTTAATTTTTTAAATTATTAAAAAAATGTCGAGCAAAAAGTACAAGAACGTGCCGAGCATATTACCACCACAGATTCAGGCCTTGTTTACACCAGGCCCTCCAGTCTCTTTTCTTCCTCCACTCGATGCTAAAAGAAGAAAGAAAACAAAACATAGAGATCTGAACGGAATTTCAGAATTTGTAGATAAATTTGAACAGGAACAAGTTGAATATGATGCCGAAGGTCAAGCTATTCGGACGAAAAAGTATTCAATGCCTGAATCGAGAAGAAAAAGAAAGGAAAGTAGACAAAAAGATAAAGCAATTAAAGTGGAAAATGTTGTAAGAAAAGGATTACAAGACTGGGATCCAAATAATGATACAAAGGCAACAACAGAACCATTCAATACATTATTTATTTCAAAGATGAATTATGAAACAACGGAGGATACTCTTAGGAATGCATTTGGTAAATTTGGACCGATCAAGACTGTTCGTGTTGTACGAGATGCATCAACAAACAAATCGAGAGGCTATGCCTTTGTAGAATTTGAAAAACATGAAGACATGAAAGAAGCATACAAACTAGGTGATGGTATGGAAATTGATCAGTGGCGTGTACTTGTAGATGTTGAAAGAGGTCGTACTGTAAAGGATTGGAAACCAAGAAGATTAGGAGGAGGACTGGGTAATTCTCGTGATCCTCCACCTCCAATTGTTGAAGAGAAGGTTGAAGAATTTAGACCTCCACAAAGTGGAGGAGGAGGTGGTGGTTTCCGTAAATCCTTCGGTGGAGGAGACAGAAGAGGAGGTGGAAGATTTGGTGGAGGTGGTGATAGAAGAGGAGGAGACAGAAGAGGTGGTGATCGAGGTGATAGAGACCGAGGAGGTTACAGAGATAGTTATGATGACAGAAGATCTTACAAGAGAGGACGTGATTACGATGATAGGTAATTAAAAAACATTTTATTAAGGTAGGTATTTATCTTGTTGTTATTGTTTTGAAATTGACAAAGGTACGTAAATGTATTGGAAAAGAAAATAAACTATTTTTCAAAAATTTAAATTTCTCTTTTTTAATAAATATATTTGTTTTGTAAAATTGATTCGAATTGTTTGTGTTATTTACTCTAAGACTGCCAAAACAGCTTCACCTTGAACGAGGTCACCAATAGCATATGGTAAACTCTTGATAACACCATCCTTAGTGGCCAAAATCTTGTGTTCCATCTTCATGGCTTCCATTGCAAGGATAGTATCACCCTTTGAAACCTTATCTCCTTCCTTAACCATGACAGCTGTAATTTTACCTGGCATTGGACTCTTCAATGATCCCATAGCTGGACCACCCTTTTGTTCGAAAGCAGCCAAAACTGGAACAATTTCATATCTTTGACCATCTCTTGTGAAGAGGTAAATTGTCTTTTGGTCGTGACTAAAAGCAAGGGTTGAGTGGAATTTTCTGCCATCAACAGAAGCAACAATTTCCTTAGTAGTAGCATCATAAGAACCACTAACAACATGGCTATTCTTACCAATCTTCATGACAAATTTGCTAGTTGTTTGTGGATCCCACACATGTTCAACATTGACAGAAACAATTTGATCTTTGTGGTGTGGATGGTGGAATTCAAAGTTTTCATCGTGATTGTGATTGAATCTGAGACCTTTGAGTTGATCGAATGGATCGCTTGAACGCTTAGTTTGTCTATCATTCTTGACAATCAATGAGAGAGTGGACAACAAGAAGACAGAATCATCAATCTTCTTTTCAGGGAAGAGTTCACTATAATACTTTTGAATAAAGTGAGTTTCCAATTCAGTGACATTCTTAAATCTTTCATTGGTGGCCAATCTGATAAGGAATTCAATATTTGTATTCAAACCAGAAATGTGATATCTGTGGAGACAAGAAACCAATTTACGGAGAGCCAATTCTCTGTTTTCGCCCCAAACAACAAGTTTAGCAATCATTGGATCATAGTAAATGGAAACTTCATCACCTTGTCTGACACCAGTTTCAACTCTGACTTCTCCTGGAATTTCTTCTGGAGGACTCAAATAACGCAATGTACCAGTACCTGGCAAGAAGTTATTTTCTGGATTTTCAGCATAGATACGAGCTTCGAAAGCATGACCAGTTCTCTTCAATTCGTTTTGGAGAAGTGGTAATCTATTTCCAGAAGCAACTTGAAGTTGCCATTCAACCAAATCTTGACCAGTAATCATTTCAGTAACTGGATGTTCAACTTGAAGTCTAGTATTCATTTCCATAAAGTAATAACTATTATCAGCATTGTCCATAATAAATTCGACAGTACCAGCACCAACATATCCAACAGCTCTGGCAGCATCTACAGCACTTTCACCCATAGCTCTTCTGACTTCATCTGCCAAACCTGGTGCAGGAGCTTCTTCAATAATCTTTTGATGTCTTCTTTGAACTGAACAATCTCTTTCAAACAAGTAAACACAATTTCCGTGAGTATCAGCAAAAACTTGAATTTCAATGTGACGTGGTGTTTGAATATATTTTTCAATTAAAACTCTGTCATCACCAAATGAAGCTTTAGCTTCACGTTTAGCAGAAGAGAGAGCTTCTTTGAATTCCTTTTCACTGTGGGCAAGCTTCATACCTTTACCACCACCTCCCAAGACAGCTTTAATCAAAATTGGGAAACCAATTTTCTTTGCTTCTTCCAATAATTTGTCTTCACCTTGTTCATCTCCGTGATAACCTGGCACAACAGGTACTTTGGCATGTTCCATAATCTTTTTACTTTCACTCTTTGATCCCATTGAAATAATAGCTCCTTCTGGTGGTCCAATAAAAACAACACCATTCTTGGCACAGAGACTGGCAAATTTAGCATTTTCTGACAAGAAACCATAACCAGGGTGAATAGCTTGAGCTCCACATTGTTTGGCAATTTCAAGAATTTTATCACCACACAAGTATGATTTGCTTGATTCTGGTGGACCTAACAAGTAGGCTTCATCAGCCATAGCTACGTGCATAGAATTGGCATCGGCTTCACTATAAACAGCAACAGTTTTAATACCAAGCTTTCTTGCTGTTTTCATAACTCTACAGGCAATTTCACCTCTGTTGGCAATCAAGATTTTATCAAAGAGTGGTTTCTTGTTTTGTTCATTGCAAAGTCTGCTGCTGATGATGATTGTGATGTGAGTTGTTGATTCATAATTGTATGAAAATATTTCTTTCCGCATAATGATGATGATGAAACGATCATATTTTGTCTCTTATTAGAGAATGAAGATGACTTATTGGCGGCAATAGAATTGGCTGCAACTACACTGGTTGATAAAGCAGCACCAACATTTTTACGGATCGATTTTGATTGCTTCAAGCTGTTACGAAGGAGCATTTTTTTTGTAAGTTTTGGCTCAGATTTTCATCACAAACAATAAACAATGCAAAATGGTAATGACAAACATTAATTGTTTGTTGATGAAGATAATATTCATGAAATGGAAAGAAGTAATGATACGGACTGTGGAATGTAAACTGCAACGATGATGAGCATGTTGTTCTTTTGCGATTATCGAGTAGTAACAGGAGTGGGACGGTATTCCTTACTTTTGAAAGTCCATTGTGCGGACAGTGGACATAGAAACAGTTTTGCTGTAATTGAATTTTGTTTTGAGTGAAAGTTCCATTGAAAAACTAGTTGGCCAAAACTCCAATTGATGAAAATAGCTTACATTCAGCTGGTGTTCGACTCATCACTCGAATTAAAACATTTGGCGCCAAAACAAATTCAAAAAAAATGGATGAAATAAATAACTCTCCCGTTATTGCAAATGAAGACGTGTTGGAAAAGTTAGAAACACAAGATACTGATGATGATCATAGCGAACAGCAGGTACAATTATCTACCTTGATACGATCTGGTGTTAATAATTTGGATAGAAATATAAAGATTACATGTTATGTTCTTCGGATCAAAAGATGTGAGTTTAGGAAATTATCAAATTGATGCTAACAAGAATAATAGTTCATATTGATTCACATTTTCTTAATGTTTCCGATGTTTTGATTACACCAACTGTCAATAGTCAGGGTTTTGTGAGTGACAATCATATTTCTGCTGCTCAATTGGTGCAACCAAAAGATGGATATGAAATAACAATTACCGATCGTGAAACTGTTATAGTTGTCATTCTATCACCTTTATTGAATGAATTAATAACTCAATCAAAAATTAGAGAAAACACTAAAATAATGATAACTAAATATAAAGTGCTAATCGATGAGAAGGTGAAAGGAAAGCAGAAGGGAGTTGTTTTCATTCAATCTTTGGAAATTATTTCACAAAACAAAAAACCACGAGTTTCAATTGAAGATTTTTCACAAGTTCTCGATGAAGCAAGAGGAAATATTTGCCCACTACTGTCAGGAAGAGGATTTTACATGCCACTAGAGGATGAGGATAATTTTGATTTTGAGGTATACAGTGGTACTGTACCAGAGGTAGTAAGTAGAATAATTGAATACTTTATTTTAACACATGAAAGACTCTGGTAGAGCCATTCGAGAATGTGTCACAATTGGCAGATATTATTGGAAGTGGCGTAAAGAAACCATTCATTGCTAGAATTTGGAAAAAGTCAAAGATAAGATACTTTGGAAAAACAAATGAGGAGAAACAATATCCAATGTTCTACGTATTATTAATTACAGACAAATCGACACCAAAAGGTGTACCAGTCACCATTTGGAATGAATTAGCATTGAAAACTTATGGAGATTTAAGTGTTGGCGATATTATTTCAGCAGAGGAATATAGAGTGAAAAATTTCCACGATTCTGGAGTTTTCTCAACCAAATTCAAAACTGAAATTTCTATCAACCCAACAAAATCACGAGTAATTCCAATTCAAAAGTTGGACGATAGAATTGCTAGCTTTGCTCCAATAGAATTTCCACTCACAAATATTAACACTATTATTCAATCTAAACTCGATGGAACAGTACTGAATATCATGGGCATTGTAGCAAATATTGGCCCTTACAGAAGAGAAAAGAGCCAACATCAATTCTCTCAGTATAGATATGTCACATTAATGGATCCTTCTAGCATTTCTGCGATGTCTGTAAAATTATATACTAATTCAAGAAAGCACATTTTGGATACTGTTCAAATTGGTCAAGTTGTGCTTTTGACTGATGTTTCTGCACATACATTCCTAACCTGTATGGACAAGGCTCAAACTACAACTAGTAATTTAGAAAGCTCATTCATTACTCATGTATTTACAGAATCGCAATTATCTACTCTAAATTTTGCCTCTAATATCAAGGAAATTACTGGATACTTTGAGGATTTGAATGAATGGAGAGAAAATAATAAGGACTTTTTCAATACTTGCCTTTCTGTGCCAACAACATTTGGACCTTCGAGGCAATATCCTATTCCAGACTTTCAAGATTTTGAATCATTCAAAGCAAGATATGTCAACATTCCTTGGATTTATTACAAGGAATTATTTGAGATTCCTACTACTCTTCAACGTTTTCAAAGTACTAATGTAATTGTCAAGGCAGTGGTGAAGGACATAACCATTGAAAATAACCTTAAAAGAAAGAGATCTCAAGAGGATGAGAGTAAGATGAAAAAGTCCAGCGATGCCAGCTCGACCAGAAGTGAAGAAAATTCCTATGAAGACGAAATTGACACTGCCTATACAATTTTAAGCCTAGAAACAGAGGTAAGTTTCAATTCAATACAATACAAATTGGAATATGATATTAATTTAACAACCTGCAAAGGGAGTAAATGGAGATAGAAGACTGGAAATGTTAGTACCAATTTGGAATAATGAATTTTCGCATCCTGACTGTTATAATCCAACTTTTTTGGATGTAATAGATGAGCATTGCGAACAACTTTTCAAATTAAAAAGTCAAACCCATTACTTTAAGAATATGAATAGATTAATAGAGTATTATAAAAAAGAGATTGTGGACCAGACATACATTTTTGGAGTGGAAGTTCTTTGCAAAGAATATTCTGAATGCAAATATTATGTTACTCACATGTTTAAGGATGAGCCATAGTTTTATTAGCAAGACTGAGATTACTGGATTAAGAAAACAGTTCAGTTTTTATTGCTCATAATGGCCTCCCTGATTTTTTGCACCTTGGTACTGAACTTGATGGCTTTTGGTTCCTCTTTTGTATTATCTGAATCAAGAGGAAAGCGAATAAAGCTTGAACCGTAAACGAATGTATCATCTGCGACTTCCTTCTTGCTGTCTGTATTAACTTGTCTTAGTTTTTTCAAATATTTCAATTCTAGACAAGAGTGAAGCATGATAGTATCTATCTGCATTTCACTATCTTCCAAAAAATTGGAAGAACTCACAACAGTTGGGGCAGTGAATTGATTTTCTCCAACCTTGAACAGAGAAGGTAATGTCTTTTCAAAAGTATCTGTTTGAACATCTTCCGGCTCAATAGAGAATTCTGGTTGAATTGTTTGATTTACCATCACTGGCTCATTCCAATAAAATTTAGTTCTAGTCTTCTTTGTTTTCTTGTTATGATAAATATCATTGTACTTGTTAACTAGAGCACTAATTTCCTTTTCAACATTTTCCAAATCCAAGAATCCATTTTGCTTTTCCTCATCACCTTCCACTCCTGAATAGAGTGAAGACCATTTCATTTGTTGATTCTTCCTCTCATAATATTCAACCTTCTTTAACTTTTCAATCAAAGTCTCCTTCCTTCGAATTCTTTCATTCTCCTCTCTTTCCGCTAGTACTCTCTTTTTATATTCTGTTTTAAATAACTTGATAGCTTGTTTTCTATAATTATTATTATCATCATTTCCATCATGATGAATATTTGCAATAATTTCAAAGGCTGGACAATTTTCTTGTTTTTTCCTCTCGTAAATGATTTTTTCTCTATAAAGATTCTCCAATCTCTTGGCCAATATTTCAATCCGTTCCATACTTGATGTATTATTCCCTCCATCATTAATTTTCTTCTCCAACTCTAAAGGCTCTCCGATAGTTTTAATAATCTTTCCACAATGTTTCCTGATTCTCCTTTGAAATTCGTTAATAAATTGCAATCGTAGATCGATAGCATCATCTTGTACTGTTACATAGTGAGGCATGAAGAATTTCAATCAGCTTATTTTTTTTAAGGATTTTTATTTTATTAAAATTATTAAATTGTTATTTAATATTTCTTCATCATATTGTCATGACAATAAAGTCCATAATTGGGTTATTTTTCATGTTCTATTTATGGAAGTGATTTTGATAAATAAATTACTATTTAAATATTGATCTGTTATGTTTATATAATTAAGAAATTATAAAAAGAAATGAAATTCATTCCGCTTGAAAGAAATCAATTTACCAATCTCTTGCTCAATCAACAGAGAATTCAAGACGTTTCGAATAATTCCAACTGTCAATGCAGAGCTCGTGATCAACAGCCAACTAATTGTGAATGTTCTCAAATCAATGTTGGAATATTATTGCATCCTTCAAGTCAAACTTCAATTCATGACTTTACAATTGAATCGTTTCTCAATCAGTTTAGTTTAAACCTCTTGTCGAAACTACCACATGGACAATCGATTAATATTATTGGAATTGCAATTGTCATGCCAAAGACTGAACTCAAACAAGAAGGAGAAAATGATTTCATCAGAGAATTTTGGAAATTTTCACCTCCTTATTCAAAACCTAACCATTATTCGAAACGAGTTTTAATTTCACTTCCTGGTGATGGCAATTCCCTGTGGTTTCATCTTTCTCCCTTCCTTTCCTTCAATTCCACTTCACTTCCTTCAAAACTATAAATGTTAATTTTCATCATCTTTTCATATTCCACTTTCTTCTACTTTCCACCAGTTTAAATTGTACAAATAAGTTAACTAGATCATTTATTGAGTTGTAATTAAATAGGCGCCGTAAATTCCAGTAAATTTTTCAAAATCTAAAAAAAATTAAAAAAAAATAGAAATTTCATTATCCTTGTTCAGCAGCGTCATCTTTGTATGTTCAAGAGTCGCAATCACAAATAGATTTTTCAAAGTTCAGCCAATAACAAGGAAAAACAAAATACAACACAACAACAATAACAAATACAACAATAACAAATACAACAATAACAACAATGAATAGTCGGGGGATAAAATCGAGCGGACTAGTAGGGAATGGTTCTACTTCTGCTCTTGTATTATTAATTATCAATGTGATGATGCTGATAGTAGCGATGAATAATTTCCTAATAATGACGGAAGCAAAATTTGAATTGATTGGACATAGAGGAGCTCCAAATTTGAGACCTGAACATACGTATGAATCCTATTTATTGGCTTTTCAACAAGATGCTGATTATATTGAATTTGATGTAATGCCATCTAAAGATGGAGTCCTTATGGTGACTCATAGTTTTGAATTAACTGGTAGGTACCTGATTGAAAATCTTTGAGTGTGCTAACTGTTTCTTCTATAGAAATTAGTAATGTTGCCTCTGTGAGCAAATTTTCGGATAGAAAGAAAACTAAAGTTGTCGATAAGAAATCATATTCTGGATGGTTTATTGAGGATTTTACTGCTTCTGAATTACAGGAATTGAGATTGAGAGAAAGATATCCACAAGCTAGAACTACCAAGTTTGATGACATCTTTGTCATGCCAACTCTTGAAACAGCACTTGACTATATAATTGCTATTACTCCAAATAATTCTTCTAAAATCAAGCTCTATATCGAAACAAAGCATCCAACATATTTTGCATCTGCTTTGAATGTCGATGTTAACCAATTGCTTGTTAATGTTTTGGAGAAGTACCATTATCTTGAATATACCATGTTCCAATCATTTGAAATTTCAAGTATGACTAGTATTCGTACAATTTTGTCCAACAAGAATATTCAACCATTGGGATATGTGATGCTTTTAGTGGCTAATGGTTCTCAAATTGATAATGGAAGAAATTTTGATGAGTACCTGACTGAGGAAGGTATTGATACAGCAAAGAGTGCTGGTATCACTGGTTTCGGACCAGCTTGGAAGATGGTTACTAAACCATGGGTTGAATCAGTTCACAAGAGAAATTTAATCATTCACCCATATACTTACAGACCTGAGGAATACTTTTTGAAACAAACCCCATATACCACCTTCTCTGATTTTATTAAGAGTGCTTTGGAACTTGGTGTTGATGGAGTTTTCACTGAGGACATTGATCAAACCAGAGCCATTGTTCTTGCCTATGAATCCAATTCAGTTGTGACTGTCTTGCTAATCGTTGCCTTTGTATTCGTTGGAGTTTTATTCATTGTCATTGCTGCCTCTGTTTTATCAGCTTACCTTTGCAAGAGAAAGACCAATCCATCATCATCAGCCACCCAAAACAGAGAAGAACGTGCAGGTCTTGCCCAACAATCCAATTCCTATTCATATAATCAAGATGAATAATTATTACCACTACTTTATAAATCTCACACAATAGATTTATCATCTTTTCAATTATAATGGATTCCAAGATTGACCTTTGATGTTTCAACTTGCTCCTCGAATTGGTTTGGGAACGCCCATTCATAATTAGGCGCCAAAAACATTAAGACCTCAATAAACGCCTCTCCTACTATTTTACTTGTTTGAAAAAACAAAACACTCATCATCTTCCATCCTCCGAACACTACCAATATACTCTGTGTTTTGTTCAATAACTTGGATTTTCCATTATTATTATTAATACAAATAATTAAATAATTTAATATAGTAGCTTAATCATGCCAACACCATCACCAAAAACCAAAACTACGGAATATGAACCTCTCATCTATAGAATTGTTGCCTTCCTTCAGGTAATTCTGAGTTTGTTCTTCAACTTGACCTTAATTTGCTTAATTCCGTTCATGATTGTTGCCAATCACAGAACCAATCAGACCAATACAGAACAATTAGTAGTCTTGGGTATATGTTTAATCATTTTAACGCTCATGTCCATGGCAAAGAATGTGGGCACAGCTTTGGCTTCATGGAAAGGAACCTTCATGGCCATTCAGGAAGGATTACAGAATCACATTACTCAACAAAATCTCAGAACGAAACGATTTGCCATGATTGGCTGTGGATGTGCCATTGCTCACATGATACTTGGCCTCATTCTTTCCTATTTAGGAACTGTCTTTATTGTCATGCTTGTGGATAATTTGGATGATAGAGAATTCGATTGGGGAGTTGATAGTTTGGAATTTGATAATCCTTTTGCTTTTGTTGTGGCCATTGTCCATTTAATTTTCAATATTGCCGCATTTGGAGTATCAGTGTGGAATCTCATTTTGGTAACTCGTGAAATTGCCCACTATCACAATGTCAAACCAAGTGGTGAAGAAGAATCCCATTAAATAATTCTTAATCTCTTTCCTTTCACTTATTTTCTTATAACTTTATTGTAAACTCAAAGTGCAATTGCATCAAAGCATGCAAAAACGAAATTAAATAAAGAAAAAAATGTTACATGAAGAAATACCACCTGTTACATCATCTCTGGAAAATCACAACAATTCATCCCGAATGTTATCCATGATGAAAAATTGTAAACTCACTCCCGAATTGATCTGTGAAGAATTTGAAGGTTTATTGCAACCTGAGAGAATTTTAAATGTCTACGTGTATGGAAGTAGATTGTATGGTAAATCGGCCGATAATGATTATTATACTATCAATCAAGATTCGGATTTTGATATCATGCTTGTTTATGATTTTGATAATTTTCAGGCACCACAAAAGTTGACTTTCCTTTCGAATCAGAAGGAGAATAGAAATTCAGAGTTTTTCCAATTGGAAATTCCTCTGTGGATGAAGAGAAGAGAGAGTTTAATTGAAAATAGTGTGGAAAATTCGAATAATGCATCAGAAAATCTCAACGAGATTGAGAAATTCACACCACACATGGAGAGGCAAACACTTGAGAATGGTGAAATTATTTACAATTTCAAACAGAAACAATTTGGAGTGGATATGTGCATTTATACAAGAGAGCAATTTTTGAATCAATTGAAGAAACATCAATTTTCTGAATTGTTGGGTTTGTTTTTGGAGAGAAGCGATGAAGATTATCACAGTTTTATATTGAAAAAGACAGTTGACTTTTCTGAAGAGTTTGAAAAGAGTGGAGTTGGAATTCAGTTGAGTAAATTGAGAGCTTCGCTTAGTCAATCAGCGTCTATGGTGTGGAAATGTTGTAGATCCATGATGGAACACAGATTGGATTTAGATCCTCCAGAAGTAGAAGTATTCAAAGGCAAAAAGACACTTATTCACACTCTCAGAGTTTATCACTATGGAATTCAAATTGCCAAGTTTGGAAAGATTGTGGATTGGCATGAATGTGACAAGTATTATGATGCAATATTCAAACATCCAGAAAAGTACAATTCCTTTAGAGAATTATCTCAACAATTCAACAAGATTAGACTTGCCTTACATGATGAATTTAGAAATCTTTGTCCAAAAGATGAGACACTAGCAGAGAATGATGAGGAATAAATTTTGTACAAATATATTATTGAGAAATTTAGCTAAAATTCGAGTTGTGAGAACGAATGAAACCTAGGATTGTTAAAGAATACTATTGATCATTATTCTTCAGCAGTTTCGAGTTTTTGAATCAACTTTTCCAGAGTTTCCTTCTTCTTTGTGATTGCTTTTACAATGGCAGTTGTGTCATTTGGATCCAAAGCATCAGCAAGTTTCTTTTCCAATTCTTCAATTTCATTTGATTCTCTGTCCGCTATTGATTCAATTTCTTCCATACTGGCACGATTAATATCGTCATCTGTGAGGAAACTTGTTGAAGCAAGATGTTTGCGAAGTTCTTCAGAAATTTGTTGAACTGGTTCAACAACTGCTGCAATTGGTTGAACAGCAGGTACTGATGATTCAACAACACTTGTAGCTGTTGGTTGAGTAGTGATAGGAGTAGGTTCTGGTTGCTTCTTTGATTTTCTCTGTTGTTGAGATTGTTATTAAATCATGAAAATGGGAATTTGATACTTACACCTCTCTTCTTCTTGGCAGGAGTACCATTTTGTGATTGTGAACTAGTGGCAACAGTGCTAGTAGTTGTGGATTTACTTGGAGTATTTGGTGGAGTTTCAATAATTACCGAATCAGATGAAACAGTTGTTGCTTTAGGTGAGTGAGCAATAGAATCAGCAACCATTGTGGATGATGACCTCTTCTTTCCTCGTCCTCTTCCTCTTCCAGAACTGCCTCTCTTTGATTCTTTAGTTTGTTGAGTTGAAATATGTTCCACATTTGATGATGATGAGTGTACTGCATGTTTAACACGATGATGTACATAATTATCATTTTCACTTTCAGTTTCACTTGCAAGAGAAAAGTCAAATTGATTATTTTTATCCTCAATTTCTCTTTCAATTCTATTGAAAAAGATGATGTTAACAAAAAGTCTAATCAGATAAAAAGACATACATATTATAAACTCCAGATTGTGCAACTTGTTGAATTTTAACATCCACTTCAGAACGAAGTAATTCTGTTGAATGTCTACTCGTGGAAATGTGTAACATTTGTTGAAGTTGGGTAAGAACTTTTAACTTTTCCCAAGTAATTTCACCTTGTGCACGGAATGCACTAACCACACTACTGTATGCAGTTGTTTCTATTCAATAATGCACGTAAATATCATCCATACTTGTATCCAATAATACCTACCATATTGTCTTAAACGTTTAACGAGTTGTTTTTCAGATGACGTTATCAGAGAATCCGTATCAATCATCATGTTATCACTTCCATTTGTTGATTGTTGTTGGCTTAGATTTGTTGTGTGATCGGTGACCAAATTATTCGATGCTGATGACGATGAAGCAGTGTTATTCACGCCCGACAACGCTTCTTGTTGTTGGCTCATTTTTTTCAATAATTTATTTTTAAAAATTTAAAATTGAAAAAGTTTTCTTTTTTGTAACCGTTACGTGCACTCCCAAACTCAAATACTTATTCAAATTATTCAAAGAAACACTGTAAATATCTATAGAGAGATGAGCAAAATTGTTATTGTTATTATTTGTTGTTAAGTTTTTTACATTCTAAAGACACCGAATTGAGTTGGACTTTCAATCTTTCCATTTTCACAAGCACTCAAACTCAAACCAAGAATTCTTCTTGTGTCACGTGGATCAATGACACCATCATCCCACAATCTGGCAGATGAGAAGTATGGGTGACCTTCATGTTCATACTTGGCTCTAATACCATTCTTGAATTCTTCCATTTCTTGTTCTGGAACTTCCTTACCTAATCTCTTCATACCTTCAACCTTAACTTGGGAAAGGACGCCAGCAGCTTGTTCACCACCCATGACAGAGATTCTAGAATTTGGCCACATGTACAAGAATCTTGGATTGTAAGCTCTACCACACATACCATAGTTACCAGCACCGAAACTACCACCGAGGAGGACAGTAATCTTTGGAACCTTAGCACAAGCAACAGCCATGACCATCTTGGCACCATCCTTAGCAATACCATTGGTTTCGTATTGTTTACCAACCATGAAACCAGTAATATTTTGAAGGAACAAGAGTGGAATACCTCTTTGAGAACACAATTCAACAAAGTGAGCTCCCTTTTGAGCAGATGATGAGAACAAGATACCATTGTTAGCAATAATACCAACTGGCTTACCATAAATCTTGGCAAAACCTGTCACCAATGTAGTTCCGTATAATTGTTTGAATTCATCAAATCTACTTCCATCGACAATACGAGCAATAATATCTCTGACATCGAATGGTTTTCTACCATCACGTGGAATGATACCTAAAATTTCATCTGGATTATATTTTGGTTCTTCAAAAGATGTTGGAACTTCATTTCTATTACTATTATTCTTTCCCAAAAAGTCAGTCTTTTTCATATTGAGATTTGAAATAATTCTTCTTGTCAAATAAATAGCTTCAGTTTCATCATTGGCATAGTAATCAGTGACACCACTTTGTCTACAGTGAACATCAGCACCACCCAATTCTTCATCAGTAACTTCTTCACCAGTAGCAGCCTTAACTAATGGTGGACCACCCAAATAAATAGTACCATTACCCTTTACAATAATACTTTCATCAGCCATTGCAGGAACATAGGCACCACCTGCAGTACATTTACCCATAACTACAGCAATTTGTGGAATACCTTGAGCACTCATATTGGCTTGATTGTAGAAAATTCTACCAAAGTGAAGTTTGTCAGGGAAAACATCAGCTTGATGTTCCAAGTTGGCACCACCACTGTCAGCAATGTAAATACATGGCAAGTTATTTTGTTCAGCAATTTCTTGGGCTCTCAAATGTTTCTTTACAGTGATTGGATAATATGTACCTCCTTTAACAGTTGCATCGTTAGCAACAATTACACACAATTGATCGTGAATTTTACCAATACCTGTAATAATACCACCAGCAGGTACTTCATCCTTTCCGTACAATTCATAACCAGCCAATTGACTGAATTCGAGGAAAGGAGATCCATCATCCAACATTCTATTAATACGATCTCTAACCAAGAGCTTGTTTCTTGAAGTGTGCATCTTTCTATACTTTTCTCCACCTCCCAACTTGATCTTTTCAACCAAATTCTTCAAATCATTAACTCCTTGAATATTGTGAGTATAATTTGCCTTGTATTCGGCATCATGATGAATATTATTTTCAAGAATATTATGAGTATTTTCAGCACTTGTAATACTATGATAAAATCTATTATTATTTGATGAAGATCCAGCAGCTAATTGTTTGGCCAAAGAACCACCAACCAAACCAGAACGTTGTTGTTGGTTGAGAAGAATGCTAGAAATTTTCTTGGTTGAATTTTTAAGCATTTTTTTGTTTGTGTTTTTTATTGCAAACTCTGGCTCATATCTTCATTGCGCTCCATACTCTTTAGCAAATCATCTACACAAGCATTTGCTTACTTGAGCATAGAATGCAAGCACATACGGACTTCCAAACTTTTCCTTGGTCCATTGTTTTTTGAAAAAGTCAGTCCATTGGTCACGGATTGAAATATTGAATGTTGTTGTGTTTGTTACAAGGGAAAAATTCATTTTGATTGAATGGAAAGTTTTGAGATGGATGGAATTGTGACAATCTTGATGAAAACAAGTGATAATTATCGACTAATAACAACATTGAAAGTTTAACCAATGATGACCAATACATTTATGATCATAGATCAACTTGAATGAAACACTTTCCACTATTTTGATTTGATTCAAATCTTCTCAATCTCCTAATCACCGAAACCGCACACACAATAAGAGCAGAAAAAACAATAGAACAACAACAGTATCCAGAAGAACCCCACAACTCTTCTTGTTTTAATCGAGTGCTCGGAAATCAATAGAGGACAAGTAACAACAATGAATAGACGATCATCTTCTAATTGCTTTATCAATTATTTGCTGATGAATAGTCATCATCATGGCACTACAAGTACAATAAGGAGAACAATGATGAGGAGTTTAATGAATAATAATAGTGGATTGACAACAACAAAAACAACATTAATTAATAATAATAACCGAGGAGGACATTTGAATATATTGTCATCATCATCAGTATCTGTTAATAATAATAATAATAGGAGAGAATTTAAAACAAATTATTGGACACAAAGTAAACAGGAAAATGGGAATATTGTTGATCATTCATTGGTCGAAGCCTTGATTACTTTCGAAAGTTCGAGAAAAAGTGTAAATGATAATTTATCAATTCTTTGTAATCAGAGTGACATTACTGAAGAGAGATTGACATCAATATTAAATCAAAAGATTATTGAAAAGTTAGATCCATCAACAATATTTACAATGATGCAATTCTATGCCAAGAAGGGAAATGCTCCAAAAGTTAAGGAATTATATAGACACATCAAGAATCCAAATGAGGAATCAAAAAAGCAACTTGTTAAATTGTTGGCTTTGGCTGGTTCTAGATTGAAAACAAAAACAAATCCAGAATCAATCACACCAAAGGTGGCAAAGAATTTAATGAAAACAATGCCTTCAAATATCAATGTAGCTCATAAGAGAAGTATTTCTGAGCTTAAAGAGGTAGAGGATGCCTTGAAAAAGAAAAAAGACAGTGTATCATATACACACAGTGTTGTAATTGAAGCATTCTCAATTAGAGGTAACATGAAACAAGCTGAAACTTATTTTGAAAATATTCAACATGTGAATACTGAAGTTTTAAATTCAATGATTGATGGTTGGATTAGAACTTTGACCAAGAGTGATAAATCTCTCATTGAAGGCCAATCTGAAAACACAAGTGAAGAATCATTTAATTTTGTAAAGGGCAGAGTGAATTATTATTTTGATTTATTTGACTTGTACAAGATCAAGAGAGATGTGAGAACCTATGCCTATTTTCTCAGATTTAAATTTATTGAAGCTCTTTTCGTGGATCCTAAAGATCCAGATGTAAATTCAATTGTAGATTTAATAGAGAGTATGATAAGCAAGGATAAAATTTCACCAGACAATTATTTCGTCTCGACATTCCTTGCCAGACTGAATACCATACACTCCAAAGCCAAAGTGAAAAAGCTTTACAGTACCTATAAGAAACACCTCCTCAAAGTTAAAGTCACAAATGCCAATAATTTAGCCATCCTCACCACACTTGCCAACTCGAAATGTATTCCAGAAGCTCTTTCATTGTTTGAACACTTGAAAAAGTCACTTCCAACAAATGAAAAGACCACTGCTTATGAAATTATGATTTCCATGTTCTTGGAGAGTGATGACGAGGCAGCTATTGTGTTAATTGATGACATGATTCAAAAGAAAGTACCTAGATCCTCTAAAACTTACTACTCTGTTCTCAACTACTTTTCACAACAAGGCAATCACAAGGCAGTGTCCAAATATTTCCAACTCTTACAGGTTGAGGGGGTTTCGTTGACTCCAGAAATTCTCAAAGTATCCCTAAAGAGTTTAGCTTTAACGAGAAGTAAGAAACAAGTAATGGACATTCTCAAGAGAGCAGAAACTGAGAATTATCTCACTGAGGAAAGTTGTTCTTCATTTATTGGAACTTATGGACTTTTGGAAGAATTGGAAGAAGCTGAAAGAGTTTTCAATCTTTTCAAAGATACAAACATGCTGGATATTTACAATGAAATGTTATGTACATATGTTAATCACTCATGTGTTGGTGATGCCATCACTCTCTATTTGGATTATCCAATGAAGGGTGATATTTTCACGTATGAAACTCTTGTTGGAGCTTTGGGTATTTCAAAAGAGTATTCTGCCATTTTACAAATTCACAAAATCATGATCAAGCTTGGTATTCGACCAACTTTTAAATATTATGATCAACTCATTGATATTCTCACCAAGGAACCAGTAACGGATCCAGAAGTTAAATCCTTCCTCCAATCTCTCCCAGATGAAATGTCTCAATTCAACATTGGACAAATTGAACAATTAATCATGAGACTTTTGTTTTAAAGTATTAAAGTAAATAGTTTATTATTGATTAATAGTGATTACTAATAGGTGCTAGGTGCTAATATTCAAGGTTATTAAGAATTTAAGAGAAATGCCCCCTTTGTGGGGAACAAGATTTTTTGTTATTAGCCGTGTGCTGGTTTTTCAAACACATTTTCGCGCCAATTTTCTGACCGTTACCATTATTAAAATACTCCAAAAAAATAACAACAAGGTATGCCTCCACCTCCTCCTTCAACATCTTCATCATCAACACCAAGAGGAAAGGCAATGCGATCTGCTTTTCTACCACCCGAAACCCCATTATCAACCAAAATTAGAAAACCAATCAGGGCCACTCCTTCTTCTTCAACTTCCTCATCGACCAATGGCACTAAGCTACAAGAACAAGAACAGCTACAAGACCAATGTATTAAAGTGTACATTAGAATTCGTCCGAACGATGATCATGACCAATTACAAATTGAATTTCTCAACAATTCTTCAATTCAAGTCACGTGTAAAAATCAAGAAAAGGCAGATACACCAAAAGTATTCCTATTTGATCAGGTTTTGGATGAAAATGTTTCTCAGCAACAAGTTTTTGATTTGATTGGTGTTCCAGTTGTTGAAGAACTTCTTCAGGGGTTCAATGCTTCCATTTTAGGTTATGGACATACAGGATCTGGTAAAACATTTACAATGGGAACTAATCTTCATGAGATTGCAGATTCCTTTGAGAGTGGCAATTTGCCTGCTGCTTGTGGTTTATTGCCACGAATTGTTGAAAGGTTGCTAAACAGGAAGAAAGTGGACGAACAATTAAGCTGCTCCTTATTTGAAATTTATAATGGAGGAGTTTATGATTTATTTGGAGAGGCCAGCAAAAAGTGTAAGGTCAAGTATTCAAACGGTGTGGATGTTGTGACCAATGCTAAAAAGAAGCTTATTCATTCACTGTCTGATCTTTCTTCCATTTCGTCTGGTTTAAAAAGGAGACATCAAAGTGCAACTGGACAAAATCTATCCTCATCAAGATCACACTGCATCTTTAGATTGTTTATCACAACTGCAGACAATACTGAAAGATGCCTAAACATGGTTGACTTGGCTGGATCTGAACGTCAAAAAACTGCCAACATTCACGCTGATAAAATGTTACTAGATGAAGCAAATTACATTAATACTTCATTGACAGTTTTGAAAAGATGCATTGAAGCAGTCTATAATAATCAATCCAATACTGATAAGAAGACACTAGTTCCATACAGGGAAGATAATCTTGCCTTATTGTTGCATTCAACTTTGGAAGGAAATTCAAAAACTTTCTTTATTGGAAATATTGGAACTGCAAGTGAATCGATATCAACTTTGAATTATGCACAAACGGCAAGAAAGATTAAAAAGATGACTAGCAAGTTGAGTTCAATGTTGAAGAAGAAATCAGGAGGATTGTTTGAAGAGGAAATTGAAAAGTTAAAGAAAGAGTTGGAAGAAACTAAGGGTAAATTGGATGAGGAAAGAGATAGCAAGACCAAACATATTGAAGAACTCTCACAGAAAATTGCATTATTAGAAACTAAACAACAGGAAGCTAATGAAATTCTCAAACAATCGAATACCATTATAGAAGAGATGCAAATCAGAGACGATTCTCTGAAAGAAATTTGCTCAGAAAAAGAAGAAATTATTTCAAATCTCTTTGAAGAATTGTCAAAAGCCAGAAAAGAAAGCGAGCTCTTGGAGAAGGACAATTCAACATTGAAGAGTGAAAATTCAATTCTTTTGGAAGCAATTGAAAATCAATGTGAAATCATTAGACAACGAGATAAGGAACATGATTCAGCTTTCCAAAATTTGAAAGAGCAACTAGACGAATATCAAAAACAGTCATCCTCAAAGACTCTTACAATTCAAACTCTGCGAGATGAATTGAAAAAAAAGGACAAAATCATACAGAGAAAATCTTCAACTACTGCAGAACAACTTTATCAGACCATTGAAAATTTACTTAAAACAATTGAAGATCAAAAGAAGACAATTCACATGTTTTTGAATGGAACGATGGAAGTTGTGGATATTGATAAGGAAGAAGCTCATGATGGTAATTCATGTGATAGTGATGATGATGATGAGAAGGTGATGTCTGATTCTCCAGTTGTGAAATCAAACAAACGAAAGGTAATTTCTCCACTCCAAAATATTGTCTATGAATCAACAGATGAAAATAATGAACCAGAATGTAAATATTCAAAATCTGATTTATTAGAATATTTAAAATAAAAAATGGGAAATAGTCAACCAAGTAGAAATTTCACAAAAAATCAATTAACAACACCAGTTTCCATTCCGATATTGTTTCTTATCGGAGATAAATCAAGTGGAAAGACGCAAACTATTCTTTCATATAACCACAGTTTCGAATTAAACAGACGAACCCGACATTTAATTATTGAACTTTCGCGATGCATTCTTGGTTATGAAGCTCATCAAATTTCCAAGATTGACGAAAAACATTACAAAAGCATTGCAAAAAAGTTAAAAAAAACTTGGAATTCCAAAAAGGAAAATTCTTTAAAATTCAACGCTGAAAATTTTAAAAGAAATTTAAATTATTTTGAAATTTCAATTGAAAAACTTTTGGAAATTCTTGAAAAAATTGTAAAGGACGAATTTAGTACTGAATTGACCAATTCAGAAATTCAAATTATTGAACAAGCTCAACTATTAATTCATCCATTTGCTTATTTCCTGGAAAATTGGTCAATTGGAACACAAACTAATCAATTAGTTGAATTATGTGCAATTCCAAGATCGAAATTATCACTTGATTCAGAAACATTTTCATGGATGAAAGAAAGAGAAAATTCTGTCGTTTTGGTTTTCATTTCATTGATTGGATGGTTGGATGAAACAGAGTATAATTTTCACAATTTTGATGAGATTGGAAAGGTGCTTGGACACGTTTCGAATAAGAAATTCGAATTTGTTTTTACAAAACCAGATCTGTTGTGGAAAATTCTGGCAAAAGGAGTGAAATATAAACATCAGGTGAAAGATACAAGAGCAGAGTTATTGGATATGGAAACTAAATACGGATTCGATCGAATAGTTAGCTCAATAATTTCAAAATACGAAACTGAACTACTGGCAGAATGCAATGATGCACAGAAACCTTTCAACTATCACATAGCAAGAACCAATTCATTGGACGAAATCTCAAAAGTGATTGAAAGTGCCACTTCTGAATTTTCTCAATTTATTTCACCATTTATTATTCGAAAGACTTTATTCCAACCAGCACATTCCAATCAATTATTCTATTCAGATCTATTAATATTGTGCATCTACCCTTAATAATCCTTTAAATACAGTGAAAAATTGATTATTTTTAACAGAAACTTTCCGTAATGAAATATAACAGTTGACATTTCCATAACTCGTGTCAAGTTTCTATCCAATTCTATCTTCATATTACATGATGAAGAAGGTAGAGTAAGCAACTGCCAAACATCAAAATTTGGCCAGCTCTATACACCAAACAAACATCTTGAAAGTTTTGCAAGTTTAAATTTCAGATCTTGGAAAAAAACGTTGCAACTTTCCATAAACAGTTTCTATTGCCAGAACTGTAAAGAAAAAACCAAACTAATCTTCATAGCGCTCAAATTAAACTTTTAGCTTATTAGAAGACACAAAAAAATAAACACAATGAAGTGGTTCTCTACTACACATGTGTTTTGTTTGTTGTTGATTTTGTTGGTAGTGGTAGAAAGTGAGTTGACAATTCTGTCAAGCGAAGATTTGGCATTTGACAGTTCCAGGAGTAATCAGAGTGTTATTGAAAGGAAATTATTATCAATTGACGAAAATATAAAGAGAATCAATATTTCTAACACAAATTTCCTTCAAAATTTAGCAAATGACAATTGGCAGGTAATCGCATCAACTCAATCACTAGTAATTGTTAGTTTACAGAATTTAACAACCATTGATGATGTTCTTCTACTCGCATCACGTAAACTAATTAAAATTGGTGTACACACTATTATTGGAATAGACATTAGGTTTGTGGAGACGAAACTTCAACTAAACTCGACGAAACACTTCTACAAGACTGAGAGAATGGACAGAACATCTTCTGATTGTTGGATGGGAAATGTTTTCGAATATTTCGATGTTGTAATTTCAAGTGATTTGTTTCTTCCAATTCTCATAAGACAAAATCGAGATTGTTATGTCACAACCCCAGTGTTTAGAACATTAGATTATCAAGATTTGAGTTTAGTTTCATTTTCTCCCTTTGAAATAGTAATAGCAAACTCAAAAGCATCATTTAATGATCTTGTCACCTATCAATATGAAATAATGAACGACATGTTCAAAAATTTACAAATTTCACAACAAGTTTGTGAATCAACGACAAGTTCATACAAGGAACATGATTATTCAGTGTTGAGAATTGAACAATTTTTCACAAATATTTCAGCGGATGATTTTTTATTTATTGTGGAATATCATGCGTTGGATAATTGGACACTAAATCAAACATTTACTAATTTGGCATTTGAAATGGTGTTAAATAGAACTGGATATAGTGTTGATAAGCTCAATTCTATGAAAAGATCATTCTTTCCCACAAAATGTTACTCCTGTCTAACGTCATCTTGTATGTGGGAAGACAGAGCTAGTCCAGTAGCTTCAAATGCAGATGGTGTCAGTATTGGAGGTGGTATCTCTCTATTCATTGCATTATTTTTCTATTTTCCTTCTTTAATTCTATTCAGAAACAGAGAATCGGTCAAGATTCGTCTCATTGTTCCATACGTTTCGGTTCTGAGTCCAGTTTTCATCATGTTGATTCAGATTTTTCAACTTATCAAGCCGTGTTATTTGCTCTATCAGATTGCTGTTAATTTTCTATCCTGTTGGTCGATTATCATTTATTTTTTGATTTGTATTCGATTCGTCTTGTTGAGAAATATTTATACGCTAGTTCTGTATCTTAATGAGAGACATATCAAGATTTTAAAATGGTTAGTGAGTAAGAGAGTTGCAAGTATTGGATCCTTTCTGATGGGTGTGTTGATTGGATGTTTAGTTTCCCTCGTTCCCCTTGTTGGATTTTATGATGTAAGTTGTTATTCGAATCCCAAACTAAACATCTTCTTTGAAAATAGGAATTCTTTGGAAATCGTGCTGCCATACAATGTGCTTTCATCACCTTTGGAATCACTGTAGCCATTGCAACATTATCATTACTAGCACTTGTCATTCATTTCCTCTTCAAGATTCCAATAATTTGGAGAAGAGGTCTATTATATATTCTATTCTTTGATGATCCATTTCAAATCAAGTTTGATATTTTATTCTTCTCACTCAATACTATAGTCATTACAGTTTATTTATTCACAGAGGCGAATCAGAATTATGTTTACAGTATTTTTGCACCACTCCTATCTCACAATATTGGAATGTTGTATAGAGGAGGTTTAGTTTTGATTATTGAATGGTTTAAAACGATTTATTTTAGAAAACAACTGAATATGACTGAGAAGGAGAAAGTGGACGAATTGGTTCTTCATTTGGAAAATCCAGAATTCTTCAATTTAATGAAGGAATTTGTTGCAAAGGAAACTTCACTTGAGAACTTGAAATTTTACGAAGAATTGAAACAAATAGAAAGAATGAGTCAATCTGACAAGAATCCCAAAATCAGTCACGAAGAAATGATTCGAATAAGGGACAAGTACTTTAAAGAAAATGTTCTATACGAATTGAATATTGGAGGCCAAACTAAGCAATCGTTTCACAATCTCGTAGCAACAGCTGCAAATCCAAATGAAGAAGTTCGCCTTAAAGATTTGAAATTCATTCTCGATGAAGAATTGATGGGAAATTTGAGTGATGCCTATTTGAGATTGAAACAACAACCAGGTTTTAAGAGATGGAAAGTAGCTCACAATATTTATATTGAGGAAAAGGAATAGTTTGGGAGTTTTGGAAAAATTTGTACTTTTCTCTATCCCAAGATTGAGTTTTGATTCTTGAATTCATCTTGGTTCCTTGAAAATCAGTGAAATTACTTTTCGTTCCATTTATTGGAGGAATTCTCTGAATAGTTCACTCTCGTATTAGGAAAAGCAAACTCATTCCTTTATGAGAGCTCTATGGAACGTTGAAAACCTCATAATCAGTTTGAGAATCCATTAATGTGAAATTTTAGAAAATATTCTTTACTATTATGGTTAAAGAAATATAGTTCTGGATAATCTTTTATTCGTCAGCAATTGCTTTCATATTTTTAATTTCTTCCTCGTGTTTCTCTCTCAATTCCTTCTTATTGAGCGATTTCTTAAGAATTGCCAAGAATAAGAAAGCTGGAATTAACCAAATAAATAAAACTAAAAGTAAGGTTTGAGGAAGTTTGAGTTTGGACAAGATACTATAAACACCACTGGTCACAGAAATTCCCAAATAGGTAAATGTTGAAAAGAAACCCATAAATTCACACTTCTTTTCCAATGGAATTAATTTGCTCATTAATCCACGAGCTACACTAGCATTCCATGCATATAAAAATCCAACAACCAGAAATTGAGCCAAAACAATGTACTTTTCCACTTTCATTGAAATTGTAATAAATACTGAATTGAAGAAGAATTAGAAAATTCTCATTCAATTTGATTTGAAAACTTACTCGAAAGTGTTAAAACTCCAAAAAGTGAATTTTGACCTGCCAAAACATAAATGTCATGAACCTTGAATAATTTCTCAAAAATTACACCTCCAATCACACCACCAACCATGGCAATCTTGAAATACAAGTTCAATAACACCTCCTGTTCAAGTCCAAAATTATAAATATCAATAAAAAGAGGTCCCAAATAAATTGTCACAACAGTACCAGCTGTGGAGAAGAATAAATAGGAAAAGAGGAAAATCCAACAGTGATAGTATTGCTCATTCCTTCTCCAATGGATGAAGGTCTCAGCAAGTGATTTTAAAGATTTGGCAACCACTGCATAGACCTTTCCCAATCCTCTCAAATATTTTGGTAATTTGGAGAAACATTCAGGAATTTGCAAAGTTTGTGCTGTTTTGGCAGAAATTGGCTCTGGATTCAGAGTGACCTTATCTACACCATTTGGACTCAGAATGACAAACAGAGAGACCAGAATGGTGAGACTTGTGAAAACGAGAACCCACCAATTTTCTCTCGAAATATCCCAAACTCCTCCCGAAAAAACACTCGAAGGTACAAAGGCCAATACCAATAATCCAACAAGATTGACACCAAATCCAATGAAATTACCCAACAAACTCAAAATCATCATATTCTTCTTATCAAAACAAGGTAAGAGAGCATTATTATTCATTACTGAAAATCTCAAAAAGAACATGGCCAATATATACACAATTTCACAAATAGCCAAATGAGAAGTATAATCCTGTGGTGATTCATGTGGTAATTTATCAGTGAAAAACAATCCAATTGTTGCCAAAATACCCAAATACATTGTCACCATCATTGAACTCCTAATTAATTTCAAATTATCAACCAAAGATCCCAAAATTGGCAATGTCAATGCACTTGCCAATGTTGTCACTGTATTAATAATTGAAAATGCAGTAGAATACTCAGCTCCACTACCAGAAGCAACATTATGTAAAATCTTTGGATACAGAGCTGAATAGACAATTGTGTTCAACACATTAAAAACAATACTAAACGATAACCATCCAATTGAACTTTTCACAACATGAAACAGTATCTGTGTTCTACTACTATGACCCATTCTATTCATTCCATTCTTAGCATCATCATGTTCTGCATCATCATCATTCATCATTAATTGTTTTGATTCTTCATTATCAACAAATGATTGATCATGATGATCTATTGATTGAAAACGAGCATGATGATCATATTCATCACCTCCATCTCCTCTTTGTATCATTTCTTGTTCTTCTGTTCTGTTGTTGTTGATGATGATGTTGAAGAAGAAATGATGATGCAGAATTATTGTGATGATGAGGATGAGGATGATGATTATTGGAGAGTGATGATAGATCGGAGGGTGCCTTGACGAGTGGTGTAAATTTACTTGGCATTAATTCTTCTCTTTTTCACAACAAGTGTATGTAGTACTATTAATTATTAAATGTTTGAATATATTGAATATATTGAATTCCTCCGATGAAAATATTTGGATGAGGATGTTGGTGAGTGATGTGAAGAATCTTTTTTTCAAAGGGTTTTTTGAAAGTTGAGAAGGAGCGGTTTGGCAATGGATGTGTGAAAAGATATTTTGTAAAGATTGGTTCAGTATGTGATGATGGTAAATTGTATTGAGGCAAAGGGCAAAACGTTGAAGACATTGTTAGTGATATTGAAAAGGGGACTGTTTGATATTTAACAGAAATGGATTTTCACAAAAGAAATAGTTAAAAATAATCTCAAAGTTGAACTAGAGTCTAGAAATTCTGAAGAAGAGAGAAAGGATATCTTTTATTGACATGCATTAATGATCACTTGTTGGATTGATAGATTGAGGAGAGGCTCTCAATTATATCTTTACTCTTTGCAAGTTTTTCTTTTCCAAATTCAATCAAATAACCAATAGATCTTATCTGATTCAAGAGCAGCAAAATACAACTCATAGATATGATTGCATATAAATTATTGAAACTACAATAAATCAAAGCAATAAAGTTCAGTAAAGTGTATATTAACATGCCTAGAGGATCTCTTGTTGCCATTGAATAAAACCCACATAAAACTGCCAACAAAAGCAAAATACGTATGAGTGAAAAACTATAGTTAAGGGGAGGAGAAAATCTGGAAAAACAAGATAAGATCACCAAAAATCCAATTAGCACCAATTGAAAGGAGAACATGTTTCCTAATTTCGAAAATCGGTACTGATTTGGAAAGAGGCAATCAGTGGTTCAATATGTTTGGCAAACATGTCGTAAAGTGGTGTCGTGTTGCTTTCAGAGTTGAGCAAGATTGGTTCTGTATGTCGAGACATTTTTTAAGTTGCTTTCAACCAACTAGAATAATACGCATGCACCTTCTCTGATTGGTCCAAATACGAACTTTACAAAAAATGAATACGTATCTATATTGTCTTGATGGTGAGTTTGATGATAGGGAATGTTTGGGTGTTGAGGATATGCAAGAGCGCATCATTGTCGAATCTAACCAGTTTAAAAATTAAATCATCCCAGTAGTGAAATGTACAAAATTGGTAGTGAGGAAGTTGTGGAAATTTGGAGCGAATTTTTGAGATTATTGTTGAGAAGTTAGATTCTTGTAGAGTGTTAGAAATGAGAACTGTTTCGTCTTGGAAAGTGGCATAAACCACAACCCTTCTATCAATAGATTGATTACTACCACTACTTGCGATTCTTGTCTGAATATTTAACTGTTCCATTGTCGGCGTGCTTGTAGAAAGAAATATCTCTTCATAATCTTTTAAAGTCCTAGATGGGATTGGAAGAGCTGTTGAGGGTGTGAAATACGAAGTGTTTGCATTCTGAACTTCATTCTCTAAGGTGGTGACAATAGTTTCATGACGTTCATAAAAGATTGGTTTGATCGTAGAAACATCAACTGGTGCATTACGCTTAATATCAGTTTCATTCGACAGTGGTGTTTTAGCATTTTTCTCTTCTTCTATTTTATGAATCTCTGAAGCAGTACGGTTTTTGAACAGTCTTTGATTATTTGGCAGTTCCTTATTAATTTTTTCTTTTGAAATGGGTGTCTTTTTTGGAGAGGAGGTTTCTTGTTTCCTCTTTTTTCTGTGCTTTTTCAAAGGGCCAACAATCTGTCCAGCCAACCGTGGATCGTTGGAGGTAGCTGACCTTGTCAATTTAATTGGTGCACTACTTCTTGTTCTCCTAGTATTTGAATTTGGATGTGAGGAATTTGACTCATCATTGTATTCACTATCAGATTCAGAATTAGAGTATAATGAAGAAGACGATGATGAATCTGACTCACTCTCTGAAGATTCATTCAATACTACCTTTGGTTTTCTTCCTCGTTTAGCCTTCACCTTCCCAATATCACTGGTTGACTCTTGTGAGAAATCAAAACTATGTTGTTTGGCTATTGCTTTGGCAACCTCCACAACTTGTGGTGTCAATTTGGCATAGAATTCTTCAATTTTCTTCAAATAATCCTTTTTAAATGCTTCCTTCTCCTCTTCAGAACCACTAACTGATTGAAGGCTTTTTTTAATAATTGTAGTAATTTCTCTTCTAGCCTTTATCACATCTGCATTATCCTCGATCTTATTAGATATAGAACGCCACAAATTAGAAATAAATGAATTATTCTCTAGAAGAAAGGGGGCTGGCAATCCCGAAAGGAATTTGAATAGTTTGACATATTTGCACTCACCACTCGAATGGTGGGTAAATATACAGTGAGGACATCTCATGGCAAATTTTGAGTCGTCAATTGCCCCTTTCTCTGAACTCTTTTCATTCTTCTTTTCAACAAATAAAACAGGCTGTTCCTCAGGCTGCACTTGCTTGTTCATATCGGAAATCTGCTCCATTCTTCTTTAAACAGATTCTGTAAAATCAATTTATATTTAATAATTTAATAAATTAAAAAAGGGGTAGAAATTAATAATGGGTTGATGGGTTGTCACTGATAAAAAGCCTTGTTCATCAGTGTTTGCTATTATTTTTTTAAAACAAGGCTTGATTGATTTGGGGATTTGTCTTTTTAGTGACAACTCTAGCCGCACAGAAGTAATGAAGCTTTCAATGAAAATGGTCTTTATTTGTACAATGTGGTATTTTACAACATTTTTATAATTACATCAATATACAATGTGTTATCTACAAGGAATCCACTCTGGGGGTCATTTAATCTTTCTAGAGCGAGTAATTGTTGCCTACCTAAACTGGCACTATCTTTTTGAAAGTGTTCATTGAAACATTCGTGTTCTACTGATAGATTTTGCATGTCTTTCTGGTTGACCACTCTGAGGGTAAAGTCACAATAGGCACTCGATTGATTATTATTCTCAATGACCAGACTCAAAAATACACTTATATGAGTATTGAATGAATCTCCCAAAGGATAGAGAACTACTTTCCATGTATGTCCACCAATTTGAATTAATGGAGAGCTAACATGTTTCTTACTAATTTTAGAATAGTTTGGAATTCTCCAACGATAGTGGGCATGAGCATTTTGTTTGAATACTTGAACTACATAAATTCCCTTTCTATTTGGATTAATTCTTCCTTCATCTCCTCTCAATACTGCTCTCCTATTCTTGACAAAACTTGTTTCATTGGTACTATAATATTTGTAAGCCTCAAAAAGTAATTCGTGAGGAACAATATCCAAAGGTTCCACAGAATTCAATAAATATTCAGGTTTAATGAGTGGGAATCTGATAAAGTCGACTACATTCTTAATGATATCTCTCACAGATAATGTAGAATCTTTTCGGTCAATCCTGATCATACCCCAAGAAACTACCTTTTCTATTTCAAATTGTTAACAATTAATGATTATAAAGAACTTACCAAATAAATATTCTTCCTTTAAATTTAAATAATCCGATTGAAGAACTTCAATTAATGAATCCTCAGAAAGTAGAGTGAGGAAAGTATCATTTTCAAAACATTCATCCACATGATCTAATGCCACACTGTAAATAATTATTACTAAATATAATAAAATTACCTTCAATAAATCTCAAACATAATTTCTTTAAAAGAGGTAATTCAAGCTCTCCTGCTGCATCAATCAGAGGTACAACATTTGCAGCTGAAATTTGTACTTTTCCACAATAAATAAATCTCAAAACTTCCTTGAACACTATTTCCAAATTAATTTTAAAGATTAAAAACCATAAAACCCACCATTTGGAAGAACATTTGGCTTCTTGATTGGATTTTCTTCAGAACTGTTACTCTCACGAAATCCGAGAGTGAACATGTTACGAAAATATGGACAACGAGCAGCTAGGACACATTTGTGTGCTGATATTAATTCCTGATCATGATGTTCAGATCCAACAAGAAAGAAAACATCTCTGAAATGTTCCATCTGATATAATTGTTCAAAATCCGTACTCAATGTACTAGTATCTTGTAAATCAGTTCCGACTAATCCAAAAATTTGATCACCATAATTTTGACTAATATTCAAATCGGAATCATCAAGATTTGGAGTCTCCACACCATTAGGTTCATCAACAGCTGATCCTAGTTGATGAACCATTTTTTTCTATTTAAAAATAAATTGTTTAATATTAATAAATAATATTTTAAACAATGTTGTAAAACTCCCAATCCATCGTATTCATATAATTAATGAATTTATCAATAGGATACCTGTTAAGGATGAATATTAAAAATTGTTTTTGTTAACATTTGTATGATGATCACGTTGGCGCCAAAACCATGTACAATTCCTACATCATCTTTTTCACCTCAAAGCCTCATCATACAACAATAAAAGAAAAAAATGTCTACAAAAGGTGAATCGACCCGTTTGAAACCAAAGAATGCACCTCTCATTGAGGAAATTAGTGATGATGAAGAAGAAGTCACAATTGAAGAAGAAAAACCAAAGATTTCAAAGAGACAAGAAAAGAGGGAGAGAAAGGCTTCAAGAATGATGGATCCTGCTGCTACTGAAGACAATGATTCCGAAGAATTAAAAGCCCTCAAAAGAGAAGTTCTCAAAAAAGCATTCAGCACATTTAAAGAGACTGAGGAAAAGAAACAAACAAACAAGTCAGCAATTGCCTACAACTTTATTGTCTTTGTTTTCATTGTCTCAGTGCTATCCTTATTTATTTTTCAAGCATTTATCATGAAGATTGCACCAACAGATGTAATTACTCCAAAAGAAACTCAGGAATTATTCTCTGGCAACAGCTCAATCAAGGCCTTTAATATTCTATTAGGTATGGCATACTCTCCTAGACTTACTCTCCTCTATTTGGCTGTCACTGATAGACAAGTTATTGTGGATCTTTTTGACAAGTCTGGATTAGTTTTTGGAAAGGACAAGAACAGCTATCTTGATTTGAGTCTTAAGGTGATGGGGTGTGCCATCTCTCCACGTTTATTCTTCATTTTACAGAGTGCCAACGTGTTGATTGATAGACATTATGATCTTGTTGAGAGTGGAACAGTTTTTTCTGTAATTTCAGAACAACTTCAAGACTTTGGAGGTCTCTACTCTTTGGTTACTGACTCCTTCTGGAAGAATGACAAGACATTTGAGACTCTCTTCTTTTCATTCTCAATTTTCTGTCAAGTAGTATTTTTAATCTTTGACTTTGCTTCGAGAATTGGATTTTTCAAGAGAGGAGTTAAATTCTTAATCATGCTTCTCCTTTGGGTTGTATTGAACTCTTACTTTATCCCTCCAATGATTTTGTCTTACATGTTCAAGATTACCTATTTCATTCAGCCTGGATTAACTTTGATCATGTACTTGACTGAAAGTTTGGAAATCAAATACGAAAAGCAATTACTCGATTCTCAAGAAAGAGAACAAAGAGAAGCCTTCTTAAAGGATGCTCGTGAAACTTTGAAAAAGGCTCAACAATCCAAAAAGCAAGAATAAAGGTTCAAATATTTATTATTTTTTAAAAGTACCTCCAACTTTCACAATATCATAGGTGCTTACTGTCAAGGGTAAGTATTTCAATATGAATCATCAACCCTGTTACAAAACTCTTAAGAATATTTATTAATAAAAATTCAAATAAAAAATGCAAGAACAATTCACCACACGACCAATCTATCAAAAACTGATAACGGAAGTTTATGAAGATAGGTTGAGACAATTAATAGAAGAAAGAGATACCCTTTCGGAAAAGTTTTTAAAGTTGTATGTGCTTGTTTAAATATGTATTGTGTAGGAATTTAATTCATGATCAATAGTCAGGAATTAGCTGTGCAATTACAAACAATTAGTAGTAAGAAGGAATTTAATACTCTGGTGGATGTCGGAAGTAATTTCTATGTTCAAGGACATGTGTAAGTGTAAAGATGATGAAATTAAGTTGATTTATATAATTTTGGGGATAAATGATTGTTGAACGCTTTAAATTGGTTAATTTATGGATTGGATAAACAGACCAAGTACGGAAATTGTTTATTTAAATATTGGATTAGACTTCTTATCGGAATTCAAGCTAGCAGATGCTATCAACTTTGTAAATAATCAAATCAAAATTTTGGACGACATGATTGAAGATAAAAAGCAAAGAGCCATAATTTTGGAACAAAACATTCATCTTGCATTGACTAATAATGGATTTGAAAAGTAAATTTATTTTGGCTAGTTCCTCACTCGACCAAATCATCAATTACTTTTTCATTCTTTTCAACAAATCCTGGAATGCTCTTTTCACCAATACCAATTTTGGTGAGCTCGTTAATGGATTTGAATGGTCTGTGTTCGATAATCTTTTCAGCCTTTTTATCACCAATAGTGACAAGCCTCTTCAATTCTTTAACTTCATTTGATTCATCATTGATATATTCCAATATCTTTTCAGCAGTTGAGCTACTCTTTAAAGATGCTGGTTTGGATTTTGTTGCTGTCTTTTTCTTTGGTTTCTCCTCTTCTTCATCTTCATCGACCATCTTGTCGTTGTTAACTTGTTTCTCCTCTTCTTCATCTTTGTAAAGTGCCTTGGTTCTTTCTTCATTCTTGATTCTTCTCTTCAACTTTTCAACCTTTCGTTGGAGTTTTTCATTTGTTGGGAGAAGAGCAAGAGCCTTTTCCAAGAGTTCCAAAGAACCTCTCTCATTACCTTCCTTCTTTAAAATGGCTGCTTCCTTAATGTGATTTCTTGCAAGAGCCAGTTTGTCCTCTTTCGTCAACATTCTTCCAGAATCCAATGTCAAATCCATGGACTTGTTAATGGCAAAAGTGCTAATCTCCAGAAGAGCTGCATTATCGAAGAATACTGCACCAGCTTCCTGCTTTGGTTTCTTTCCTCTTCTGACGGCCTTTGGCACAAAACTATTCTTTTTCTCCTCTTCTTCCACTTGCTCTTCTTGTTCATTTTCAGAATCAGAATCTTCTGCTGAAGATCTCTTTCTTTTTGGAGCAGTATTCTTCTTGGTAGCTTGTCTTGTCTTTGGCTTTTCCTTTACAGGAGAAGGTACATTGGTCTTGGTGTAAATGATGGATTCTTCGATTTTAGGATCAAAGATAATTCCTTCCAATGGTTGTACTGGTTGTATTTTAACAGGTTTAGGAAGTGTAGTCTCTGTTGTGATCTTTTCAAGTAATGGTGAAGGAGTAATAATGATTGGTTGAACTGCAGTTGATGTCGACAATTCGTTATTCTTCTTTTCGAATAAATCATCTGTTGTAACATTCTCCAAACCTCCCAATATAGTGTGGAAATCATCAACAGGGAAGAGTGTAATATCCTTCTCCTTGATTGGGGAAATTGCTGAAAGATCCAACTCTGGAAGGGTTGACTTAGTTGACGAACCTGGCTTAGTAATACCTCTTGATTGCAAGCTCTTTAACCTTTGATTTCTTGTTGGAGTTTTGTTATTTACATGATTAGGTTTTTGATTAGATAAATTAGTTTTTGGTTTTTGATCTGACAATGTTTGAGGTGATGGTACTTTTCTTTGTGCACTCAGGTTTAAGGTTGACTTGGTGTTTATCTTAGAGAGTGAGGTTGTCTTAGATGCAGCTAGTGATGGTGTATTGTTGCTAGGTGTGGAAGGAACTTGATTTTCCTTTCCTAATTGCTTGTTGGCAAATGATGGTGTCGAATTCATAGTGTTGGTATTAAGAGTAGAGAGTGGAGCTCTGTTGGACGATGTTGCTTTGAAAGTCTTAGCCAAAGGTGTAGTGGTAGTAGATACAGATATCACTTTGCTCATTACAATCTCTGGTGTTCTTGAGTCCTTCTTGTTTGAGGACTTTGGAGCTTGGAATGAAGAGGTTGTTGGTTTAGGAGTAGTTGTTGATTGCTTTTGGAAGAGAGGTGGAGTTGGGAGCGAATTCATTGTCTTGACACTCATTGGGGTAGAGGAGCTCTTCTTTGTGGAAGTGAGTGGAGTTGAACCAACACTCTTAGCAGAGCTAGGAGTTGAGCTAGTTGATTTGGATGGAGTAATCTCGTCTAAATCATTTAACATGGCACTCAATTTTCTCTTCATGTCCATAAAATCTGAACCATCAGAACTGACCATTGTATTAGATGAAGTATTCGAAGCTCCTGTAAGTGCCAAATGTTCCAACTTGGCCAATCTATCCAAAATCTCATCTTGCAACGAAATACTCCTCTTCAAAATTGGATTCAAAATGCCTTGTTTCAAATCTTCTTGTGCCTTCTCCAAGTCTTCTTTTGTTGCAAAATTGTTTGGAGCTAAAAGCATCATTTGGTTAATATAATCAGCTCCAGACAGAGATTTAGATGTGGAGGTGACTCCAATCTTCTTTTGCGACATTAATTTTTCCTTTTCCAATTGCAAAAGTTTCAATTGTGTATCCTTATCAGCTCCATATCCTATGTTTGCCATATTTTCCAAGGCTTTTCTTTCTTCCTCATTTTCAAAGTAGCTGGCATTTATCACAGGCTTATTTACAATGGATTGTGATTTCATACCAAATCTCAGGGATTTGTGAGTATCTACATAGTGTTCAGTAAATGGAGAAACATTGACAACCATGATTGCTTGAGAAGATCCACCGAGAGAATCTTGTAACAATCGTGTAAGTTTGCTGTCACGATACGAAACCTTTTGATTCTTGGAATTTAATTGATCTACAACCTTTCTCAAGCTGAATAAGGATGTATTGATACTACTCGATTCTGCCAACCTAGCACCAGTATTACCAGTCTTTCTATTATCTTCAGAACCAGCCAAATCTATTAAATTAATCTTACCAGTGAGCCATTGACCTGATCTAGGATCCTTATTTTTCACAGTAAGTGTTAAAATAGCATGAGATCGAGAAGATTGCACGTTGAGTTTCGTTGAGGCAACCTTCCTATTCTTCATACCCACTTGATAAAATTCCTCACAAAATCCATCATAGGACGTTATTGATTTGATAGTTAGTCCCTTAACAATAATATTCTTACTCTTATCTTCATGGAGAGGTAAATCCTTTCCAAGAGATGTGGTTGAATCTTTCGAAGAAACCAACAAGTCAAAGACCTTCTCGTTATAAATCTCCAAGTAGGAAACAGATAATTTACAGAGTGGAGCAGAACTATCTGGGCCCTTTCTCCTTTCCACTTCAAATAATAATTGTTGTACTGTTCGAGGAATAAGGCCCATATTTTCCAAAGTTTCACCACCCTGCATGGTGTGAGTTTTACCACTTCCAGTCATACCATAGCAAAACACTGTTGTATTAAAACCATCAAAGAGAGTGTCCACTATTGGTATTATTTCGTTTTGGAAGATTTCATCTTGTGTGGAGGATTCATCATAGGTGGCATCGAATTCAAAACGAATTTCATCGCCAGGATTTCTTGGATCCTTCATGTACACTATATTGTTCAATGATTGTTGTTGTTGTTGTTCTGATTTGCCAACACGACATGTTTGAAAGCCTGATTTTTCAACTTCACTGGGCAGAAGAGGTCGGATACGAGAGGCAACTCTTACCTTTCTTCCACCTGTTGTTGATGTGTTATTATTACTAGTAGTGGTGGTGCTGTTGTTGGATATTGATAAACTTAATGATGGCGAATCGTTGTGTACCATAAAATTTGCCGAGCAACCACGAGGACTCTTTGCAATGCACTGTGTTGACATTTTTTTGGTTCTTATTTTCTTCAACGGTTTGTGTTTTGAATTTTTGGCGGGAAGAAGTTGAACGAATGAATTGGGTTTATTGCAAAATCAAGGCTAGCTTGGTGTAGTTCCATGTCATCAGCTTGGGAATTAAATGCTCTAATTACTCCTCATTTAGGATTGATTCCTCTTGCATGTTAAATCAAGGTGAGCCAAATATTCAAGATTCTTTGCTGAGAAGATAGAGGTTGAGTGTACCAAAGTTTTTATTTTGGTGGTTCCATCCAGACAATACCACGTCTACATTTAAAATGTAACGGCTAGTTTGTTTGATATCATAATGATTGAAGAATAATATCAACACCTATATAATATGTTCTTCTTTACCATCACCTTCATCTAATTACGAATTCTGCTCAGTACACAACTTCTTGATGTGATTGAAACCTAATATTTGTGCTCAATCCTTGTGGTTCCATTTACATCTTGTATCTATTTTCAAACCGACGCGCCAAAATTTCGATCCTCTTCCAAGTTTACAAAAAACTGTTATTCATTTTACTCAGAAAAAATAAATTCAACCTTCGTCACAGTCAGCAACAACCAAATCAACAAAGAAAAAAACAACAACATCAAAATGCCAGCTAAGACTAAGAAATCCACTGAAAGCAAGGATAAGACCAAGGAAACCAAGAAGGACAAGGTTACCAAGAAGACTACAAAGGCTTCCGGTGATGGTGAAGAAGGTGAAAAGGACGACAAGAAGAAGAAGTCTAGACATGAATCCTACTCTTCATATATCTACAAGGTCTTGAGACAAGTCCACTCTGATATTGGTATTTCCACCAAGGCTATGTCTATCATGAACTCTTTCATCCAAGATATCTTTGAAAGAATTGCCAATGAAGCTGCTCAATTGTGTAGAGTCAATGGTACTAAGACTTTGTCTTCTCGTGAAATCCAAACTGCTGTCAGATTGATCCTTCCAGGTGAATTGGCTAAGCACGCTGTTTCTGAAGGTACCAAGGCTGTTACCAAGTATCAAACTTCATCAGGAAAGACTGCTCCAAAGAAGAGAGAGAAGAAGGAAAAGAAGGAAAAGTCTGAAAAGGCTACTGAAAGCAAGTAAATTGCTATTGGTAAAATCCATCAATACACACAAAAACAACCCTAGGCAACTGTACAAATTAACTTATATAAACATACAAAATTCTTAAATATTTATTGTTTAATATTTCGCTAAGCTTACAAGTATCGGAAATGTTTTAAAATCATAAAAAATAACTTCACTACTGTTGGAAGCTAATGTGATTGATAACACTTAGTATGAAGTTAATTTCTGAGGAATCATCATTATGTTTATTACAAATCTTCATTGGAATCAATGAGTCTCTCTTGACCAAAGTTGGCAGTATTTCTCCTCTTGATAGTATCATTACTACTTGTTACTACATCGGAGGAATTGTGAGTAGTTGTCTTTCCAACATAATCATCATAATCTTCATCATCCTTCTCTTGTTTGGTATAGTCATGATGAACAACTTCTGCAGAATGATCATCATGTCCATGAGCATGCCCTGGATGAGCATTCTTTGGAATATGTTGTGCCTTAGCCAAATACAATGAAACACTGTGACCACTATGAAGGAAATGCGAACCTTTGTCTGCTATGATATACATGTGAATAACAACTTCCAAAATTTCCACAACCAATTCCTGTTCCAAAGTAACTTGAGCATGTGCAAATTCTTCTGGTTTCTCCTCTCTCTCAACAACCTCTGAAGCATACTTCTTTCCAATATAAACAATATGAAGAATGGCAGTAAAACAACTATAGATGAAATAGGTTAAAAAGACAAAAGCTTCAAGCCAGTTGACCCATGTTGTGAGTGGTTTCTTTCTCTTGATAGCAATTAATTCTCTGATATATCTGATTGTGAACATGAGAATTAACACAGCCATGTAAAAATATGAAATAATTTGGAGTGCCTTTTGTAAATCAATTTCAAATTGTTTTCTTGCACTAGAATTGGTACCGATCAGAGAGTTTGCTTGTACATAGGTAATTGCAAACATCTATTTCGTTAGTTTGATTTCGAATAAAATATAGCAGGTTACTAATCGTGAAGTAACTTTGCTACATACCTTCAAGACTGAGTAAATGTACATCTTGAGTCTTCTATTACCGAAAGTCCACTGATTAAACTTCTTCCACTTTTGTTTGAAACTTTCCCATCCACTTGTTGGAGCTTTATTATTCGATTGACCATGGATATCATAATAGGGAGTGTGATGATCGTGTGCCATTATGAGTTGTTTCTTTTTATTTTCTTTCTCTCTATTGTGACTGGTAATTTATCTCATATTATATTGCGTCTTTTAAGTCGCTCACCAAATTTGATAATTCAACTCCACTCTCCGCTCTGGAAAACACTTTTTTGATTGGATAAAACATTCCAGAACCATTAAATGAAACCTTGCACCAAACGGATAACATTTTTATATGGAAGTGTTACAAACAATCATATCTAGCGAGATTTATTGTTACATTTTGCAATGTAGATGTCTTTCGCTCAACTCTGATTTCTAAATGCAATATTTAATTTAAAAACTAATTGGGTTTTATTTACTCCAAAAAGATGTCTCACAAAATTTTGATTTACAAGTGGATTTCGAGATAGATTTTAGCTTTGGTCCTGAGAAATTGATTTACTAAGGTACAACTATAGCTTTGAAAAAACACTTTTCAAAGGTCTGTATCAAAGATCGTTCTCTTGTACCTTTTTGCTCAGACTTTTCTGGAGACAAGAAAACAATGTAGTTGACTGAATACCAATTTGACCTATGAGTTGAAGTGGTCCATTGTTCCAGATAACTCTCACAAAATTCAATTATGTTTCACTTTTTGAATGTACTCAGTTGAGAAGTCTATCAACTCTACCAATTTAATGGATTTTAATCAGGTCACGTCTAGTTAAGATTGGGCCTTTTATTTAAGCAATTTGGACCATCGAATACATGTGTGTTACTTCCCAGCAAACACTTTATTGGGATGCACACAGGTCTGTATCGAGGTTTGTCAAATAATTGCCAAATCCTCTCATCTCCCAATTACAACTGTTGCATAACTTGTTCAACCAATCAAATAATTGCTTATTTACAAATCTCTTCCATTAGAACAATACTAATCAAAACTAACTCGTCCTATTGCGTAGCACTTGTCACCACGTCTTTGTTGGAAGGAAATTTTGACAAAAAAAAATGTTCAAACAATTCCCAGCAGATGTACTTCCCCATCTGTTTAGTTTTTTCTCTCTGAGAGAAATCTATTATAATCTCCAATTTGTTAGCAAGGAATGGCTAGAAATTGCCAACGTACCTAATGAATATAACAAAGTACGAAGAAGAAACAATGTTGGTGGAGGAGACAATAGTGATAATGGTTATCATCAGTCGTGGTCAATTTATTTGGTTTCGTCATTCAGAAGTGGAAAGCAATTTAAAGAAATTAATCGAATGATGAGTGATTTGGAGAGCGATGCTTCTGATGAGGAAATTTCAAGGGCCATGTGGGATGATCAACATACACAATTGATCTTTTCATGTATTGAAGGAAAGATGGTGCATGGCTTGCATGCTGGTAATCCACTTGTTAAAAAGGATGGTATTGGTGAAATGATCAAATCAATGCAATTCCTCTATGGAGTTCATTATGATAAGGAGCTTGTTAAGAGAATTGTTTCAGATAGTAACTCAATCAAGTCATGTCTCTATGTAGAGAATGAAGAATTTGCTAAAAACTTTCAAGAAAGAGTGGTTGAAAATGGTAGCGGTTTAAGTGATCTGAAGGAAAAGTTCTATTTTATGGATTTGTGTTATTTGGACTCCTCTTTGAAAAATGTTAGTGATGAGGTATTCATTTACAAAATATTTGAGAGGGTGTTTTCTTTGGATTTAGATAACGATTGGTCCAATGTATTTCCCTGTATTCGAAAATGCAAATTATTGAAACAGAAACTAGAAAAATGTAATGGAGAAACTATTAGAAAAATGTTTCAAATTGAAATGGAGATTGCCTTGAAAATGTTACTCAATATTCTCAAGTGGGGTTACCATCTATCTGATTTGAACTTTCTATACTCCTTTGCAAGTTATTGTAAATTCACACAAAGCCAATCTGAAGAGATAGTGAAATTGTCTGATTCTCTTATTAATGAAATTAATAGAGTTGTATTGATTGAAGAAGTGGTACTCACTCCAATCATTGAAGATGACTACATCTCCACCAGCATATTGGATCAGTTCAAGAATAACAAACTTATTGAAATGGTCAACCAAAATAATGCACATCCACTCGAAGAAATCGAATATAGAAATCTCTATACTAACACATCTTGCTTTTTAAAATTTCTTCATAGAAAATTTTCAATAGGAGAAATGTTTAGAACAACAATTAACAAAAGAAAAAAGCTACTAGATGCAGAGAATAGATTGAATGGATATTTCGTTTTTTGCATTGTCAACCAGAGAGACATGGAAAAGAGAGCAAAATTTTTGGAAAAGATTGAACAGGCATTTATTTATGCAACTGAGCTGAGGGATTTCAGAACTGCTTTCTTTTTCTCGACTCTATTGAATAATGCTTGTGTTTATAGATTACGTAAAACTCGTGAACACGTGGATAGATCAAGTAATTTCAAAAATCTGTTCGAGGAGAGCCAGAAAACAATTTCTTCAGACGGAAATTATAGAAAATTATACCAAACTGTTGAAAAATATGCCAAAGAAGCCAATATTCCAATGTAAGTTTGTAATTTCTGGTTAATTCGATTCAACTCATTATGGTATATTGATAGCCATCTTCCATTGACAAATTTAACGTTTGTTATTGAAGGAAACTCAAATCAAATTACTATTCTCTTTTTGAGTTACAGATTTATAGCACAATTTGGAAGATCATTGAGGATACCATCTAAACTTGGTAACTATGAGAGGAATTTATTCGATAAGAAAACTATTAAAATTATTGACAAGAAGGGAGTTAAGCATTCAATCAAATCATTTTTTGAAGGAGATGATGATACTTCACACATGCATTATGAACTACAAGCTGATCAACAAGTGTTGGAACTTTTTGTTTTCATTGCATTTAATTTCCAACTAAAAGAAGATTCAGAGTTGTACAAAATGAGTTTAGAATGTGAACCAAGACAAGCCAAATAATAATATAACTTATTCTTGAATTTTTGAAAATAATGATTTTAATATAATTGCTAAAGAAAGATTTCATCTCAATAAGTCGAATATTTTCTGTATGGATCCAGAATCAAGATAAATAATTGAATTGGATCTTCTGATTCTAACTTCATTGGGTGCGAGTGAGCATTCAGATTGTTTACAAATTGACAAGTAGACATTCTTATCTTTTGGAACAATATTATCATTCCTCAAACTCAAATCTCCATTCACAACAAAGATATCTGCCTGTGAATTTTGAACTAATTCAAATCTTGCCTTCAGGTAGGTATTTCTTGTCAGTTGCTGAATGATGGCTGATTTCATTTCATCTTTGAAATCATCTCCAATGAAGAATTTGATTCTTCTTCTTGTTACAAATCTCCAAATAAAGAAACATCCAACAGCAGCAGTACACAAGAGCACACTCTTTCCAAGAGTGAAATGAGTCTTGAGAATTGAAAGGAGACCAACTGGCGAAAATTGTGTCAAATTGTCAGATGTTGGTTTCATTGGTATTTCTGAAATTACTGAAATTTCAGGATTTGATTGGACTATTTCCGGTTTTGCGTTTAGAATTTTCTGAATTCTTTCTCCCAAGTTGGCAACAACAGTTTTCAAGCTATTGGTTGACTTCTCCACATTGTCAAGTTTTTCCATTAATGTCTCAAGTTGTTCATCAGGGATTGAAACTGTACTTGAGTTTAGTTGAGGTTTACTTTTGTTGTTGGAGAAGAAAGAGCCGAGAAATGCACCCACTGTAGAAGTAAGCAGTATACCAACAAGCCGTTGATTCATTTTTTAATTATGTGAATACAGATATATTACATCACGTTTAAGATTTATTAATTGTAGAGTTTAATAAAACGTGACATCACGGTTCGAGAATTTTTACATTTTGATTAAATTGTAAACTGCTACAACTGCCTTGGAGCCCATTGTAGGGTATTGTCATTGTAAACTGAAAACGTGAAATCACGTATTGTAAACAGCTATTTAAAGAATCAGAATGATTTGATAATTCAGTAATATTCAACAAAAAAAACAACAAAATGTTCAATATTCCAAATAATATTACTGATATTCGTTCTTTGTTTACCTATGCAATCGGAACACTTTCTATTGGCTCCATTGTCGCAGCTGCATCCCTTTCTTACAAACACTTTTTTACATGGTCCTTGAATAAGCAAGACAAAAATCCAAATGTTTGTGTGTTGAGGCTTGCTGGTTTAACTCCAAGAAAGCTGGAGATTGTGGACAGAGAAACACAAGTAACCTTGTATATTGCAAATGAAACCAAGGAGATTAGAATAGTGGACAATTTTAAGGGCTCTCTCTTTTTCAAAGTGTATGGTAAATCTGACATTCCATATATTCATATATTACCAATTCGGTCTATGTCAATACTAGAGATAGACTTGGTGTTTCTGATAGTTTACTTGAAAAGATTGATGCCAAAATGGAAAAATTGCAATATTTCTCTATTTTATTCACTGGAGGAAAAGGTTGTGGAAAGAGTATGATGATTGTTTGCTTTATTATGTTCTTCATTGAAATGGGATATGAACTTAAAGTTTCTGAACACAGATCACCAAAGGAGGCATTTGTTACAGCAGGAACTGATGATCATGTCACAACAAAATTTCAAGTTGCCAGATTGGAGAAGAAGATCAATAACAAAACTATTGTATTAGAATTGATTGACTCTCCAGGAATTGAAAAGAGTTACAAGGGTCAACCTTGGTATGGAGACATGAAGGAAACATTCAAGAAAATAATGGATGGTCAAGTGAGAGCCAACTCTTGTGTTTTCGAAGAAAGAAGGCATACTCTCAATTCAACTAATCCAGATGAAAACATTCCAAAACCAATGTTAGCACTTGTTTGTTCAAACCAAGCATCAGTTGAATCTGGAAATGCCAACGATCCATTATTGAACGTCCTGACGAAACAATTACAAAAGAGGGCCTTCTCTGTTTCTACCAAAATTGACCAATCTATGGAAAAGGATGATAAGAAAACAACAGTGTTAAAGTTCAATAATGGAAAATTTGAAGAAGTTTTGAATGATATTCGTTGTGTTGGTGATCAGAATGATTTACAATTCTTTTCACTTACAAAAGAAACCTATTTCAAATTTAAAGATTGTGATGATATTATCAAGTTGCACACTGCCAGATTCATTCACAGTATTCTTGATATGTATAACAAAAATTGCTAAATGGGATTCCTTTTTTCAATTTTTAAATATTTTGTAAATTATTTTAAAATTTATTAAACATTTATTGTATTTGTTAAATTTTTGGCGCCAAAAGTGTTTGAGGTTGTATTACAGTTTTTTAAAAAAAATTAAGAAGAAAAAAATGAGCACACCAACAAGTAGTGGATCCTCCAACGTAGCCACACCATCCAATAGTGGTGGAAATTCGGGATCAAATTTTAATAATGGAGGATCGTCTTTATCATCATCGGGAAATCAACAAGTTTTAAAATACAAGACTGATTTTGAGAAGAGTGTTGTGATTAATAATTTTGAGAATAGAGGTTGGATACGAACTAATGATGGTATGTAATCAATGATCTTTAAGAGGTGAATGTTTGGAATTTTAAAGAAACTGATTGGCATATATTTTGGGCTAGTGTTCAAACTGTTAAACAAATATTTAATCCAGAGAATGGAATGAGATTGGGAGAGCATCAGTATGTATTTTGATTTAATTTAATAATCAATTTTGACATTGGAAATTAAAGAATTATTAATCACTTTCCGAACCATTACGAGCTCACAAGAAAAGATTCAATGGTAAAAAACCTTAAAAGATATAAAAAAGAGACCGAGAAAACTGAGGAATTGATACATCTTTCGAATCAACTCAGTAATCCAAACTATGTTGCACCTCCAAGAAGAAATATAATGGACTATGTGCCAATTACGTACACATTACCTGCAGATTATTCTCTATTTGTGGAAGAATTTAAAAAGAATCCAAACCAAATGTGGATCATGAAACCATCAAGTAAGGCTCAAGGCAAAGGTATTTTCATCATTACAAAACTGTCACAGGTTAAAAGATGGGCCAAAGATAAATGGGCCTACATGGCCGTGAAGGAACAATATGTTATCAGCAAGTATATTAATGCACCATTACTGGTAGGAGGAAAGAAATTTGACTTGAGAATGTATGTCTTAGTGACATCATATAGACCTTTGAAGGCTTATGTATATAAGGAAGGATTTGCGAGATTTTGTACAGCTAAATATACCAATGATATTGAGGATGTGGACAATATGTTTATTCACTTGACTAATGTTGCCATTCAAAAGCATGGTGACGATTACAATGACAAACATGGTGGGAAGTGGAACATAAAAATGTTGAGACTCTACCTAGAGTCAACTGCAGGAAAAGAAAAGACTGATAAAATGTTTGAGGAAATTTATTACATTTTCAAGGAATCTCTGAAGGCATGCAAGAATATCATTATCAATGACAAGCACTGCTTTGAAATGTATGGTTACGATCTATTATTGGATAGTGATCTGAAACCATGGCTATTGGAAGTGAATGCTTCACCCTCATTGACAACCACAACAGCATCAGACAGAATTTTAAAGATGAGCTTGTTGAATGACACTTTCAACATTGTTGTGCATGAAGGATTCCCAGATAAAAAGTTATACAAAGACTACAAATACGACAAGAAGCAACCTAAATTGGGTAATTATGAATTGTTAATTGATGAATTAAATGACCCAGAAGAGACTGAACAAATTGACCCTGTAAAAATGAAAGCTGGCTTTGCAAACAGAAGAGCTGCTGAGAGTGCTCTTAAACGAAAGGTTAACAGTGCATCTTCCAATAGCACGGGAGCTGGTTCTAGGGTAACAAAATGGTATTAAAAACATCATGTTTAAAAATCTTTACAAAAATGTCCAAGCACTTCTTAACAAGTTGATTCATTACTCTTATCAAGTACTCCACTCCAGTAATTCCTTAATTGTCGGCCAGCTTAGAGGTTCATTTTCAGTGTGTAGATAACCTCCTTTAGATCTGCAGTAGATCTTTGCTCAATAAGGGCATCAGAAATGAGAGAATAAGGAATAAGGATGGACTCCTTTATGGACAATTACGAAAAGATCATCTTTGGTTATTTCACATTGTTAATGTGTTGTTATATGAAATTGTGACAAAATTGTTTTTTATTCAAGCAATAAGCCCTTGACTTTGCTTCCACTTTTGACCGTGAGAAGCTACTTGTGTTCTTGATCGTGTCTTGACATACTTTTCAGCAATGAGTTTCCAATTGTTACCACATGCCTCAAGACCTTCGAGGAAACGTTGATGTTCTTCCTCTGTCCACCATCCCTTATGACTACCATTCTTATTCTTGGCAGACAAATCACCCTTCACACTCGACTTGAGTCTCAGCTTACCAATCTTTTGTTTCGAGTAATTGTTAGCAATGTCAACTTCTTCATCGTCACCTTCAGATTCTTCACTTGGTGTCGTGGTATTTTGTTTGTTTCCTCTCTTAATACATGCAGAAGCAACCTTCTTGAGCACTTCAACATTTGGACATGTTGTTGATGAGACACTGGCAGTTGTTGTCGTTATGGTTGGATTCTTCTTCTGGAGCTCTTCCTTACTACTACTTGTCATTGTGGTTTCACTACTAGAAACACCACTCGAATGATGATCGTTGAATTGACTAGGGGATGATGAATTACTACTTTTCACATCTGTGCCAATAATTGAGACATTGGAAGAATGGGAAAATCCAGATTCATCCATCAATACATTACTATTTGGAACGTTTCTAACTGGGCTCAATACAGGTGGTGCTGTAGTTGTAGTGGCTGTAATTGTTTTACAGGCAATTGGCACTGCACATGTCACTATCTGCTGACTTGTGGCATGATTAAAAGCAACAATTCTTCCAGTAGTTGGGGAGGTATTCAAAAGTGGGTGTTAAAGTGGTGTTAAAGTTGGTGGTGGACTATTCACATGATCCACTACTTTAGAGTTGGTTGTAAAATAATTTGGCTTGTTTACAGTACCTTCCCAAATGGAGTTTTCTCGATATAGTTGTTGAGGTGCTTGATGGGTTGGATAAACGGAGAATAACGAGGAGTAACGATTGCCAACAACGACATGATGACTCGTAGACGATGATGCAACAACAGGCATTATTGATTGGCTTGTGGTGGTGGAGTGAGAAAGGGATGGGAGTTGTTGTGGATGATGTTGCATCATCTGTGGTGGTTGTGTTGAAGAATAATTATTATTACATGATGAGGATTGACTGGTAGTAGGAATGGCTGTACAGGAAATGGTATTAGAGAAGGCATGTGTTGGTCTGGTTAACAAATTAGGATAGTTTGGTGTTGTTGTGGTTGCAGGATATATATCTGAAAAGAGTGAAGAAATGGAAGGTAATTGAATAGTGGCAGAACTATTAGTACTGCTGCCACTGTCTTTTGTCAAATGATTCATTGGCTGAATGTATTGTTGTTGTTGTTGGCTTGCACTCATGAGTGGATTGGTGGTCATAGTATTCATTCTTGTCATGTTATCTGCCATCATGATGATTTAATTCGTATGTTCGGTATTATCTTTGAAATAATGATATTGCTGCTGCTATTGTGTCAGAGTAACAAAATAGATCGAATATCGAACCTAGTTGTGTGTGTTGTTTTTTTTGTTGTGTTGCTGAAGATTTAAATGCTTAGTAATCTTGTGTGTGGTTAGCTGTTTGGCGATTTTGGTGCGTTGTTCTTTTGTTGTTCTTTTGACGCAACGCAAAATTGCTGTCGATTTTTGCATTTTTCACTTTTTGCTTGGAAGAGAATTGTGATAGCTCTTGGTTGGCCATGAGTGAAATGAAAACGCGAGTATTTTGGAGTTTTTCTGGCCAATCAGAAAAGAGACAGATGATGAGAGGAACTAGCATCGCAACCAAAACATACTTGAGAATGTGATTGAATTGGTCACTAATAAGCATGTTTAATTATCCATAGTTTCCATTTGCTGTGGTGACACTACCATGTCACTCAAAGATCTAATATCAGCAAATGGAATGCATCATGTTGCATTGATACATCCTCTTCTTGAATAAAATCTATCACTATTTCTGTACTGTATAAGAAGATCAATGTCAATGTGAAATAGAGGTTCCCAAAATCAAGTCACACCATCAGTGTCTTTAAGGAGTTGTGAAATTACAGTGTTTCACACAACACCAACCCACTGAAAAGCATGGTATTACAATTTTCGATAGATAGCTCTATTTTGGGTTGGTACACAAAGCTTAATCCTTATTGTTGTTTTTACCGTTGATTCTGGGTTGAAAACAGCAAAAATCGCGAATTCCTTCCTAATCGGTAAGTGGATTGTTGAATCTTGCCCTTGACTACAGTGAATTATTATCTTGGCTATCTTGTAAATATCAACAGCCCATTCCCAACGTCACTGTATCTAACAGACCAGTGAGAATTGGCTCTTTCTGGATAATGGTCCAGTAATCAAATCTATTGAGGATGGTCCGTAAATTCCAACAACCATACGGTTGTATCAATGATTTGTGAACAAACAATCTAAGGTTCATATTGAGTAAAATCACTACAGTCCTATCTGAAATCTTTCTAAATGCAGACTGATATCGTTAATACAATTAATACAATGCAATTTCAAGGGCTCAAGGGTGGTACCTCATTGCAGATAAGTGGTTGTGAGGATTACTCAACGAGCACACACACCCTTACTCACTTAGTACTCACTTCATTCAACAATTTGATCATTGTGTTTGTTGAGCTGATGATAATCTAGTATCCTCTTTTTACGTAATTATTGAAACATAGTTATTCCAACTAAATATTCCACTATTACATTAATAATATTACTCAATATTACACCTTACTAGAGGTTTTAACAATGTGAGGTTGGTTAAAAACTGTAAATTACACATGTTAAAAAAACCTAAAATAGATTGATTATCATCACTAGAACGTACTGTTAGGAAAATTCGAGATAGTAACCTCTCATTATTGCAAAGTGAATGTTGAATTACCAACGTAACTATAATCAACTATAATAACCATAATTACATGTTACTATTATTATAATCAGAGTTGATATTCGGAAAATTCAAAACTGAATGGCTCCTTTTCAACAATCATTGAGCCAATTTCATCATTGTCAAGTAATGATTCGTAACATACTGAAAGACAACAAATACTCTTCAATTTATCCTTAGCACTGTTGAAAAAGATGGATGTGTAATAATTCTTGAAATTTTTCCTCTCGTTTGATTTCTTCCACAACCTGACCTTCTTTAATACATGTCTCTCAATGGTATTCTCAATGAGGAGAGGAGATCCCACCATGAGGGAGTGGGAACTAGATGACACACATCCATTGTATAAATAGTACAGTACTCTCATGGTGTGAATCAATATGAAATCAATGCTCAATAGATTATACTTGTCCAATTCATAAATCCACCTCGAAACGATATGATTCAATACTTTAAAGTTTTTCTTTGGAGTTGGCTCGAGAGGTTGAGGGATTTCAAAATAGTTTGTATTCGATTGTTTGATAAATTTGGGTTGAATCCACATTGGTTTGAATCTGCCTTCAAATGTTGATATTAAAGACTTGGTTGCTCGTTTCATTCTAATCTTTTTCCAAATATCTGTTATGATTTCTTCCTCATTGCCACTACTGCCATTACTTCCACTTGATTCTTCTTCATCTTCGCTATCTTGTCTATTTGTATCAATTGTCTTCTTTTTGGCATTTGATAAAAAATTCCAATCTTTTCTTTGGTCAACTGGAGAAGAATCAGTACTATTGGGAAAATTTAGTGTTTTTCTTCCTTTTTGAAAAGTTTCTGAATGGATAATCGTCCAACAATTATCCTTTCGCTTTGACAATAGTATTGAATCCATTTTCAGTTCGACATCATTCATTGAAAAGAACCAATTTGACATGGTAATTTCACTCCAATCACAACAAACTCCCTTCTTTAGTGCACTTCTAAAATCAATTTGTAAAAATTGAGGAATTGGGGCTGAAAATTGGGTTCTTTTCAATCCTCTTATCCAATTAGGTTCCGTAAAAAAAGACTTTTTATCCACCAACAAGGAACACTTATTAATTGAAAATAGGTAATTTGAAATCATGAGAGTGGCCTGTCTCCTCGTTCTCAGTTTTGTTTGACTTTTCAAATAAATTTCCAATTGTCTTTGTAAATTTAATTTAAATTCCTCCCTCAATTTAATATCCTCCAATGAGAGGGAATAATTCGGATCATCATGAAATCTTTCATTTTGCTCACGATAATTAATTGATTTGTTATAGATAAACACCTGATTGGTGGGCACTAATTCCGAAATATAATTCCAAATATTATCAGATAGATAGGGCCACAGAGAGTGAATATCATCCCTATTGATTTTATCATACCATTTATGACAGACAAGACTTGATTGAATTAAAATGGATGGTAGTGGTAGATAACTCAAAATACTATTGAATAATTCATCAATTTCAAATAAATGGTGCCAAAAGTTTTCCGAAAGGGTCAATTTTGTGGATAAACTTTTTGTCAAGTTTTTCATTTTTTTTAATTTCAAAATTAAAATTGAAAATCAAATATGAAATGTCAATGTTTTAGAAAGGCATAGCATGCTAGTGTCAAAAATAAACCAGAGTTAGAAATCTGTACGCTGGCTGGGTCAAAAATAGCATTTTTCTATAGTAAAGTTAATTAGGTAGCAATGTTATTTGACATAAATAGTTTTTGAATAATAAACAAGAATCCCGTGTGGTCCAATGGCTAAGATACCTGGCTCTCACCCAGGAGATCCGGGTTCAATTCCCGGCACGGGAGGATTCATTTTTGCTGGCCTTCGTTTTTCATTCTCATGCTGCTTTTGCATTATCAATACTGCAATAATATAAATAAAGTCTTTTTTCAAATCATTTTGCAACTACTAGTACTAGTAAGTTAAATTAGTACTACGCACAAATATTCCAAAATCAAGTCATCTTGACTCATATCAAATATTTCAAATAGTAACAAAAACCGAAATTCATAGACCACATCAATTTTCGCTTCCTCCACAAGTAGCACTTTCCACAAGTTCTCAATTATGTTGGGTCAGTCATCATCTTTAAAAAAAATGGCAACTAAAGTAACCGAAACTCTTGTTGTGCTTTTGTTGTTATTCTTCGCTACTGCTTCTGGCATTAACGCATCATCACCTGCGGAGCCAGCATTCAAAAGTCAATTACGTTCATGTTTTGAAGCAAATAGAAATACCGAATGTTTGGCCACACAATCATCTTGGTCTTCATGTGGAGGTTCAGTTTATTCTTCATATCAACTTGCACTCTCCATCTCAATGAATTGTATGAGAAGTGTCTGTGGAAGTCAAAATAGTTTATGTTGCAATACCTATTGTACAATGTATGGTTTATCTGGATATGATCATTCAGTTTGTTTCAATAAGTGTTTCAATGGATATACTGGTTCAGTTGTTGGTGCTGCAACTTTGATGAAAACAATCAAGAGTAGTTTGGATACCAATGTTGATTATGTTCCTCCTGCCACAGCTCAAAAGAAGGACGATGAAACCAAAGTCTATTGTGATATTCCATGTAATTCAGAATTTGCTTTCTATTCCACAACTGGTAAACAACCAAGTATTTTAAATGGTGGTTTGAAGGCATTGTTGGCTTCTAATACCAAGACTAATACTTTGGCTGCTAAGAAAAAGCTCATTTCTTCTTGGTCAACCAAGGTTGGTTCCTCTAAGCCATCATCCTCATCCTCCTCCTCACGTAAGAGCATCAGCAGCATTAAAAGCATCATTGGAAGAAGTAATAGTGGTTACAACAAGGCCATTTCAAAGAGCATCTCAAAATACCTTGGCTTCAAACCAGTTAAACAAATTAATAGTGATCTGGTCTATAAGAGACTTGTTAAATTTGTTTCAAGCATTCCAAGTCTTGGATACATCTTGAGAGGTATTCGTGATAAGAAAACCAGAACCTACCTTACAAGAGGTTACAAATTCATTCAAGCTGCTAGAAAACAAGTCTATCCACAAAAAGCATTTGCAATCTATGATGGTAAAGTATTGAATGTGAAAGCCACAGTTCAATTGGGTAATCCAGCATTGGTTAAGCAGAGAAGTACCATTTTCCCAATTCCATTCAATTCATTGACTCCATCTTCACTTTCAAAGAAATCCTTTTTCAATTCCAGTGTTAAACATAATCAAATCTGTACTGGTACAGCTATTGCCAAAGTGGAATATTATCGTAGATCTCGTATCACTTGTAAAAAGATCAAGTCATGGATTAGTGGAGCTTCAAAGATTAATCCAAAGAATATTTATCAAGTCAACAAGTTCCTCTTCCTTGTTTATAATCAATGTAAGAAAGCTAAAGCTACTTGTGTTGTTCCATTTGTTGAAGCAATCAAAACAACTGATTAAATTTTTGTAATTCAATAACTTTTTACAAATATAATATTAATAATATTGAAAAATACTTATTACAATTACAGGTCTGTTACAAAATCTTTTAATGGATAGGAATAGCATTTTTAAAATACTCGCTCAAACTATATGCAAATTAAACAGTGTACTTTTCACCAAATGTGTATGTGACTCAAAACATCCAACTGTCACACCAGTAAAAAAAAATGACATTGTCATCCAAACAAATTGTCGTTGTGTTAATTATTGTTGGATTCTGTGTTTCTTACACATTGGCTTCTTCTGCCAGCGAACCAGCATTCAAAAGTCAATTACGTTCATGTTTTGAAGGAAACAGAAACACAGAATGCATAGTCAATCAAGGAAGCTGGAATTCTTGTGGTCGTTCAGTTTATTCTTCCTATCAATTAGCTGTTTCCATTTCAATGAATTGTATGAGAAGTGTTTGTGGTAGTCAAAATGGTTTATGTTGTAATACTTATTGTTCAATGTTTGGTTTATCTGGAAGTGATCATTCGAATTGTTTCTCCTCATGTTATAATTCATACAGGCCATCGACAAATGGTGGTTCATCTTTTGGTGGAAATATTCCTGCAGCTAGTGATGCTTTAACTGGTTCTGTATCTTGTTCTATTCCATGCGCTGCTGCTTTCTCCTTCTATGAAAATAAAGTAGCCGAAAGTGTGGCCAAAAAACCAGCAGAAGTCAAGACATTCAAAACTTTGGTCAAGAATTTACAATCTGGCAAACCAATCAAAAAATCAAATCCTGGCTACACAATCACCTCTGCCAAGACTTTGTCAACCAGCAGCCCTAGTTCTGCAACCTATTTCACAGCACTTAAACCAAAAGTTGTCCTGAAGGGAAGTGAACATAATCAAGTCTTACGTACCTCTATTGAAGAAGCTGTTCCAACAAACTTGGACTCGGCTCAATTTTACAATTCTCAAGTGGCATCCAATCAAATTTGTTCCAATTCAATGAAAGATGTTGTAAAGGTTTCAATTTTGAAGAATACCAAAATTGAATGTTCTAAATTGTTGCAATGGATTAAGAATGATAAGACAATTGCTCCTGAAAATTTGGAAAATGTTTATAATTTCATGTTGGTTTTGCATCAAAAGTGTTCTGCTTTGCCAAATAGTAAATGTGTCATGCCAAATGTTGGATCCATCAAGCTCACTAACACTAAATAAATTGTGGATCTATCAATTAATAACTAATTTTTATTAGAAAGCACCCAAATCATAAATTTCCAAAATAAAATTATTTTAAAGAGTGTCAGTATTCAAATTAATTCTTCTAAACATTGGAACAACACATTGTTTAGACTTCTTTGGAATGAGAGATCTACACTTATTATGAACAATCATCATGAATTTGTAAACAGTAAGCAAATTATTTGGTGAAATTTCTGAAACTTCCTTCATCCAACGTTGAATCTTGTTACAATTTACTCTAGATCTCTTATAATAGGTAACTTCAACTGTCTTTCCAGTATTGGCACAGATTTGATTTTTACCAACTTGGCTGCTTTTCAAAACGGGATTCAAAGGGACAACCTTATCAAGTGAAATGTCAAAAACTTGAAGTCTGTCACGAGTTACTTGAATAACATTGGAAATCATCTTTTTATCAGTTTTTCCTGATGATTTAGAGGTTGATTTAGTGACCTTTCCATTCTTAATAGTTGTGAGTTTAGTTTTTTTCACAAAAGACGAAATGAAAAGTTTCTTCTTTTTGCCCAATACTGAAACTCCACCATTTCCACTTGCTGTTCCAGTAGTACTATTTGAACCATTAATTTGAGAAAGGAGAGTTCTCAAGAAATTTCTTTCCTTTCTTGTTGGTTGTTCATTGGCAAAATAAAAAGCATAAGTAGCATCACATGAAACAGAACATTTGACAATGGCTTTATCATCAGTGGTGGCACTTTTTGGAACAAAGTCAGAGTTATCATCGAATGGGATGGAAGCATAAGCAATAGAAGTAGAAATTGGTTTCATCAAAGTTGCAGCAGCAGAAACAACTGAACCAGTATATCCATTGAAACACTTATTGAAACAAACTGAATGATCATATCCAGATAAACCATACATTGTACAATAAGTATTGCAACATAAACTATTTTGACTTCCACAAACACTTCTCATACAATTCATTGAAATGGAGAGTGCAAGTTGATATGAAGAATAAACTGAACCTCCACATGAAGACCAAGATGATTGTGTGGCTAAACATTCGGTATTTCTATTTGCTTCAAAACATGAACGTAATTGACTTTTGAATGCTGGTTCCGCTGGAGATGATGCATTGACAAAAGATGAAGATGTGAGAAGGGCTGCCAACAAGACGAAACATGCCAAAACTAGTGGATTGAATCTTGTCATTATTTTTTTTAAGCTTTCTTCAAAGATGTCACCCACAAGAACACTGACACAATCAAAATGGGTAAATTTGTCAAAAAAAATTTAACACACTAAATATCTTATAACCATCACCCGTCAATATTATTATTCGAATCCAATGAACATTCAAAGAGAGATGAAAGAAATTAAAGGGAACTTGCAAGTGAAAAGTTCCCGCCAAAAATAACTACAAAAAAAAATGAGTAAAAACATATGGTTGCCGCCACTTTCGCTATCATCTCTGCAGAGAAATGATGGGAAGAACATCATGTTTGACACTCAGAAAGTAATCAAGCCGACCACCTGGTTGTATATAATGATGATACTGCTGATATTGTTAATGAATAGTGGAGGAGTTGTGAGATGTGGAAATGTTGTGGAAGTGGATGCTGAGGAAGTGAGGCAGTTGGATTTATATTTGAAAAAATCAAAACCTGATTTGGAAAATTCTCAGCTAGCTTTATTGGCATTTAAGGAGACGAGTCAAATGCTTATACTCACCAAGACATTGTCATCCTTGTCCATCACACCAAGAACAATATTTTACTCTGCAGGGTTTATCGGAAATACTATTGTTCAATTGAATGCAAGTGAAATCAAATTCACCTCCTTGGCTAATGTATTTAACAATTCAACAAGACCATACAAAGTTGTTGATAGGCTTACATCATTATGCTCTTCTACTCTTTCTCAATTATATCAGAACAACACCTTTATTCCAAATTATTATATTTGTTTTTTCAAAACAACACTCACATCAGAGAATAGAGTTTTCTTCTCAACAACAAGTGAAGGATTCAGATGTTTAAAACTAAATTCGGATGGGGATGTAATAACCAAGGATGTTTCTAAGGGATTTATTGAAGATTTTGCTACCTCATTATGTGTTATAACCATAATATTTATAGCCCTTCTGTGGGTACAAGGATCATTTAAAAGGAGAATTATTGATACAAAGAGATATCCCTTTACCAATTATTACTTTGGAAACGATACTGATTGGAACTCTTCAACTTTTTCGGATCTTTCAGTAACTCTTAGACCAATATTTCCATTCTTTAAACATTTTTCCAATCAGTTTGACAAGCTTTATAAACTGATATTCAGATCAATTCAAAACAAAGTGGACCAGGAACATATTAGGAAGTATAAGAAATTTGGCTCTTCAACACTGCTGAAATACCAATTATTCTTCGACTTTTTCCTCTTTATAGTTATTAGTTGCTTATCAATGGTGCAGTTATTTGTTCCTTCTGTACTATATTTCCCAAATTTTATTCAAATACCTATTAATTTTGACCTTGGGAATGACGAAACCTTCACAAGTTATTGGATAGGAGGGGCTGATTTTGTACCTATCAGTTTGGGTTTTTGGTTAATATCCCTCACTTTGATGATATTGGGAATAATTTTGTTAATAGTTACTTCTAGTTCAAAAGAAAAGATGATGTATTGGAGCACAAACTCTTTGCCAGACACCAACATTTTGGTTTTCACTGATGCAATCTTCAAAATTATTTTCATAGTCTTGATTAATGTGATAATCATTTTACTACCGTTCTGGACATTTACCATTAAGGGAGTTCTTATGGTGGTTATTACAATAGCATCTATTTTCTATGGGAGTCAACAAATTTTAATTCCAACAGAGAAGGTTATTCACGCTATTCATGATGGAAATTATAAGATGGTTGTTGCCTTCTTGATGTTTGCATATTTTAAGGAACTTCTAGTGATCATACCATTTTTTATTCAGATATTCATGGTGGCCGAAACTATATTTGGGCTAGTTTGGAGCTTGATTCTTTCCTTTGTTGCAAACAACAGCAAGCTTTCCTTGATTGGTATTTTTGGTATTGTAATTAATTCTGCAACAAGTTTACTTCAAGACTTACTACAGCCATCCAGAGTTACCAGGAAAAAGATTGTGGAAAGGTCAGATACATTCGTTTTTCCCTCTCTAACAAAGACCAGCACACAATTCATCCTTGATAATGTCGCTGCAAAATATGGTGGCATTATTAATACCTACTCTAAACTGGTAGAAAGTAATGAGATGGTGGATTATACATACAAGGATATTCTCTCATTAAATGACAACTTGGAAGAACTTAAGGACATTACAAGAAAAAGAAGTCAGTCTGTTGGAAAATCTGAAAACGGTGAAGCTAAGCTAGCAGCAACAACTATTGAAAAAATTCACAACCCTGTTAACATCAAATTCGAAAAAAATGAAGACAAAAACGAAGAGGAGCTAAAAACAAGATATACGGAGATCAATGATAGGCCAAAGTACATGCATGTTCTCTTCAAGAAAGAAATTGCCTTACTCGTTAGAGGCATCTTCCTTTCAACGCAAGAGAAGAAAAATGAAAAATTGAGAGTAATCTTTAAGAGAGGAGAGAGGCTTTATACTCCATTGTTGAATACAGACATCAGAAGAATCCATCACAATTTAGTGGGTAGAGTCAAGATAGCAACAGGAAATCTGAGTAATTATTTAGTAGTAATTTTGATTGCAATGATTATTTTCTTGTCTTTTACTTATTCTGGTGCTGAAAGTGATGGTATGGACATTATGTCAAATATGGCTATTGTTATTTCAATCTTTATTCCACAACTTTTTGGAAGATTGGATGAAGGACAAGTTGATGAACTATTCGAAAGAAGAATTGAGGAAACTATCCTTTTAACCAAGAGAGATCTTGCAAAGAAACTTGACTTACCAGAGAAGGATCTCAATTTTTGCATTTTCAATTTTCAAAACGATTCAGATATTAGTAACTTTTTAGAGCACAACACCCCAGCAGTGTCTGAAACTATTGGAAGAAAAATGTAAGTATATTTTAACGAATTGTTTTACTTGAATCAAATGAAAGATTGGAACATTGGGAAAGTGCTTCAACAAATGGATTTATTACAGCTCAAAAATTCAAGCCACTCATGCTTATTGTATGGGATGAAACCCTTAAAATCAATGCAAAGAAGGGCACTGCTTCCGCTACAAATGACTATCTCAAGACTCATAGCCAATTCTTGACATCATTTTCAAACATAATTTATTGTATTAGTAATTTTGAGGCTGACTCCTTTGTGAGTGCTTACGAATTCATTCACGCTGTGGAGCTTCTCAAAAAATCAATCACAAGAAAGGAAGAAGATCAATGCTCAGATATGGATATAACATTTGCATTTCTATTCTTTTGCTATTTGAGAGGAAGAAGTGCTGAAGTAGGAATGGTGAATTGTAATTCTTTAGAAGTTAGTTTTGCAGAAGAAGAGTATAACCATTTCTTTTCCACTTTCTATACTTGGATAGCTGTTAACGATACCAAGAGAGAAAAGCTAAAGGAAGCAAAACAATTTATTGAGTTGGTATTCTCTGTGTATAGCTCTGAGCAGCGTCTATCATTGGAACATTTCTTGAATAGCTATAGATCGGTCAGAAGTGCAATGTCCAACACAAGTAGATCGATTGAAATCGAAGAGTTTTGACTGGACATGTAATGGAGCTGACTACAATTCATTTAGCTTAGAAAGAACAGCTCATTTTCTTCAAGTTTGACACAAAAGAAACACAATTTTACTGATGCTGTCATTCAAACAAAAAAAGAAAGCATTCATCCTGAATGATTAGAGCTTTACCATAGACTTCCAATAAAAAAAGTACGAATGCCAACCTTAAACCAGAAAATTACTCTAGTGTTTGAAGTCGTTTTGTGGTATACCTGATGACATTTTTCCATTGAAGAGAACCTTATGTTTTTCAACAACAGAAGTTAACATTCAACCTATTTCCTTCATTGATTTACAAATTGGTATAAACAAAGAACAAAAATGATTAGAAATGCACTTGTACAGGAATTGGTTCATTTGTCAACCACTTGAACTGTTTCTATTGTCAGATTTTCATTGTAAAATAACTTGTTTGCAATTTCCGCAAATCAAGAGAAAAAAAATGAATGCAAAACTCACCATCAAACGCAAGCAATCACAATCATCTTCATCGTCTGCATCAGCTTCAGCATCACAATCTTCGCAATCTTCAACAATAAATTCTTCCACAAGTTGTATACAAAATAGTCAAAATGATGAAGCAGATGATGATGATATTGTGGAGGTGGCTCCATCATTATCGGGAAGTAGTACATTGCACTTTCCGATTAGGACAATGGTATCAATTCATAGGAATGTAGTGCTACAGATTACATTATTTGACAAGTTGAGGGATAAATCTACATTAAAGTCTTCATTGGCTTCGACTTGGTTTAAAAAGGAGCACCTGGATGAGTTCTACACTTATTTGAAATACTTTTTGAAGAAACAAATTTATCAGGAAATCAAGTTTATTCCAACAGAACCAGGTAGGATTGAATTGAAAATAGAATTACCTCCAGAAAAGACGATTCAAGTAATTAAATGTAAAACCATTCAATTTACCTATGAGTGGAAAAAGACATATTCTAATTTTTTCATGTTGAGGAGAAAGGATACACAAGAGGAGTATGAAAGAGAATTATTGAAAGCACAACTTACAAGAAAGCCATCTGTGCCTATTCTTATTGAGGATGATCCACAAGGTCCAGTCAAACACAATTTGGATTTAAGTGACGAGGAAACACCAAACAAGAAGCAAAAATCAATTCACAATTTGGATTTGAGTGATGAGGAAAATGTGAAACAAACCCCACCAAGAAAGAAAAAGAAACCAACTGTTATTATTGAGGATGACGATTCTTCATCATCTGAAGAGGAAGATGTAGAATTAAAGGAAGATATTGAGTTAAACTCTCCACCTTTCAAAAAGTTTAAACAAAGTCTGGTATCTTGGCGGTACCAGCTACTTGTCTATTTGGAACCAAAGGAAAAGGATATTCTGGAATTGACAGGAGCTAAATCAAAAAGCAAATTCTTTTAATAATTTAAGATTTTTTTACAATTATTTGGATTTAAATATTGAGTACACGAAGTTTTTCAGCTTTTGGAACAGTGTGGATCAAGACACGACCATCATAAGATACAGTACCAAAGGTCCAGCTGTTAGTATTACTCCAACAAAGAGAGTAGACACTTTCTTCATGTTCATCATATGTGTGAACAAGGTTATCAAACAATTCCTCCTTCTTTGGTTTGGATTTTTCTTCTTCAGATGCTTGTAATTCTTCGTCTAATTCTTGCTCTTTTGCCTTTGATGAAATTGAGGCAATAGACCATAAATTTACCTTACTGTCAGTACTTCCTGTCAAAATCAATTGATCATATTGTGGATTAAATCTGACTTTGGAAATCCAGTGTGAATGACCTCCTAAAACCAACAATGGTTCCTTCGTCGAACGAATATCCCAAAACTTTACAAAGCAGTCATCACCACAAGTTGCCAATCTGTACATATGATATGGATTGTATTGGACATCCCTAACCATTTGGTCATGAGCAATAAATTCAACATTCTTCTTATTATTCTTTTCTCTCAAGTCAACTTGGATGACCTTTCCTTGGGCAGCAACAGCAATAATTTCTGAATGATGAGGATCCCAAGCACCAGTTCTTAATCTTCTTCCACCCAAATCATACTTGTTAACAAATTTACATGTTTTTTCAAATCTAAATTCTCTCAAACATTTTTCATCGATTGAAATTACACGATCACTAGTTCCATTTTGATCCCATAATATTTCGTGTACTCTTTCATTATCAAATTGTTTGGCATCTAATTTTGACAGAGTTTCCAAATTATTGGTATTATTACTTTCCAATTCTTCTCCAACATCTGATTGTCCTGCTTGTTCCGAATATGTTGACATTCCGTATAGTGCTGCTTCAAAACCATTTTTAATGGTATTATATGTTGTGAAGAAATATTTTGGTTTTGATGGATGTGGACTAATCGACCAAACTTCGTGTTGATGTGAAAAAGCAGCTTGACAAAAAACATCATTTTCTTCCTCGTTAAATTCAATAAGATGGACTTCATTGTTGGCATTCAGAGCACAAGTTCCTACAAGAAATCTATTATTTTGAGTATCACCTTTTACCGCAGCCATACATCTACTCTTGTTTAAACGTTGACCATAGATTGCAGAGGTGTGTCCGTGACTATCCTGTTGTGATGCTGATGAGGCTGTGTAATCACTGTGTGATCGTAAATGTCCTCTTGTGTTGGATCTTTTCATTTTTTAATTATAAATATTAAATCTTTTAATAATATATCGTTATGATAATCACCTGTCCCATCACGCCAAACAAAATAAAAACACTTTTTAATATTTTAAATGAATATTAAATATTAAATAATATTAAATTTAATTTTATTTAAACACAATCATGGTGTAGATTTTCATTTACATATAAAAAGCATTAGTGCTTCTTATAATTATCGAGAATTTCTCTGAGATGGAACTTTTTACGAATTATTGTCCTCACATCAGAGTGTTTGTATAATTGTTTCAAAAATGGAATGAGTTTCATCAATTCACGATCTTCCTTATCATCAAACCAACTCAAAATTGGTATTCCGTTATCGATTTGATAACCGTATGCTTGTGGTGAGTTATCAACAATGCAAGTCTTGGAAAGATCACGTCCAAGTACTTCTAAATCCTTCAAATAGTTTCTCTCAACATCAATACAAGAATTTCTAAAAACTCTGTACTTGATGTACTTTCTTTCAGGATCAAGGATTGAAAGCAATTTATCAGCATACACACTTTGTGATGCAGTGAAAACAACAACTTCGAAGATTTTTGATACAGCTTCCAAAAACTCAACAAAGTAAGGTCTCTTCCGCACGTAAACTGTATATTCAACTCCATGGAAGAGTACAGTAAAGGTAAAGTCAGGATCAGGAATTGGTTCAGTGCTACAATGGACAAGAGTTTCATCAAGATCCAAAACTAGGGTTATATCTGGTTGTGATAATTCTTTAGGTGGAAGACAATATTGATGAGGGGAGATCTTAGGTTTTGGTGGAAGGTGGGCAATAAAGTCAAATCTATGAAAACGTTAGAACAACAAATGTTTTCATATGAAAATAAAACTTACGGATTGAATTCATCATCATCTTCATACTCAATATCTAATAATTGAGAGTATGAAAAATCATAAATATCTTCTTCATAGTCTTCTTCCTTTTGCATGACTTTTTCATCATAATTTACACCAAGAGTAATATCTGTGTCAGAGTCACTCAGAGAGAATCTTCGGGGTGAGAAGAGTTCATCTTCATTGGAGATGGTTGATGTAGAGTCAGAGTAAGAAAGTTTACGAAGAGCTAATGGAGAGGAAGATTTTGGAGTTGATGATTTTTGTTCTGTCTGATCGGCGTCATTTTCGTTTCCTTTTCGTTCTGTTATGGAGGAACAAAAGTTTGGACGTTATTATTGATTGTATAGAGTTGTTCATATGTTATCAGCAGATGGTTTGTTGTTGAATAGAGTTAGCATAAATACAGTAAAATAGATAGTTACTTTTTTGAGTTGGTTTGTTAGGAGAGGAGGTTATTATAAAAGCAGACTTTGGATTAGACATTTTGGAAATCTAGGTACCTGAACAATGGAATAATTCGGATGATGAAACCGTTACGTAAATCCAATAAACAGCAAGGTAGGATTGCTAGGTATTGTTCTGGTATTTTTTTTAATAAATTTTAAAACAATAATTTTTTAAAATAAAATTACTGATTTGCAACGTTTAATTTTTTTTAGGAGGGAATATTTGTTGTGACAGGTTTTGAAAAGAATATTTTGAAAATATCGACAAAGAATGACTTTGATATAAATGATTACAAACCGAAGGTAAGGAATAGTTTTCCAGTTCGACTTCGAGATATTGATTGTTGAAATGATGTGTAATTATTTTGAACATTTCTTTGTGGATTACAAAATTCAATGGAATCATTCTCTAATTATGTCTGCTCTCTTCACATCTATTAAGAGAATCAAAAAGACCAATCAATCAAATATATTTTCTGTAGTATTAAAGTGATTGGTTTATGGCGGGAAATAGAGCTGTTGATTAGGTTGTAAGCTAAACCAAAATCAAAAAAATGCTTTCACTGAACAGAACACTATCATCATCGATTTTAACTCAATGTAATAGGGTTGGCTCTCACACATTGTCTCTATCACACAGAGTGTCGAAAGCTTGTGGAAAATCCAATTTTAAAGTTATTCTTGGGGTGAATAATTATAACACATCGGAATTGATAAACTGTGTTATTAAAAACAACAATCAGAGAAATTACACTCTTACACAAAAATTAAATGGAAAGAAGAAGGACGCTACAAATGATGAGGAAGAGGATGTTGTAGAACTAAAATCAATCACTACCGAAAGTGTTGATTTAAAAAATCAGAAATTTACTCCAATGATGAATCAATATTTCAAAATTAAAGAAAAACATTCGGATTATTTATTATTATTTAGAATGGGAGATTTTTATGAAATTTTCTTTGAAGATGCTGTTAAAGCTTCACAAGTTTTACATATTACAGTATGTTTAATATTAGATTATGAAAGTATTGAATTTATTTAAATTAGTTGACTAAAAGAGGAAAGCATTTGGGACAAGATATTCCAATGTGTGGAATTCCACACCATGCATTAGATGCCTATTTACAAAAATTAATTAAGAATGGTGTTGTAGTTGCTATTTGTGATCAAGTAGAGGATCCAGCCGAAGCCAAGAAGAATAAGAAAATAGTCGAGAGACAAATTACTAGATTGTAAGTATTAATTTGAATTGGAATTCATTACTCAACTAATATAGAGTAACACCAGGAACATTGACAGAGGATAGATTTTTGGAAGCAAGTGAACACAATTATTTAGCTGCTATTGGATTGCCAGAAAAATTCTCAACCAATGACGAAAATCATAAGGAGCAACAGGTTACTCTTTCATGGGTTGAATTATCGACTGGTGAATTTAATTATTTGAATTGTTCCTGTATGTAACAACCTTAATTATTATTTTAATATTTCAAGTTGGTAATTTACAATCGGAGTTATTGAGATTGAGTCCAAGTGAAATTTTGATTCCTTCCAACTTTGAATACGTATTCAAGGTAAGACTGGAGGAATACCATGTCACTCTCAGAAAACCAGCTTCATATCAACACTATGCAAATTTCATTCAAAATCATTTCAAATTGGACAAGCTTTCAAGTTATAGTGGTGTAAGTTATTTAATAATATTAATTTCTCATTATCAAATAGTTGGACATAACTACATGTGGAATGATTTTGGACTATGTTAAAGAAACTCAAAAAGGTCAAATGCCAACACTTAGTACACCTGAAAAATTCAAAATGGAAAGAAATATGTCTATTGACTTGGCAACCAGAAAAAGTTTGGAACTCACACGGACCCTATCAGGATCTAGGAAGGGAAGCTTACTTTCAATTATTGATAAATGTGTAACAGCACCAGGTGCTAGATTATTGTCGAATCGATTGGCCTCACCATTGGCTGTTCCTTCCGAGATTGAGGATAGATTGGATTGTGTAGAATATCTCACTGAAGATAAAGTTCTCATTGATCAAATCAGAGACTATCTGAAGAATTGCTACGACATTGAAAGAGCCATTCAAAGATTGAGCATGAGCAGAGGTTCACCAAAGGATCTTTTCACAGTTGCAGCAACGGTTTCACAATGTCAACAACTGAAGGAAATTATTTTGGAAAATGAGGCGAGGAGACATACCAAATTACCAACAGTGTTGGCCAAAGTAGTGGAAGAATTGAATTCGGATGTCCAACTCGAGGCGATGAACGAGATTTTATCCGCCATGAAAGAGTACGAGGACCTACCTACTTCTGTAAGTGAGGGAGGCTTCATTAGGGTTGGATATTCAACAGAGCTTGACGAATGGCTCAAATTGAGTCAACACAGTGAAACCCTTATTCAAGATCTCCAAAAGGAATATAAGGACAAGACTGGAATTAGTACATTGAAAATTAAGAATAACAATGTGATGGGTTACTTTGTAGAAATTCCAAGCTCACAACGTGATAGAATTCTTCCATTTAAGGAGTTTTCACACAAGCAAACCATGACTAATGTAGTTCGTTTCAAGACTGACAAGCTAGAAGAATTGCAAGAAAAACTTGGAAAGGCACAACAAGAAGCCATCGATATGGAGCTGAAAATCTTCTTCCAGCTTCAAAAGAAATTACTAATAATTGCCAAAACACTACTCTCCTCTGCTCAATCTATTGCCTCAATTGACTTGTATTCATCTTTGGCTTTGCTGGCAAGAGAGAGAAGCTATACGAGACCTAATGTAACACCATTCATTGAGTCTGAAGAGTTGGAAAAATCGAAAAAGAAAGTTCCAATCCTCAATATTCAAAAAGGTAGACATCCAATTGTTGAATATGCACAACAAGTCGGAGGAGCCACCATTGACAAGTCAAAGTTGGGTAAGAATGTAGGATTGACCTTTGTATCCAATGATTGTACAATGTTTAATAATGAGAATAGACTCATGCTTTTAACAGGTGCAAACATGGCAGGAAAAAGTACATACCTCAGACAGAATGCCCTCATTATTATTTTAGCTCAGATGGGATGTTTTGTTCCAGCTCAAAAGGCAGAATTTATGGTGGTTGACAAGATTTTCAGTCGTGTTGGTGCCTCTGATAATCTTGCCAATGATCAATCGACATTTATGGTTGAAATGGTTGAGACTGCTAATATTCTCAATCAAGCAACCAATAAGAGTTTCGTAATTATGGATGAATTAGGAAGAGGAACATCAGTTCTAGAGGGTTTGAGTATTGCCACAGCTGTTATTCAACATTTACACAATAAGATTCAATGCAGAGCTCTATTCGCCACTCATTTCCACGAGCTCATTGAGAAGGCAAAGGAATTGAAATTTATGAAACCCTACAAGTTGGAAGTACGAGTTAACAAATCCAATAATATCACGTTCACATACAAGATAGTTCCAGATGAGATTATTGATGGACAAAGTGCTGCATCAACTCATTCGTCCTATGCCATTCAAGTTGCTAAATTGGCTGGTGTACCATCTATTGTAACAGATGAGGCAGAAAAGATTTTAGCAAAATTAAAGGCAGAGAGAAAGTAAGGAATGCTCAAAAATCTCTTGGAAAACAGCCGGTAACGTGTCCTTAAAATTATGTGGCTACATTATTGACAGGCGCACTGAAACACACAGAAGAGTGTCTTTGTCACTTGTCAGGCCTTGTCACTATCATTAAAAAAAATTATCATCACAACTGTGTTATCCAGTTAAAACACATCACAACGATAATCATAAAAACAACACCACAACAACAAAACAACTGTAAAACAATAATTAACTACTAGATAACAATAACTACGGACTAAATCACATAAAAATGTCCTCCCTATTCAATCGTTTCAAAAAGAATAACAGCAATGCAGAGAATAAATTTGAACAACAACGTAACGCCAATCGTAAAACACTACAACCTCAGGATTTGACCTCGACCCAAAGTGAAATCAGTGCTCATGACAAGTCGGGTTCACTCTCAATTCCATCAAGTAATACTGCCAGTAGTGGTTCTCTAGCCTATTATGAGGAAGGAGCATCAGTGAATGCCATGACTCAACTCTCAAACAAAAACAGTAAGAAGGGAGATAACAACAAGGAAAAGATGCCACCACCAGAGGAAATTGTTGCTCAATTTGAAAAGTTGTTGAAATATCAAGGTATTACACCAACTGAAAAACGATACAAATTGATGATTATGAAACCTTTGGAAGAAAAGTGGAAATTGGTTAAAATTATGCAAAATACAAAGAAGGAAGCTGATAAATTGCATACCATCAAGGACACTCCTGAATATATTGTACATCGTTTGAAAGATGAACCAACACTTGGTTCAGTTACTGAATTGATCAGTCTCTTAAAGGGAGCTAAATCAGAGGATTGGATTCGTAAATTCTTGGATTTACAAGGTTTGGAGTGTTTATTTCAAATACTGGTAGAAAGTTGTGATCAACAAATTAGAGAACAGTATGTTTTTGTTAACATTTTCAATAATTTATTGAATGTAACATTATTCAATTGATTATAATCCTTTTTTGGACATTTTTGTAACTTTTTCAATATTTGTAATGTCCTCCAATGATTTTTAACACAGAGGTGGTAATATTCACGAAGAATTTTCTGATGATGAAGCACAACCTGAGGAAGAAGAAAATGAAGAGGAAGAAGATGGACTCGAAGATGAGGAAAAGAAGGAAGAAACTGGTTCCGAACAAGTGGAAACCAAGTCTTTGGATCCAAAGAGTAAACCACCTCCACCTATGCTTCCACCAAGAATTGAAACTAAATCAAAGCGTGAAGATCCATACGATGCTCTTCAAGCTGAATGTGTCAGAGCACTTCGTGCATTGATGAATACCACTCTTGGTCTTAATGCCTTTTTGCAAAGTAAGGACAAGTCAGTGTTAACTGTCACCAAGATTTTGGATTCCAGAAATATCAAAACCAAAACTCAAGTTTTCTTCTTGTTGGCAACTATTTGTAGATTCGAACAAGGTTTTTGGATTGCTATCGATGCTATGAACAAGTACAAGTTGAATAGAAAGGAACGTGCTAGATTCCAAACCATTGTTCGTTTATTGAAGAAGAAGGTTGAAGTGAGTGATGAAACTATTTTACTCAAAACTTCAATTATTGTTTTCATTAACTCTTTAATTAATTCTCCACAAGATGCTTCATTGAAGAAACAATTGAGAAAGGAATTTGTTGATCTTAAAATGATTGAAATCAGTGAACAATTGAAAGCTTTGGATCTTGACGATACTTTAACAATGCAACTTTCATTCTTCGAAGAGGAAGTTCAAGATATTGAAGATGCTGAAGAGGAGGAAGAAGAGCTAGATCTCGACGCATTGGAAGATCCTATGGAAATTCTCAAACTTATTAGAGTTCAATTGGGTGGTTCTCAAGCTTTCGAATATTTCGTTAAAATCCTTCAATACTTTTTAATCATTTCCGGTAAATCAAATGAAAAGGAAAAATCAAAGAATATGAATATTCTCTTGACAATGATCAAGAAGGCTGTTGCTTTCAAGGAAGATGGTGGAGTTGAAGAAGTCAGTGTTAAGGAATTGCAATTAGCTGATCGTGTTGAAACTCAACAACGTAAGATTACACAACTCGAAACTAGATTCTTGAAATTGGCAGAAATGTTAAAGACTGGTAAAATTGATGATAAGGTTATTGAAAAATTCATTAGTTTGACATCTAAGGACACAAGAGAAAGCTTTAACAAATCAGTTGAAAGTATGGATCCTAGTGAGTTACAAGAAGAATTCCTCAAAGATGCCGAAGAATTACTTGTAAAGGTTAAGTCAAAAGGTGGATTTGATTTGGATACTTCAAATGCTCCAGAAGATTTAAAGAAACACTTGAAGAAACTCGAAACTGAGCTCAAATTTATGACTTATAAGGCCAAACAATTAGAGAAACAATTACAATCTGGAGGTGGAGGAAAAGGTGGAGGTGGTTCTGGTGGAGGATCAGGTGGAGGCGGCTCAGTAGGTTCAGGAGAAGCAAGCTCTGGTGATTCAGGATCTGAGGTGCCCTTCAGGTGAAGGTGGTTCAACAGGAGGTGATTCATCTGTTCCATCCATACCAACAATTCCAGTTGCAACTGAAGGCATTCCATTGCCACCTGGTATGGGAGTTCCTCCACCACCTGGTATGGGAATTCCACCACCACCTGGTATGGGCGGTATTCCACCACCACCAGGATCAGGTATTCCATTGCCACCTGGCGTTCCACCACCACCTGGCATGGGAGGAATTCCAATGCCACCTGGAGTTCCTATGCCACCTGGTATGGGTATTCCTGGTATTCCAGGTATTCCACAAGGATACGTTCCACCAAAATTACCAACCTATAAGAGTACTGCTGTAATGAAGGGTGTCTTTTGGAGTAAGGTACCAGTTCAACAATTGAAGGACTCTATCTGGATTAAGAAGGATATTGTCACTGGATTGGAAGGTATTGAATTGGAAACAACAGAATTGGAAAAGCTCTTTGCTAAGAAGGAATCTATTGTATTGGAAACTAACACAAAGAAACCAGAAAAGGTTACCCTCATTGATCCAAAGAAGGCCCAAAACTCTGCCATCGTTCTCGGTTCTATGAGATTGGACCACGATGATATTAAATTATCCATGTTGAGAATGGATGAAGGTGTTTTGGCTCCAGAAAATATCAAGGCCCTCAAGGACATGGTTCCTACAGCCGATGAAAGACAAGCTCTCAGTGATTATAATGGTGATTTCAACATGTTGGGAACAACTGAACAATTCTTGAGTAAGGTCATGGATATTCCAAGACTCGAAGAAAGATTAGAAAGTTGGTTGATCAAACTCAAATTCCCTGCCAGTGTTTCCTCAATTGAACCAGATATTGAAACTATCATTTCTTGTTGCAAACAATTACAACAAGGTAAAAAATTCCACAAAGTTTTGCAAGTCATTTTGGCTATTGGTAACTTTATCAATGGTAACAAGAAGGCAGTTCACGGTTTCCAAATCAATGCCCTTCCAAAGTTGAAGGACACAAAGGCAACAGGTGCTAAGATTAATATGCTCGATTATATTGTTCAATTTTTGGAGAAGAATCATCCAGAAACTCTCAATTTTGGTGATGACCTTTCTGCTCTTAAGGGTGCTGAAAGAGTTTCAATTCAAGGTATCACTTCTGAATTGAATGAAATGAAGAATGGTGTCAATTTTGTTGGTAGAGAAATTGAAAAGTCAGATTTAGACACAGAATTCGACAAGTTTAGAGAAGTCATGGTTGACTTTTTAGATTTTGCCTCTGAAAAGGTTGAAACATTCGAAAATCAAATTAAGGAAATGCAAACTCAAATTGAAAAGATTCAAATCTTGTTTGCTGAAGATTCTAAGAAATTCACACCAGAATCTTTCTTTGCTGGTATCAATACTTTCATTACCGACTTTAAATTGGCTCATGCTGAAATTTTGAGAAAGAGAGATATCGAAAAGAAGAAACTCGAAAAGGAACAAAAAGACAAGGAAAGACAACAAAAGGTTATGGACTCGAGAAAGAAGAAAGAAGAAACCAAAAAGATCGAAAGAGAATCAATCTCTGCCCAAACACCAAACGAAGAGGATGGACAACCAGAAGAAAAGGGTGTCCTCGATAAGACACTCGATTCACTCATGGATGGTTCTGGTTTCAGAAAAGGAGTTTCTGCCAACAAGAAGAAGAAGGCAGCTCAATTAAATGCAGTCAACCTTATCCAAGAATTGGAAACCAAAAAGCTAGGCTCTCCATCTAACGAAGAAAATTCAACAACAACCCCTCAATCACTGGCCTCACCAAAAGCTCAAGATGAACAAATAACAACACCAAGAGGACTTGCAAAAGCTCCAAGTAAGAGAAGACTTAAGAATGGTGGCGATGATGAATTGTAAATAAAAAAACTCCCTTAATTAGTTCAATTATACAAATAATGAAAATTTCCTTAATAATATCTTATACTTTCCAAAGATATTCATAAAATAGATGCATTGAATATTATCTTTGTTTGGTAGTTGAACAATTATATGAGTTTCTTATTAATTTCATAAACCAATCATTAAAAAATGAAAAGACAACGTTCTTTGTCGGATTCATCAGCTTCCTCATCATCAGCATTATCCGATGCAGAAGGCCCCTCCTACAAAATATGTTTTTGTAGAACAACCAAATGAACAACAGTTGGAATTATTATTGTCTTCTGATGAAGAAGATTATCAAACTTCGGAGGAGGATTATGAAGATTATTATGATGATCCGTTGACTGATGATGAATTTGATGATGTAGAATATGATTCTGATGGTTCTGGCAATGATTCCGATCCATCAGACGATTTTTTGGCACAATTGGGTTTACCAATGGGTTTACCAGCTGGATTAGGGTTACCAATCTTTACTGGTGGTACAATTGGCTCAAACTATCCTCAAATCTTCCATTTGGTCCATTTGCATCAATGAGAGAATTTCAAATGCGTGATTTCTTCTTGTTTACTGATGGATTTTTAAAAAGTTATAAAGGAAACTTAGAAGAACTCAAACAACAGATTGATAGTAGAAATGGAAGAGTTGTAAATAATGCAGAAGCATTCTTTAGAGTAATATTGCTGTCAAGTATGAGTAGACGATATTGTGAACAATATGAAAAGTACAAATATCTTATGAGTTTGGGAGAGCAAAAAACTGAAGAAGAATGGAAGAGTTTATGCACTACAGATGAGCTTCAACTGTTCAAAACAGATTCAAAATCCCCAATGTCACCTTCAAAATTTCAGATGTTGAACGCAACTATATACTTGATTTGCACTGAAGATGAGGCAAGAGCGGCCACTCCACTGTTTACTATGGTAAATTCGTTTACTGATTTTAGTGACCTACCTCATGCAAATATCTTCGCTGAGAAGGGACTTGAGGCCTATTTGAATAATCCAAGGTCATTGATGATTCCTAGAATGTTTAAGCTTACCAACCCTATTCCTCTTACAAAACACTATGCCATTATGGCAGAATCTGCTGAAAAGAAAGAAGAAATACGTAAATTTTTACTTCAAAACGGTGCACCACATGTAATTGATAATGTGATGGGACCAGAAATTATACTAGACTATAATTCTTTCTGTGTAGTGTATAGTGATGCTATACCTGACATTATAGCTCATAATGCAGAAACATTGAATTATGAAGCAATTAGCATTGGTATTACGAGTTCTTTTAATGAATTCTACTCATACTCCTCTGTTGTTCATGCAGTCAATAGTTTGACCAATATTCCACACTCTCCTTTCGTAGAAAAGTACAGACCTTTGCTATTGAAAAACATACCAATTAAGAGTTTAGTATTATACTACAGAACCCACAGTAGAAAAATGATACCTGAAGATCAATTCCAACAATTTCCAACAATTTCTCCATCTGAAAGAATATCTACCATCCTTCCTAATGAAGTATTCTTTGTAATCCTAAAATTTTTACCAGTCAATGATATCATGAATAATTTTTCGATTACCTGTAAAAAAGCAAGGAAAATGAGCTTTGCAGACTACTTGTGGAAGGATATTTGTCTTGCCTATGCTTCCAATTATCCATTCCTGAAACCATTTACAAAAGAGGAAAATCTGACGAGAACCAAGCTTCCTCACTATTACATATTCAGAAATATCATTAACCCAATTTTAATTGATTACAAATTGGTCACAAACTATATCAATTCTGTATGTAAGGAAGAGCCAGATATTTTCAAACTCGATGTATTCAATAATACTGTAACAACGGCTCTGTACATGGACAGGTATGGCATAGAAGACTCTGAAATCAGTGTTGGTGCAACTAAAATGTTTGGAAGTGCTGATCTGCCGCCATGTCTTTACAACACTAAATATGCCACAACTCCTTTATTGTTACAATTGAATATTACCGATTTGAGATCAAAGGGTATTGGAATACTTTCATTGGAAAATTCTCCATTCAAACACCTGTTCCCACAATCTGGTATCTTGTACTTCTTTAAAGACATGAGCACAGGAAAATCAGATGATGGACTTTTATTGCATTATGATGGTGATTTGAGTGAGTTGAAGAGAACAAACGGACAAGAGTTGGCATCAGCTGTTAATTTCTATGAAGCTTTATGTGTTCCGAAGAGATCTGAAATGGGTTGGAGTAAATCTATTTCCTTAGCTTCTCTAATCACTCCACGTAATAGAGATTTTATGGATGAGTTTGGTGTCGATGATTTTGTTTCACAATTGATTCATGCCAAGTTTATTCGTGAAGATGTAACAAAATTGTTTGGAGAATTGGGCTGTTTTACTGAGGGCGAATGGTATGGTGGTTTTCATGGTGGTTTTAATGATGATCCAGATGATGAAATTTCTCATTCAAGATGCTTAGATAAGTATGTCGATTTGAGACATATGCTTGCTCCAATCTTCCAGTTGAGTGGAAAATTTAGTATGGGTAGACGAATGGAAGCAATAGGTTTTGCTGCCCTAGTGAATACGAATGATAGACATGCAATGTGGAAGCCATTGAATCCAAATATGCCAAATGTCTACACTTTAGATGAATGTTATTGCTCAGATTTTTTCAATCAGGTACCAGCGAAATTCAGAAAAGCCTTCAAAACACTTATTAAAGAATTTAAACGTGCAGAGTTTTAATAATAAATTTTAAAGCCTTTACACATTCTTGTATTAACTGAATCAAAAAAAACAACATGAAATCAAAGTCAAGCATTTCTGACTTTCTCTCAAAGAGAATACAAAAGGAACTTTACATTTTCAATTCGGATCCTCCACCTCAATGTAAAGCAAAGCCTCAGTCTGAAAGTAATTTGAAGAAGTGGTTGGCAATCATTGAAGGGCCTGAAGGAACTCCCTATCAAGGTGGTTTCTTCCATCTTTCGATTGACTTTCCCGACGATTACCCATTCAAAGGTACGTTGATTGCAAAAGCCTAAACTCACTTTTATTCTAAATAGCACCAACCATTAAATTTCTAACCAAGATTTATCATTGCAACATTTCAAAGAGAGGAAACATTTGTTTGGATACTCTGAAGGATACTTGGAATCCCTCATTAACAATCTCAAAAGTACTGTTGAGTATTCTTAGCCTTCTATCGGGTAAGTTGTTAATATAGGTTTGATTAATGATAAATATTGTAAAAGAACCTAATCCTTCCGATCCTTTGGAAGCAAAAATTGCTAAGGAATACTTGGAAAATAGAAAGCAACATGACAAGAATGCTGTTGTAAGTTAATAATGTCACATTATCTTTTGCTGATAATAATTTAGAAATATGTGGAATTATATGCCCAAGACACCTCGTTTTCAGATGAGGACGAGGATTAAATAGTTGCAAAATTATTGAAACATGTACTAATAAATAACATGATTAATGTTGAAATAATGTAATGGAAATAAGGTGAGGCAATGTTTGATCCGTTTGGACCCAGAAAGGTTGTAGTTGAATTTTTCGTAGAATTACTACTGGTACTATTGAACCAGTGTGAGCTATTTGATGTTGAATTACTGAGACTTGGTGTTGATGGACTTGGTATTGGTGTTGGGATGGGAAGAGGTATTGAACTGTTTGAGTTAATAGTCGTGTTACTATTTGTTAAAGTACAATTCGAAGCAGTACAATTGCTTGTTGAGTTGTTTACAGAAATACTTGAATTGCTATTGGTGGTCGAATTACTTGCACCATTATTACTGCTGGTTGTATTAGTGGTGTTATTCACTGTTGGTGTGTTAGTATTGTTGGAAATGGTGGTTGTATTTGTCGTGTTATTCACTGTTGGTGTGGATAGTGAGCTAGGTGTAACAACAGAGTAAGATTTTACTCCAACAGAAGGTACAACAGACTTGATGAATGATAGGTAATGAGTGGTGTTTGTATAGACACCCTTATTATTATAGGTTTGAGCCTCTCCACATCCATCATCTCCATAGCTTGACGAATATTAAGCTTAATGAATCAGTCTTACTTACCTTACAATTCCCAAGACAATAAAATCATTTGAGGAATCCACTCTGAATAATGGGCCACCACTATCTCCAGCACCTATAAAGGTCAGTAATTATAAGAAATAGAAATAACTTACAAGAGTCATGACCGTTTCCTCCTGCACAAATTTGATTTGGAGTAATCATATCAAGCAAAAGACAAACACTGACTGGGTTGACAACAACGTTTGTCTTCATCAACATTGTAGGAAGACTTGTACCAGTTGTATATCCCCAACCAGATACTGTCAATGATTTAGAACCATCAATTGGATAAGTACCTCCTTCAACCTTAGCCAACTTGACCAATGTTCCATCTACTGGAATAGATGATTGTAATTCGAGAATAGCAATATCATTTCTTGTAGTTTGCTCATCATAATTTGGATGAACTGTGATAGCCTTTCCTCTATATCTGGTACAAGTACTACATGTTCTGTCATTGGATCCTGGCAAGATGTAGACAGTCGTTGGATTATCAACAGTTGTTCCACTAACAAAACAGTGAGCTGCACTCAGGACAAAATTTGGAGCAATCAAAGAACCTCCACAATAGTGTTGCCTTGAAGATGATTGAATTGAGACGAGGAAGGGAAATTCATGGGATGAAGCTTGAGTTCCTCCAGCAATCTTTGAATCCTTGATTCCTCTCAAAATAATAGAGGCAATAGTCAAGCTTGATGGTCTATAACTTTGCTTGTAGGATTGGAAAGCAGGGGTGAAGTATCTAGTCAATTCCTTGCTGATTTGTTCCTTCTTATTAATATTGAACAAGGATGAAGCTTGCACACTCCCGATAGGATGATTCATCATTAAAAAAACACTCATCACTACAACAACCAAACAAAAGATCCTCATTGGATGGTAGTACCCTTGTGCACTGCACTTTTCAATCCTCAATTTATCCATTTTTTATGTTATTAATTGTATAATGATATTTGTTTGCTTCAGTACAGTGTACTTTTAGGCGCGGGTTTATTGGAAATGATGGAGATTGAGGTCTTTTTTCTTTGAGAATGTTGTTAAGGCAACCAACACAAACAATGCATAGAGAACTCAGTTTGCAATCTTATCATCAAATAGAATTTAGTTTGAAAGCCGATCTGTACAGTTAAAGTTCCAATTAGAATAACAAACACACAAAAAATGATGATACGAGACTTGTTGAGATTTATAATGATTATTGGAGGATTTACCATCCTCTTCTCAATATTTATGCCATTATTATTGTTAAAACCTCCTTCAATTTCGGATGGTGGAAAGGGAATCGGAACGAACAGAATTGCTACAAATATTGATATGAATAATCCAGCTTCTGTGAAGGCAATTTTAAAAGAATACAGAAAGGAACATACTCTTCCCTATTATTTTGATAGATATTTAAAAACTTTAAAAATTGATGATTTATTGGAGGATTATGCCGAGTTTCATCAAAAGCATAGGAATACCTATTGTTCATCATCGGATCAAAAAAAGGATTTTCCTTCTGTTGGAGTATTAGTATTTAGACCATGGCAAAGCAGTGGATTGGCCAATGTTATGATTGGTCTTACTTCAAGTTTTTTACTTTCCATACTTTCGGGAAGGTTGTTCTTTATTAATTGGTATGGCCACTATTATTGCAACATTCATGCCAAATCACTATTCACCAAACCACATGATAAATTTGATTGGTGGTATGAAGACTTTATGAATCCTGATAATGTCAACCAATGTTCAGTCAATTATCCTAAATTGAAAATTCCAGGTATTTATGATGATAGCTTGAAAAACTATTATGGAAATATAGAATTAACACACAGAGGAAGAGAATCAGATTACATGTTTGAACTTTTAAAATGTTTAAATATTACTGAGGAGTTTGATAATATGGGACCAATAATTGAAGTGACAAGTAATCAATACTATTTACCTCTACTCATTCAATATAATCCATTCTATCATACATTGTTAAATACCATGTTTCCTGATGCTGACATGTTTGGTCCACTCTCCAGATTTTTATATCATCCTCTTCCTTCTATTCAACACAGAGTTGATAAATACCTTACAGACCACAATATTTACATATCCAACACCTTGCTAGGAAACAAGAAACAAGGTAACACTGTCATGTACGGAATTCAAATTAGAAGAAACGAAAATGAAAAGCAAATAGACTGGTTTAGAGAAAAACACGAGAAATTCTTTTGGAAAGCTTGTAGAGATGAGCTAATTTCAAAACACAACAAAAGATTCCCAAATATGGATTATAAGATTATGGTCATTTCAGATAATGTTACAGTTGTTGAACATGCTAAAAATGAATTCGGACAAAATAGAATACTTCATTATGAAGAACAAAAACTAACCTTCTCTCGAGATGGTGAAAGTGTTGTTGGAGCCCTCATTGATTCCTGGCTCTTCAGTCATAGTCATGGATTTGTTGTGAGTAAGCATTCAACTTTTGGTAATTTGGGACACGGCAGAGCGTCCATAAAACCTTTTATTGTGTACCATTACAATAATGGCGAATCATGCACATGGTTCGCTCCTCAAACCAGTGAACCAGAATTCCATTGGTATGGAAGGCATAGGGAAATTACATCATGTAGAGCTGTGGCATTGAAGAGGAAGCGAAAGAGACAAGATTAGAAAGTTGGTGCATCAGATACAGGATATTTGGATAACCAAATTCTAATTATCTGAACGGTTAGACCAACCAATTGTACTAGCTTATTCTGTACCTTGTGCTTGATTGAATCAATACGCAATACTTGCTCTAGAAATATTAAAGCTAGCTCAGCATGTTGGATGGTTGGAAATGGTAATAGCCCATCCTCTTTAAAATAGGTATTCTCTTTTAGTATTGCAATGCAGTATAAATATATGAATTTTTGTGATGATGTCAAAATGCAAGTGTTACTGTTAGCATTTTGAGACAATCCAACATGAATACCATGGACATAGGATACATTATCTTGTGAATGAACTTGTGTAACACGTGTTTCCTTCTCAAAATCTACATATTCACTGTTGGAGAAGAATCTAACAACTGATCCTTTGCAACATGGAGCTGTTGAGCATAAATATTCTTGTCTTTCTGTGTATTGCTCTTTCCACTCGGTACATGTAGCTCCAAAGGATACCAAAACATCTCCATGATTAGAGTAGGCTTTGTTCAATTGGTGTTCCAACTCATCAATAATCTCATATTTTATGTCATCGTTCACCTCATGATTAGGTCCCCTAAAGTCCTTAATTAATTGATTCTTATAATTCAATGCTGTATAATTAAGCGATTCATCTTCATTGGAAACCTTTGATATTACAGCACAGTTATATTTCCATTGGTGTGCCCCAAATATTTGAGGAGGAACTTGAGGAACGACAACACTCTTGTGATGAAAGAAAGGAGTTTCAAGGAGAATCAAGTCTTCACCACAATGCAATAGCTCATCTACAGAAAGCTTATCATTATAAAAGCTGACACTCCCAGTCTTGGGAATGGTTCCATTCAGCAAGAGAAGAGGAGAGTATCTCCAGGACCAACCCTTTTTATCATCAAAGAGGCTTTTACACGATATTGCAAATCTGTTTGTGAGGAAGAAGGCATTCCCTTTAGGATTACACTTAATACAAGGACCAATGTATGACGAAAAGTCGATATTGGTCTCAAAATCGTTTAGTTGTGAATCTGAAACTCTTGTTTCTCCTACCAACAAGATGTTTCCTGAAGCATATCCAATCATTGGAATAAGTATTCTGTACTCCTCATCATTACTTTCGTCCATTTCATCTCCTCTTGTTGATGAATCATTGCTAGAGGTTGTGAAGCAAATAAGCATTCCTTCCTTTTTCGTCTTTCTCATTTTTAAGGCTTTTTTTGAGTTGTTATTTGATGATGATCGTAAGGCGTAATAATTCAACACGATGAAAAAATGATTAAAATTGGCTGTGTGATGGATAGTACTAAGCAATTTATTCTCTGTTTGACAATATGATGGATATATTGTGAGCAATGAGAATTCCTTCAAATTGCCAATACAATGTATCAAGAGTTGGACATTGTAAAAATCATTTACCATCCGACTGTCGTTGATGAATTACCACTATTAGAACTCAATCACAAACCAATTCTCTTTTGGATTCAAATGGTTTTTAAGACAAATGGTATTGTTACAAAAGTGAACATCTCAACTTTACAACTTGATGTTCTAATAATAACAATCATCACAAACAAAAAATGTCAAAGCTTAACATTAACTCTAGAATTACACTCAATGATGGTACCCAAATGCCAATGTAAGTTATTTTGTGATGCTATATGAATATTCATGATTTCCATCTCTTGATTAATATTAAATTTTCATGATGATCAATAATAATTGTATTTAGTATTGGATTGGGAACATGGAGATCCGAACCACAAAAAGTGAAGGAAGCTGTCATTGTTGCTATTGAATCTGGTTATAGACACATTGATTGTGCTGCTTTGTATGGCAACGAAAAGGAAATTGGAGAAGCCCTCGAAGAAGTCATCAAGAGAGGAGTTGTTAAGAGAGAAGAATTGTGGATCACCAGTAAAATTTGGAATACTCACAAGAGAGCTGCTAATGTTAGAGCTGCTTTTGAAAAGACTCTTTCCGATTTGAAACTGTATGTTTATGAATTATTATTCATAATTATTTTAATTATTATTTGATTATTATTTATTTAATTTATATTTAAATAATAACAATAGTGAATATTTGGATCAATATCTTATTCACTGGCCTATTGCTTTCGAATTTGCTGGAATTGAATTGAAGGATTATGCTTGTATTGTACCAAGAGAAGAAAGTGGAAAAATTGCCAAGGTTGACTTTGTTCCATTCAAAGAAACATGGGGTGAATTGGAAAAATTAGTTGAAGAAGGAAAAATCAAATCAATCGGAATCAGTAACTTTAGTGTCACTGATACTTGTAACTTGTATGCTGAAAATATCAAAATCAAACCAGCTGTCAACCAAATTGAAGCTCACCCATATTTCACAAACACTAGATTGATGCAAACAATGAAATCATCTCAATTCAAGGAAATCAACACTGTTGCTTATTGTCCACTAGGTAGAGGTGGTGAAAATGCTCCAATTTCTGATCCAGTTGTCATTGAAATTGCTCAAAAGTATTCCAAATCACCTGCTCAAGTTGTCATTAGATGGGCTCTCCAAAGAGGAAGCATTATCGTTCCAAAATCCGTCACACCAGAAAGAATTAAGGAAAATATCAATGTCTTTGACTTTGAATTGAACGAAGAAGATATGAATAAGATTTCAGAATTAGGAAAGAAGAGAAAGAGAGCTGTTGATCCAATCGGATCCTGGGGCATTTCAGTATTTGAAGATTAACTGTATTATTATAATAGTAGACAAATAAATGTCTACATAATATTTTCACACAACATGTTAAAGTAAAAAGTCTTTGATTCAAATAATTCGTTTAATTTTGAAATTTTGATTGAAAAAAAATGATGATGCACATTTCACGGGCAACAAATACCCATGCACCTCAACAAATTCATCAAACTCTGATGAGGACTTGTTCCTACAGAATGTTTTCGCTTCGGGTGAAAAATTGTGCTAAAAATTATAATAGACACATTATTCATTGGATAAATTGTTCGGAATATGAAAAAGTAACAATTTTAAATAACAAGAATCAACAATGCTCTTATAGGACATGCGGAATGATGAGAGATGCCAGTAGACAATCCCTTGTTGAAAAGGAAGAATCTAATGTGCTTGAAACTTTTGCAAATATTCATAATCACATTAATACTCTCGAACAAAAATTAACTTTTGAAAGTGTGGAAGAAAGAGATTTATACTTTGAAACACTTTTTAGTCTCTTGGAAAATGTTGCTAAAGGAATTGAAAAGTTGACATGGTTGCAAGGAACAAAGACTTTCAGCTCTGATGAAGAGGTTGAATTTGTTTCTCCTTTTGATGATCCATTTTCAGGAGCTGATGAATATGCACCAAAAGAAGAAAAGAGAAGTAAATTGGACAAATTGATTGAGAGAGTATTGGATGTTTTGCATAAATATGGAACTAAACCTGAATCTATTGAAAATCAAAGTAATTATGCAATGACTTTACCAACTATTGGCTTAGAAATTTATTCAATGATGAAAAGATATGCTATGGAATTTGAAAGATGTTCTGCCAACGAAATTACACCATTTTTAGAAAACGATTGTTTCTTTGCTTTTAATCAAAATGTTATGAACTACTTGTTACGTTACTTTGCAGATACTAAGGATAAAACAAATACCCTTATCATTCTGAAAGATATGCAACAAATGCAACTTGGAGCCAATGTAGTTACCTATAATATTCTTATTAGATATGCACTTCTTGGAGAAGATAAGGGTCAAGCAGTCAAACTTGCCAAATATATGAAACAACAAGGACTTGAAATTGATCAACAAACCAAAGATTTGCTCCGACAACACAGATTAATGTAAAAAAAAGTAAAAACTCTTTTTATCTAGCTAGACTCTTCATCATCACTTTCCTCTGTAGATGCTTTATCAACCAAGTCACCAAAGACCTTCTTTATCTTTGGTTCAGTGGACTGAGAAACGATTTCTTTAACTTTTTCAGAGGAGAGTAATTCCTTCAAAATGTGGAACGTATTATCCAAAAATTTGTAACATCCCTCAAATGCCAAAATTCCCATTATGACAACATTGGATTTTTCTGAGGACAATAATTTTTCAATAAAAATGAAATCAAACCAAGGTAAACCATGTTCAATACAAGTATCAAAAGTGGCGTAATTATCCAAGACCATTTGTAGAAGAATTTTCTCTTCCTTTTCATTTTCTAGCTCAATATAAGAAAGCATGTATAAGGCTGATAGTACAGAGTTTGAAACTAGAACTAGATCATCAATTTTAGTTTCAATATATGATAAAATAGAGGCTGGTGTCACTGTTTCTGAAACAATTGGTAAAGAAGTAGGATCTCTAGAGAGAATGGCACAAGCTTCAATCAGTACAGAATAGCATTCACCTTGCCTTTCCGTCTCTTTTGCAACTCTATCAAAAAGAGAAGCAATTAAAGTAGACATGGTTTGTCTATTCTTCTTCTTATTGAACCATTCATTGATTTTCTTTCCTGTATCGGAGAGAATAATATTTCTCAAAAGGTAAAGGAAATCAGGGAGTGAAACTTGTTCATTTTCAATAGCAGACATGAGGTCAATATTTTGAATAACAATACTCTTTTTGCTTCTACTTGTAATATTTGTAAAAACTGAAATAATAAGAGCATAATTCATAGTATAATTGTTTGCTACAGCAGAGTTATAGGCTGTCAGTAAGTTCTTAATGACCTTTTCAGAGGCATCACACAAGTGTGACAGGTATTCTTCATCTTCATAAGTTACATGGTACATGATTGGTATGAGGAATTCATTGATGTATTCAACAGTTTCTTCGGATTGTGGTTTGGTAAGGTTGAATAGTTTTTCAATCATAATTTCCTTCGGAAATCTGTCATGAAGTTGAGCCAAGAATTTTGGTTTTTGAATCTTTCCTTGGGACCTCTTCACAACAAGAGCCAAAATCTCTTCTTCCAATTGTTTTCCTCCAATTTCTTCTTGTTCCTTATAGTTGGATTTTCTCTTGTTGGTAGAAATACGTGATGAGGTTCTGAGTGATTCTGGTGGTTCTTTTCTTTTCCTTGTACGTGATGGGGTTCCTTCATCAAATACTTGGCTACTATTTGATGGTTTTGTTGGTGTTAATGATAAAGCCTACAAAATTATTAAATTGTATATGGTGATGATGATGATGAATTGATTATTAATAGAGGTGGCATCATATAATATTATAACATTGTGGATTCATGTTCATTGTTGTTGTTGTTGGTGTATACTTACAATGGTTTGCTTTAAGCCTAGAGTTTCCAACAATTGTTGATTTCTATTAATTTTTTCTTGTCTCAATCTTTCATATTCGAGAGCTTGTTTTTTGGTTTCCTCATCATCCGATTCACTACCTTCATCATATGATGATGCATCATCAGCCTCATCCTCTTGTTGTTGTGGATTTTTGCTTGGCTGTTCTTCTTTTTCGCTCATTTTTATTGGTTCCTAACCGTTAACAATATATTTGATTTTAAAAAAATATTTTAAAAAATTATTAAAAACAGAACAAATACAAAGGTGAAGGGAGTAATAATTTTGTTGGTTTAAAATTGATGTGGATTTCCGATCTGAAAGGATGATATTGAGTACTTTATCATGCCTTCCTTTTCATGAAAATCTAATTAATATCTTCCCATGATTGAATTTGTTGAATGTTCATACTAGACCCTAACAAGTGTCAAATGGGAACGAGCAATGTTCTATTGATTGCTTGCTATTCGTAAAGCAGTAGAATTTTTATTCACCAATTACAATTCAGCTCTTCCTTAAATTAGTCTTCCAATTATGGGTAAAGAAAATAAGTGTTTCCTTTGATATTAATTATTTTCTAGAAGAATTGAATTAATTTCTATTAGACATTACAAAATTGTGTAATTGATAACATTGGATTAAACCTTTCCTCTCAAAAATTGTAACAATTCCAAACTCTTCAAGAAACCAAGATTGAAAAAATGTCTCTACAATTTGGCAGCACCTTGCTGTTTGCTGTTCTGATCATCTTTCTCACCTACTACAATCAATCTCGTTTGCCATCAAATTTACCAGTGCCAAACAGTATTGGTGCACCTGTTGATTATTTATTTAGAGAGGATCGAGCATTGAAAACTCTCGGCATTCTCTCCACTACTATCGGACCAAAAGTTGTTGGTACTCTGCAAGAGAAACAAGCTTTTGAATTTGTTAGAGATGAATTGAGTACGATTGTACATAGTGAATGGAAAATGAAATTGGAAAATTGTGATGAGATGAATGTGAATGTTAATGGTCAGGATGAAGAGTTTGGATTAAAGAGGTTTATTAGAAAGGAGGGAAATATTAATAGTATGAAAATCAAGAGATGTCAACTTGTTGGGAATAATCATAAGATTACCCTTGATCAACAATTTATTTCTGGTATGTGTATTTATTTGGTTTGTGGTCAATTATAATTAATTGATCAGGTGATGGATACATTGATATTTTGAAGAGAAAACTGTTTACTTCCTACCAAAATTTGACTAATTTAATTGTTAGAATTGATCCAAATCAAGATAGATCGGATAATCATGGTTTATTGGTGTCAAGCCACTTTGACAGTGGTGTGTCTTCACCTGGATTCTATGATGATGGTATTCCTGTTGTTTGTATGATTGAATCATTTAGAAATATTGTGAAAATGATTAGAGATGGAAAGTTAGAATTGAAAAGAAGTGTTATTTTCTTGTTTAATGGTGCTGAAGAAACTGGACTATTGGGAGCTGAATCATTCATGTATCATCCATATTCTAGGGATGTAAAATACTTTTTAAATTTAGAGGCTGCAGGATCTGGTGGAAAAGAGGTTGCTTTCCAAATAGCTACAGAATTCTTGGCTAGACATTTCGCCAAGTCAACAGTGAGGGCTAGTGGAAATGTCATAGCTCAAGATATTTTCCAATCAAATATTATTCCATCAGCAACTGATTATCATGTATATTCTTCATTTGGAATGCAAGGAATTGATGTTTCATTCTACAAGAATGGTTATGTTTATCATACATCAAAGGATTCTTCATCTTCTTATGAAAAGGGATCTATTCAGCATATGGGTGATAATGTCCAATCATTTGTAACCCACTTCTCAAATATCACTGAAAATGACTCTGATCCAAAGACAAACTTTGTCTATTTTGATCTTTTTGGATTCAATATGAATGTTTTTGACATCAATACTCTCAGACTGATTAACGTTTCAGTCATTGTAATATCTATTACTCTGTTAATTATTCCATTGATCAAAGGAGGTGCCGTAGCCTTGTACCATAGAGTGTTGGCCTTATTTTTAATATTCCTCTTTTTACTATTTGCTATTGGAATTAATATTACTTTAACAATTGGATTAATGAGATTGGGATACGATATGCTCTATTTTGCCTATCACCCAATGTTCTCTTTGGTTCTTTATGGATCAGTAGTAGTGACAACCTTCACTCTTGGTTTTTGGACAACCAACAAGTTTATCATTGCCTTATCCACTGAAATCATGGCAGAATCAATTCTAATTCTCTACACTTGTATTTTGACACTTTTCACAATTTTCAACATTGCTTCTGGATATCTTTTCTTGGCTGTCACAATATTCTTATTATTGGGCACTTATTTCAACAAGGTTTACCTTGATTTTTCCTTGATAGGATTGGCATTTTTGAGTCCTATTTTGAACCAAGTTATTGACATGTTTATTCCAATTACTGGAAGACTTGGAAAGGCCGTTCAAGTTGATTATATTGCCCTTATGTTGTGTAGCATTGCTGTATTCTTAATATTGACAACATTGTTACCAGTTCTTGTTAGACAAATCTCTGGAAAAACTGTTTTACTATTAATTTTGGGAACTATCATCACCTATGCATATCTTATTTTGGGTAATAATGGCAAAGCATTTACCGAGGCACATCCAAAGAGAACTTCTATACAACATACCTTCTTAATGGCAAGTAATAATTTGAATGATTGGGAGCAGCTCTCTCAATATATTATGATTGCAGGAGCAGATTCATCTAAGGAGGAGGAAATAACTGATGTGTTGGGCAAGAGATTTAATTTTGAAAGAAGTCATGACACTTTAGAACCACAAGTTGTCAGAAGTGTAATTAATCCAAGAACTCACAAGAAGCCATATCTTATTACCGAAACTACAGATAGTTTACCACGTTATATTACCCCTAAAATTTTCATTACAAACAAGGTCCATGAAAAAGGAAGAATTGAGTTTAGTATCCTCTTCCATGAAAAGATTTATCATAGTGGAATATTCCTCTATTCAGATCATGAGATTGTAGAGTCATCATTCGATACCAATACATCATTCGGAAGAGTTGTTCAAACAAATACTGATTCTCAATATGAGTTTGAATATAACTTTTGGGCATTATTTGGATACAATAGAGATAGCTCTTTAATGAACCAAAATCAAAAATCTTTCAAGTTTTGGATTGAGTTCAAGCAAAATCCACAAAAAGATTTCAAATTGCGAGTTACACTCAAGAATACCTTCCTCGCAAATACATATTCTCTTGCAGAGTTGGAGACAGAGTTAGAGTCACTCCCTTGGTCTGAACATATTTCTACAACCCATTCTGTCATGGATTTCCAAATTAATTAGACACAGAATAACGTGAATAAACTCACTAAATGGGTTGAAGAACAATTATCTAAAAGCGAATTCTAATGGCACCACTCTAATTTTACAACGTGTTTTATTTGTATTAATAACTGACAAAACGTGCTGTGGCAAAGTAGTTTTTTAAACAACCTAACACAAATTTACGTTAAAGAAGAATTACAAAAGAAATGGACAACAAGAACCATCTTGAATTCCTGGAAAAGCACCAATTGCTAGACAAAATCCGTAATGAAATGGGCTCAGAAAAAGCCTTCACTGCATTTCTGGAGAGTGTACGGAAATCGTATGGTCTTGGGAAGGAACTATTCGATGAATTCATCTCCACTCCTGATACCAAGTATGCTCATGCAAGATTTATTCTCTGCAAACATTTATTCAATCCCCATATTAAGGCCACTAATTATATTGGGTACTTGAGAGAGAATAATCTTGTTAGTAATATGCGAGATGTATTGGATAGAATTGAAAGATCTTTTAAAGGACCCTCACTAGCAAATGAAAAGAAATTTGTTCTCTTCCTTGATGGAGACAATCTTTCCAACTTGTTAACATTCAAGAAATTGAAAGAATTGTCATTTAAAGTACAGTTTCATGTCTGTCTCTTCCTCACTAAGGACATTATCAATGACTCCATGATGGGATATGAACATGAAGAGTGGCTTTCCATCATTTACTCTGAAACAAGGGAGAGGGATGCTGCTGATAATTGTATAACCTTTTTGATGGGCAGAGTAGATTCTAAACTTGACAGGATGGATTGTGACTTTATTCTAGTCACTCGTGATCACTTTTACAGAGAAATGATATCACAATTCGAAAAGTATTTCGATCGTCAATGCCATCATTCCAACACCATGGATGGATTGGAAGAGTTGCTCGAGAACAATGAAACATGTTTGAGAAAAAGACCAAGATCTCTCTCCTCATCAACAGTGACAGAAGCAATTCCTCTCCATTCTGTTGAGATTATGAAACTAGATCAGAAAGACCTTTCTCCCGAGTTTCTGATAGACTTCTTTAAAAAATTCTGGTTAGGAAGTGGTAAATCACAAGCATCCTTACGATTAATGTGTTTGGAGAAGTTGGTTGCATCGAGATTGTTTGTTTTGCAGAAGAATAATACCCGCTTCGATATGATACTTTTAGATTACTACTCCTCATTTATAGACTGTAGTGCCATTTGCAATTTCGCAATAAGGGTGAACCAAAACGTAGCGCCAATCCATATTTTCTCCATTTCCACCAGATTTGGAGAAAATGGAGATTCTCCACTAATTCAACAACACACTAACTACTACCATCAAAATATCATAGAGATTGATACTGAGAAATCACAGTTACAATCTCAAAAACAATTCTCTCTCTTTGACACTGCATTTATTCTTGAGATGCATGATGGAATCAATGTTTATGTCACATCTAATTGATGAGAGATTGAAAGTTGTTAATAAAGTGTTTTTCTTTATAAAAACTGTAACTGTTTTTGATACTGAACATTTCAAAATGTTTAAAACACTCATTTTTGAATAAAGTCCAAAAAATATTTGATCATGATTTTCATTATCCATTACAATAAATCTGATTGTGAAATTTCTAATTTCACATTGGCAACTATCTTTTTAGATCTTAAAAATTCGCACAGTTTTCTAGAGTTGACTTTATTTGCAGTAGTTTTTCCAAAAAGTCGAAAATTTAAATGGCCGCAATTCCGTTGGTCAATTGGATAAATTGGGTAAAAAACAAGTCATTCAAAATCTTTGCAAATTATTCATCCATTCTCATAGATTCTATCAAGCTTGCTCAGAAAATTGTCGTAAAAAAAGTGTCAACAAATACCGCCGGGGCTGTTTTGTGCAAAAACCACAACACATCATTTCCTAATTGTTTCCAATTTTGATATTAGACTTTAAAACCTACCACCATCAATAACATCAAAGAACCATCATATAAAGAAAACACTATATTGTTAATCAGATTGCTTATCAATATGTTGGTCAATTCGTCGTCTCCATCTTCGGTTCATCCACACAGTAAACTTTTAAATTCATCATCCTCTTCGAGTAATAATAATAACATGACGATTTCTAACAAATCTGCAGTGGCGAGTCAACCTGTATTCATTAATACTACTTCAACTTCATATTCTGCCTCCTATACGAATCTAAAACAACAACAATCGGCACCAATTTCAATGGCTAACACCACAAATAATAATAGCAAACATATTACGAGACAATCCTCCACTCTAACTTCTTATTCATCCTCCAATAATATCAACAACAACAGCAACAATACAAAGATTATCAATTCAAAGCCCGTTCTGCAGATCAACTCTACAAATTTTGGCGACAAACTCGCACATAATGTTATTCATCAAACAGAAACATTTAAAACAATACCCAACAACACTAATTATTCCCAAATCAATCCAAAAACTCTTTATAGCACCGATTACAATATTCAGTCAACCAGTAACAGTCCACCACTGGCTAACAAGGCAGGCACCTCCAAACACAGTAATATTCAAAGCTGTGTGCACCATCAACAACCAAACACTATTTCAAATACAGTGACAAACTCCACCGCACAAAATATCAATAATATTAATAGACAAGTCAGGAGTACAAGTAATGGAAGTGATGTCCTTCCATTGAATCTTGGTGTTAACACAATGAGAACAAATAGCAGCAATGGTCAACATATTAGGGGGCTTGCAATAAGTACTTCCTCACTAACAACAAACTCCTCAACCAAACTACCTCCTCTTTCCCTTCATCGATTGGAAAAATCTACCTCTGAGTCATCATTGGAAAATTTACATAATCACCACCATCAACATGGTGCTGAACCAGCAACACCAAGAGTTGTTAATCTTGACAAGTATTTTAAATTTGCTCAACTAATTATGGACGAGGAGGCATGTGAGGTTTTTCTTGAATTTTTGAGAAGGAAACGAAATGAAGAAAACTTGGAGTTTATTCTTCAAGTTTCTGCTCTTAAAAAGATTCCAACACTAAGTCATGGATATGCTATTGAAATTTTGCAAAGAATTCGTTCTGATTTTCTAACTAACGGCGCCAGTACGAACTGAATGTTAGCAAACATGTCAAATCACTCTCGATTGACAGGATTGATCGCTGTTTACAACAATCAATGCCATCAAGTCATTCTTCACTCAATTTTGCCAGTTCTCCTGTTGATTCTCTTATCCAATCCTCTTCGCCATCTACTGTTTCGACTCTAACTTATTCAACAACAGCCAATTCTGTGGACAACTCATACGATTCTCCAAGTTTAATATCCTCTTCCTTTTCCTCATTATCGTTGCTTCACAACTCATCACCAAGAGATCATTCAGAGTGTAGCTCCACATTCACAATGAGTGGAGAAATAATTCCACAACAACCTATAACAACGAGTACCATATTGAAAGAGATCGAGTTGGAGGTTAGACTCCAGTTACAGAATGAGTCTTTCAAGGAATTTAAAGCAAGTGACGAGTTTGAACACTTTTTATTGACAAAAGTGATTGAACAGAGTCAGAATAATAACCCTGTGAATGATCAATCCCCACACAACTCTCCTCATCAATCTGAGACTGTAAGCTCTTCTAGATCAGACAAGTCTAACTCTTCTATTGGTTCTCCACAGTCCAGTAATTTCTTCTCCAAGATTTTCAAGAAGAAATCTACAACAAGCACTGCTGTTCAAGAACCAAAATCTGATGAATCAATTACAGATGATGAAACGTCAGTTGGAAGTGGTGAATCAGAATATATTTACAATCCTCAGAATCCTAATGATATCACCTTTGTGGAAAATCTTCAGATCAGAAAGTGGAGTAATCAACAAGTGATCAACTTTTTCAAATTCAAGTTGGATCTACCAGAATATACTGATGCTTTGAAAAAGAATGAAATCAAAGGAATTGATCTTAGCTTATTGAAAAAGGAAGATACTCCAGATCAAGCAGCAGATAAGATTGATACTTCTGATCTTCAAAAGAAGGTCGATGCACTCTACAAGAAGATAAAGATGGTTAAACTTGGACACAAGAAAAAGCTTCAAAGAGAAGTCAATGAAGCAATAATTGCCTATCAGAAAAAGCAACAAAAATCCAACAAGATTTCATCTCTTGAACGTCCAAGAAAAGTTTCTGATTCTATTCTTCCAAAATCACAAATCTCCACATCAATGGACGCTGACTTGACTACGATCATTATCAAGTTGTGGATTCTGCCAATGGATCAGAAACGAGTTTTCACTGTCAAACGTTGTATCAAGCTTGATCGTTTAAAAACAATCATTCTCAAGGAAGTTAGTGATATTGTAGAGAAAAAGTTTCCATCTGAAAATCCAACACTTTTAATGAATAATCGAGTCATTAAAACCTCAAAAGGTGACTCTCTCACTTCTAATGAAAAACTTTACCAATACCTATGCTCAGAATCTACCAGCAGTCAATTTGTTACTCTAAAGATTGAATTTTAAATCATAATAAATTAAACAATTTATTTTGAATTTTCCAAATTTAGTGCCAACAATTTAATTAAAATTTTCTAAATCTAATGAATTTCTCTTAATTCCCCTTGATGAAATTCCGAGTGGTAGATTTGGCAGCAATTATTGTCTTTGTTTTTAGGGTGAAATTATCTGGTCGATAGGCAAGGAACGCATGTCTAAGATCTATGAGATTTTCACTAGGAGAAATAATAGGTTGACCTTCAAGTTTGATATCTGGAAATGTGAATTGACATTCCACATTATATGACTCATCATTATCTTCTTCAGATGGTTTTGATTTTAATTTTAGGATGCCAGACACAATAATAGATGAAGTGTTGAGCGGAATATTATTCACTTTGCATTCTCCCTTATCTATGGATGTTTGAGATATTTCCTGATTGTTTGAATCAAGGAATTTGAATGAAACATTCTTAAACCATGATGAAATTCTATTTCCATTCTTTTCTGATCTGAATTGGCAATCAAACGAAAGCTCTTCTTGTTGTTTTTGAATAGAGAGCAGATAAGATTTTGAGGCAACATAGGTCGGTATCTGATATCCTAATCCATTCATTAACCTCTCCATAAATTCATCTGTTTTCATATTGATTTTCACATCTGCATAAATATCCTTTGGTGTGGTTTGTAAATTTACAATTATTAATTTTCCCTTATGTCCGTAAGTGTTGAATTTACACAATTGTGGCAAATCGCAAATTGGCAATACCTTCAAGCTAGTTCCAAGAACAATTGCCACATCTGCCAATTTCGAATGTTCCAAAGCCCTTTCGAACCACTTCTGATCCAGTGGATCGTTAAAATTGACAATAGTATCAAACAATTCCTTTCCACACTTATTGCAAAATCTTCCAGTTGTATGCTCATGCACTTCCTTATTATTTCTAACTGAATAATCTCTAACATATTCAATTTCACATTCTTTACAAATTTCAATATTTGTATTTCCATGAATTTCACTCATACAATCTCTTGAAATTCCAGATTCCAAATGAAGTCCATCAACATTTTGTGAAGTGAGATATTTCAACTTTTTTTGTTTGTACAATTCTGATATTGCCATGTGACATTTTGTTGGAAACTTGATGAAAGGAACAGATTTGACTGGTTCCTTCCCTTGCTTCAACATGGTCCAAATTCCCTTCGGACCTCTATAATCAATTATACCACTCTCCGTAGAAATACCAGCCCCCGTATAAATAACCAAATGTTTAGAATCCTTCACATAGTCAATGACCCATTTGATCTTTTCTTCAATCTCCTCGGCAGAGTCAAAATATTCAGTACAATCTTCTTGTTCCATTTTTTTCTGTTTTGTTTATATTGAATTCTGGAATTGAATATACTCCTTCTCTGATTCTCAACTTTGAAATTGAATTGGTAAATTGCTAGCGACACTAAGGAAAAATTTTGTATAAAATTGATTTTTATTACTTTAATAACAGATGGCAATGAAAGCAAAGATAACAAACAAGATAAGATTGAGTAAATTGTTAAGGATTGTTGAGGAAGATCCTGAATGGCTTGGATTGCTGTGATATGGAGCTGGAGAAACATAAATAGGTCCACAACTTCTACTAATGTCTTGAGTTTGATTGTAGGAGGAGAGGAATTTGTATTGTTCTCTAGTCAATGAACGGAATTGAGCACAATCCATCAAAAAAACTCTTCCACAATCAATACCATCCTGAAGTTGAGGAATAGTGAGTCCACTAAAGGTTGAAGGTTGAATACAATTGTACAAATAGGATGGATTTTGCAAAGCACAGATGAGGTGAGAGGTCATTTGAGAAATTTGATCAGCTCTTAAACCTGAGATTGAAGCACAATCCAAAGCTGACACTTGTCCATCAGTGGCATTAGTAAAAATGTTTGAGCTCATTTGACTAACTTGAATTTCCAAAAATCCAGAGAATGTGTAAGTTGAAATCTTTGGAATATCATAACTTGTTAGCTTTGAAGTGTAAACAGCAGATGATGAAGCCAATTGCAACCAATTTAATTGACGAATATCGCTTGGTAAATTGTTTGCTGATTGTAATTGATAGGTGGAGAACATGAGCTTCATTTGAGAAACAATCAAAAAATCAATTCTTTGAGCTTGGTCCAATGATAATCCTTCAAATAATTCCTTTCTCTTGTATCTGTATTTTTATAATGATATTCCAATAAAGTTACAATACTTACTTGTAAATTTGAGCTAATTGAGATGAAGAAATAAGAGAGAATGCTGCTGGAGGAATATTACTAATAAGGTCAGCTGTTAAACCTCTAAGGCCAGGATTTGGAATACTCTCCATACAGAGAGCAGACATGCCACGCATGGCACTTGGAGGAATATTGGAAATACACGACTCTGTAAACATACAACTTTCGTATGGTAGCAGGGATAACTTGTTAGCACTAAATCCGGCACATACTTCTCCATCAAATAATTGGAAAATTTGAGGTCCAATATATGAAACAAGTCCATCTGATAATTTAGAAAATCTTTTAGAATCCATAAAAACAAGAATGCTAGCTGGTATCTTTGCAAAACAAGGATATTCAAATCCAGATAAACTATCCAATGAAATGTTGAAGAAACAAGCCTTTGAGAAACCAATGCAAGTATCAAACATAACAGTTGAAGTGAGTCTAGAAAGTTGAAGTTTAGAGAAGGCAGCACAAGTTGCAGGACTAATAGAGCTCAATTGACTTGCTGTCAACCCAGTAAAAGAATCAGGTTGAATATTCTGTAATTGATTATAAGAAAGCATTCCCATAGCATCAGTTCTAATATTCAAAATACAAGGAGAGGTAAATCCTGAAAAGGCCAAAGCAGGAATATTTGCAAAACAAAGTGGTGTGAAACCAACACATCCATCTTCTGTCAATCTCGTAATTTGTTCTGATCTAAACCCAACACAAGCAGATGAAGGAATAGAAGCAATATCTAATGCCGAAACACTAGTAAAAACAGAAGGATCCAAAGCCTGTAATTCACTTGCTGTAATATTATTCCAATTAACTTGAGACAAAATCATTGTTTTTGTTGTTGAACATTCTCCAAAAGTTCCAAGTAATATAATTGATGTTATTATCAATGAACACAACAATAAAACAAGCCTTGTTTGTTGTTGTGGTTGTGCATGATGACAATTCTTCCCGTTCATCACCAGTACGGAAGAGAAAAGAGAGATAGGCATTTTTTGAAAAGAAAATTGTGAGGTTCGGGAAATGTCTGTTTATTGGTTCTAATCACAAATATTGCACCCATCAAATAGCCACTTTAGAATCCTTTTAGATATTTTCTTATTGGTTATGGTGTTTGTTAATCATGATCCTATTGGTACCGATTGTTTTTTTGAGATTTACATCGATTATTCCTGTTCGCTCGACGAGAAGGTGAAGAAAAAGAGAGAATCACTTATTCGTTAGATTGATGGAATCGCATTTTTTAAAATTGTTTTAAAATTTTAATTATTTCAAAATTAAAAAAAATCGAAACAACTTCCTTCGATCATATTTCTATACAACAACAACAAGAATAATTGCCAATCATTTAATTTCTTGATAAATTGTGCTATTTGTTGTTACAACTCGATTGACGATTAATTTATCGAGTTATTAGAGAACCGTTTTTTAAGATAAATATTATTACGAGAAGGAAATTTGTAAATTTGCAATAACGAAATATTATCATCATCATCTAATATATTTATAATAATAATAATAACAGCATAGAAATGACATTTCGTAATCTTTCAAGTGACGAAGTTAATTTCATGATTTATAGATATCTTCAGGAATCTGGCTTTAAACACAGCGCCTTTTCTTTTGCTAGTGAAAGTAATGTACAATCGTGTGGTATTAGAGGAGCAGAAGTTCCACCAGGAGCCTTGATTTCCTTCCTTCAAAAAGGTATACAATACCTTGAAGTTGAAACTAAACTACGAAACAAGAGTGATCAACAAGTACAATTTGATACTGTATTTGAAATGCTTTTACCAGATGTACCTAAAGAAAAGTTACTCTTTACCAGAGGTACACCACCAGGTGTAACTACATCAATTGCTATGGCAGGTACTATTTCAGATCATCCTTCATCATCCACAAATAATTCTAGATCCACTACTATACAATCCTCTACTACTACTCAACAAGCTTCTACCTCTAAAACAACAAGCGGAAGCTTAAAGGAAACCAATTCTTCATCAAATTCTTCCAATCCAACAAATCCTAATAACACAACCACTACAGCTTCTACTACTTCTACTACTAATACCACACAACGACGAAAGAATTCATCCAGCGAAAAAGCCAATGTTAGAACAAGTTCTAATGCTAATGGTAATAGCGGAACCAATTCTTCTGGACGTCCATCAAAGAAACAAAAACAAAATACTACAACACCTGCAACTACAAGTAGTACTGCTGTTACTACTAGTGGAACATCATTGGCCAGTAATGGTTCACACAATAGTTTGGCAACTCATGATGAAGAGAGTGCTGCCGTTATGGTTATTGATGAAGGACATTTGTATCATTCTGAAGCCAATACTAGTACAATAATACCTGATAGTCTTGTTACTAAACTGAAAGGACACACTCATGAAGTTTTTATTTGTGCTTGGAATCCTGCTCGTAGCAATGTTTTGGCATCAGGATCTGGTGATTCCACTGCTAGGATTTGGGAATTGGTTAAAGATGAAGTTGGTCCTAGGGCAGCTCCTCTTCATCCACTTGTTTTAAATCACGGAGATAATACAGCTACAGGAGAGCTTCAAGCTTCAACTAAGGATGTCACAACTCTTGATTGGAGTGGAGATGGTAAAAGGCTTGCAACTGGTTCATATGATGGTAAAGCTAGGATTTGGTCTGAAGATGGTAGACTCAGATGTATTTTGGATCAACACAAGGGTCCAATCTTTTCACTTAAATGGAATAAGGCAGGAAATTATCTTTTATCTGGTTCAGTTGACAATACTTCAATTGTATGGGATGTTGAAAATAATCAAGTTAAACAACAATTTGCTCATCACTCTGCACCAACATTGGATGTTGATTGGAGAACTAACACCTCTTTTGCTACATGCTCAACTGATAGAATGATTTATGTTTATGAATTGGGTACAAGTAACCCAACCAGAACATTTTCTGGACACGAAGATGAAGTCAATGCTATTCGATGGAGTCCAAATGGTAAACTTTTGGCTTCATGTTCTGATGACTTTACAGCCAAGATTTGGTCCTATGATAGTCAAAAATGTGTCTGGGACTTTAAGGAACACACAAAGGAAATTTACACAATCAAATGGAGTCCAACAGGTCCTGGAACTGATTATCCTAATAAGAATACAGTTTTGGCAAGTGCTTCATTTGATGCTTCTATCAAGTTGTGGGATCCTATTGCCGGAAAATGTTTACATTCACTCACAAAACATACTGATCCTGTATATTCTGTAGCTTTCAGCCCTGATGGTAAATATTTAGCAAGTGGGTCCTTTGATCGTTATTTGCACATTTGGTCAGTTCATGATGGTAAATTAGTAAGGACATATCATGGAAGTGGTAGTATTTTTGAAGTTTGTTGGAATGCAACTGGTGATAAGGTTGCTGCTTGTTTCTCGAACTCTATAACGGAGGAATTTAATGTTTGTGTTCTCGATTTTCGTATGTAATCGTTTGAATAAATCCATGTTTTCTATTAAGGTATTTTGTTTAAAATTGTAAACTTTTCCAATGTGTACTGTTACGAATAAAAGGTATTTGTAAAATGTTATTGATCTAATTGACCAATAAAATGTTGTTTATTCAATGTCATAACAATCAAGTCCGCGTGCCTGACATCTACAACATGGTCTCACATTTGTACACCGCAAATGTGATCTTCTACAATGATGGCAAGCTCTTTTAGCATTGCTTCTGCGTTTCTTTTTCAGTTTTCCTTTCTTGGAAATTCCACCACCTACAGGAGGCATGTAATCATCATCTTCCTGTGAATCACTACTGCTTCTATCACTATCTCGGGAAGATTGTTTTTTCTTTGATTTTTTCACAAGCGATGGAGAGAAGGATGAAGAATCTGTGTTTGAAAGAGATCCTGATAAATCGTATGGGTTATCATTGGAATTACTGTTGGAATTTGGTGATTCTGAGGTAGGTCTATAGTACACTTCTGGTATGTAGTTTTGATAACAGTTATTGTAATATTTCAAATGTGGTTCATATTCATCTTCTTCTTCAGAGAGTAGAAAAACAAAATCACTCTCGCTATCTTCGTCATCACTTTGTTCTTCTAGTTCTAGTTTTTGTTCTAGAGATTGCATTTTGATACCTAGAGGGCTATAATCTTGTTCTTCTTCAACACCGTACTTATTCAAGAAGATTTCAATCTTATTCTTTAAAAGTGTTATGGAGTCTTCTGGAGAAAATGATTCTACCAATGAGTAGTCAAATAACATTGTGGAATACTTGTTATCATTGAGAATTAACCCGTTATTAATCATTGAGGTTAAAACACCATAAGCATCAACTCTTCTTCCACTGAATCAAATTGTTATTCCACCTAATATTGTGTGCTATACTTACACAAATAAATATAATAAGAATTGGATTTCATCAAAGTGTACAAGTATTTCTTTCAAATCACCATTTTTCATCTTCATTTCTTCATCTTCCATGATGTCAAAGTGATTATTTGTCATTAATGCAGGATCATAGTATGGGAAATGTTGTAATAAATAAATTCTTGCTCTCTTCATTTCATAATCATGAACAAGTTCGTAAAATACACTTCTCTTGAACCTATTATTTTGTTGTTATTGTGGTCAACACTCTTGCAAGTACTTACTCTGAAATTTTCCATTGATAAGGATTCTCTTTTTCTGGGTTTGTTTTTTCATCATTTAGATCAACTGTTGATGTACTAGGGCTATCTTTGTGAGTAACTGAATTGGTGGTATTAAAAGTATTATAGGAAAAAGTAGGGGAGGAATGTAATGAAATATTTGAAGGATCATTAGAATCAACCTTTGGATTAGGGATATGGTGGTTATTGGTTGAAGGAGCAATGGTTTGTTGTTGATTATATTCGGAATTGGTCATTATTTGATTGGGCGAACATGATTGATTAATCGGAATAGTATAATTAGAGGAAAGCACTGATCCATTATTGTTTGATGTACAATTAGCAGCACTTGTCATGGCATTATTTTGATTCAAATGATGGGAAGTTAAACCAGTATTATTATTGTAGTGGTGATCATTAGCCATCAAACTTTCGTTACTTGTTACAGATGGTTTGAGTGACAAGGTTGGATGAATTTGGTGATGATACAGATTAAAGTTTGTGGTCTGACTATTGGTATTTGAGCTAACCAAATTACTGCTATTGTGTAAATGATTATTGTTAACTGAATTATTACCACTATTAGTGTTACTTCCAATATGGGATTGGACAACGGATGAGTTATAAAAAGGTTGTGAAGTTGGCCAGGATGATTGATTGTAATTATAACTAGGGTTTGGAGCTTCATTCTTTGAAAATCCTTGTTGTTCAGCAGCGGCCATATTACTTGTGGCAGGTGAAGAATTGATTGACAGTGTTTGTGTAGTAGAATAGGAGGATAATGATCTATTGATCACAGAGTTCATCGGATCTGAAGTATTTAATGATTGTTGCTGATCAGTATGAGCAAAATGGTGAGGAGAGGATATTGGTGCAGCTTGCTGTGGAGAGGAGGAGGAAACAATTTGTTGTTGTTGACTTGTTGAACCATTCAATCCCGATGAAGGATTCAAGCAATGATAAACATTACTATTGTTCAATTGTTGGTGATTAGATACAGACAACGCGCTACTATTATTTGAAGAATTAGAGTTATTGTTTTTTAAAGATCCTCCATTAATTAGAGTTGGAATTGTAGCGCTGCTTCTTGTATTATTACCATTATTAACTACTGAATATTGTTGTTGATTAGACTCCGATACAGAACTGATTCCGTAGAGTTGTTGTGATTGGTTTATAATATGGTGATGATGATGATGGTTTGTATTGGTAAAAGTTTGATTCATCACCCCGACACCTCCAACAGGAGTTATATTATTATGGTCAATATTATTACTATGATTACTATGGTTCATCATTGAATTAATGTTATGATAGCTCGGACTTGAATTATCAAGTGGCTGAACAACGGTCGTCATCAGAGAATTACCAGGAAGTTGTGGTGAAGATGTTGTTGCTCCGAGAATAGCTCCACTATAGTCGTGAGACATTTTTTTGTTAAATGGGTTGTACTTTTTTTCTTTTGTAATGTTTCAACTTTCACCGATGGAAAAATATCAATTCATGATTGGATCATCGCAAGTTGGTTAACCTCGAATAAAAAATATTTACAAAAAATTAAAAAACTGTCATCGGAAATGTCACACATAGCTATGATTAATTTATTAATCATACATTTCTTCAATTTCTTTAACAATTTCTTCAAAATCAACAATTGTGATTTTTTGAACAGGTCCAATTCTTCTTTTTGTTTTTTGTTGGGTTAATGTACTTGTTCTGTCTCGAGTTAAAATTTCATCTTCTGCGTGCTCATCAATAGCTACAAGTGTTACCTTATTAGCATTAGACCTGTTGTTGGATCTTCCATTTCCAAGATTTTCAGGAGCTAACTGTAGAATCTTTACACCAGTTAACCTGGTAACTGAAGATGATGAAGGAGCACTCAATTGTTCCAAAGCAATATCAGCTGCATTCTTCTTCTTGGCATTACCACCCTTCTTCTTCAATGATAAATCATCTAGCAAGTCTATTGGTGGTCTCTTATCCAGGGCTTTATCTACAGTAGACTTTACTTGATGGAAATCAAAGAACTTTCCACGTACTTCCTCTTCATTAACCTTTCTGCCTTCCATAATGTAGGTGCGACTGGTCTTGGCGATTTGTATCAATTCTTTCTCATCCTTATTTTCACAATGCACACATGCCACTTGTTTAATACCGATGCAATTTACATGGAATGCATGACCGCAAGGGAATATTCTACACATACTTGATTCTTCCATGGTTTTCTTACCTAGTGGGTTTCCACAAAGGAAGCAGTATAAACTGTTAGGCTTTAGGGCACTATTCAAATCTCTGTGTAGTTGATTTCCAATATTGAAAATGTCATAAGAAATTAGTTCATTGGATTGCTTTAACAATCCACTTTCGTAGCTATAATTATCTAATAATCTCATAATTGTTACCTTAACATTACCGAATGCATCACTATCGTGCTCAGTAACAATATCATTCAAGATTGATGGAATATCCACATATCTCATCATCTCACTAAGTATTATTCTAATATACAATGAATTACATCTTTGTAACCAAAGATTAGCCAATTTTTGAATGTTGTGAGGAGCTGTTGGATCATTATTTCGTTCTTCTTCGAGTTGTTTTTCTAATTTTTCCTTTTCTTCCAAACTCTTCAATTGCATTTGGAGATTATGAATGTGATCCTTTTTCTTTTTTAATTTAATTTGGAGTCTTTCGATTCTTTCCTCATCTGGGTCATGCAACTCTCTCTCAGCATTCAAGTCTTTCTCAATCTTGATAATTTCAGTGTTTGTATCGACAATTTCTTCCTTGATGATATCAAATTCATCAAGTTGGGTATCCTCCAAATCGAACTCATCAAAACCTTCACTGTCAACAATTTTCTTTTGAAAAACTGAAGATTCCTCTCTCTTACTAACACTCAGAGGTTTTCCTTCTAAAAATCCATATCTCAACTTTCTTTGAAGTAAAACAAAGGTATTCAACAATCTGAACCATAATTGTCTAACTTCACTATCATCCAGAGTTTTTCTTTCACTGTTTTCGCAGCACAAGTTAATAGCAGTCTTGAGTTCTTTTACCAGATTTCTGGATTCATGACAAGTTAGCACATCAGTAAGTTCTGCTTTTTCTCCAGCATCATAACCTTCCTTCAAAGTTACTTTAGGGAGTTTGATTTTTGGTTTTTGTTGTAAAACCTTCATTTGTTCGATAATTGGTTCATTTGGACAATAAACAGGTGGGTCATCTGTGATCAAGTTGAAATCCTTACTAATCTCATCAAAGTTCTTCTCAAAAGCAGCATTTCTTTTTCTGGAAACTTCATCAATTAACTTTAATTTCAGAAGGTCAACAGTGTGTTCTAATTCTCTCAAAATTTCATTCAATGCATGTTTGACTTCTCCAGTTCTTTCGAGAAGGAAAGATTTTGCTTCTGGAACATCCTTACATATTTTCATACATTTATCAACATCAAGGCCGGATCCTTGTTGTTGTAAATACTCCTTAACTTTCTTATTGTCTTCAAAGTCGCAAACCATTTGCAAGTATGTGTAGGTTAACTCTTCCACAGAGATACCCCTTTTAGCAACTTCATTCATATTCAAAGAACCATTCTCAGAAGTTGGATCCAATAATAAGGAAGTAATATAACAATAGAAGAAAAATCTTAGAGTTCTATATCGTTCTGGATCCCTTTCTTCGTCAAGTAATTTTTGTATTGTCATGACTACGTGTTGATGGCAAGCATTAGAAAACGACAAGTCAACAACCAAAGTTTCGGCAAGCTCTGGAATTTGAGACCAAGTAATCTCGAACAATCTCTTTAAATTGACTTCAAGATACCACTGATATTTTTGGGTGCTAGACATGAAAAACTTGGCAAGTTTGTAAAGATCAAATCTTTTTGCAAGTTCCATGAATTTGGTCTTATCATAATAGGTTTTTCTCTTTTCAAGGATTTCAATAAATCTTTCTTCTCTATCCTCTCTGAGGGACAAAATTCTTTGTTTTTCTTTATCGTCAGTGCAATTCCTAAGTCTTCTCAAAATATCTTCTGAAAGGAAGGTAAAGATTACAAGAAGGATATTATAGTCTTCAGCTTTAAGTATACCCTTTGCTAAAAACTTAGCATAGAAAGAGAAGAAAGCAATTCTTCCATCATAGAAACTTGGATGTTTCATAAATTGATGGGGCAGTTGGAGTCTCAAAATGTATTCAATAAGGTTTTCTTGGGTAAAGTCTTCATCCCATGGATTAGTGGCTGAATCATCATTCATTGCTATTTCAAGAACATCAAATAGCTTTTCAGGATAGTGCCTGACAATGGAGTGGAAGGCTGATGTTGGATCTCTGTCACCATCCTCTTCCTCATCAAATATAAAATCGACAACATCCTTCTTGATATCAGTAACCAAATCCTCATGTTCTGGAACATTACCAACTAGGTATCTCTCAAAGAAGTAGAGAATTACTTCTGCAACTTCTCTTTCACGGCTTTCTCCATATTCTTCAAGTATTCTTTCAAGAGGTTCTACATATTCTCTTTGGTAAATATTAGTAACATGTACATAAGTTTTCAGAAGTGAACATTCTCTGCAAAATTGAATAATCTTATCATACATATTATATTGTTGAAGATCCAATCTCATAATCAATGTATCAAGTCTTTCTTGTTGAGTCTTGAAATTTGAAATGAAGCCTTGGAAAATTGGCCATGGAATACTCTTTAATGCTCCAGACAGAATAAATGGTTCTAACAATTCCAAGAAAATCTGTGTCTTTCCACATTCTTCAAATGTAGTATGGACTGCACTAAAAACTACATCTTCTCTTCCAACTTTCATACAATTGTCAATACATGTTGATCCAACAAGCTTATAAATATAGTCATCCTTATATTCTGAACCTGTAAGGCTCAATCGTAAATACTCAGTTACAAGTCCAACTGTTTTTGCGGCTAAAATATCCAATGCTGCATCGGCAGGAAGTCCAAACACACATTTTCCTTTTCCAGTATAAAATTCGTGAGTGAGTTCCAGAGCTTCTTTCCACAGTCCAGCATCTGATAATTGATAAATTCTCTCCTCCCAAGGTTTGATAGAAATCTTTACCAAACCATGTTCTCCGAGAACAACAAATCCTCTTGAATTGATATCATAACTGGAGTGTTTGGATCCTTGCATAGCATAATGGTCCAATGGGTTTGTAAATGTGATATCTTCCGTTTCAATTACTGATGTATCATCAACCCTTACATCAAATAATAAAACTTCTTGGTCAGCAGTCATGACAACAAGACTTTTTTCATCAAACCATCCCAAACCACAAACATCAGATGTTAATTCAGAATTGAAAATAATATCCTTTTTTCCATCTTTAGATATATCTATTATGTGCACATCTTTCCCATATGCAAATGCCACAATACCAGTCTTTGAGTTTGAACTGGAATTTGCCAAAGCAAGATAAGGCAATAACCCTTTTCCATAGAGAGGATATCCAAACGAGACAGGATCTCCATCAGGTACAAGAGTTTTTCCCATCGAATAGAGTAACAACTTTCCACTTCTTGTACCTACTGCAAGATAAGATTTGGAAGAATCCTTTGGAATGACTGCAAACGTAATGATTGGGTCATCACCAACAGACATTTGAAACATTAAACTGTAACTATATCTGAAAAGAACCTTAGAAAGAGCAAAACATTTAAGAGTACTCTATTAACAATGTAAGAAATAATCATTAACACTAATACATACAGAAAACAACTCGGAGGCAATAATTGAATACATATCAGTAAGGAAAGCAACATTTACAACAGGTGAAGTAAAAGCATCGTCTATTCTCTTGATAACGCTTGCCTTAAGAACATCCCAAACAATAATAACACCCTTTTCGTAACCGGCTACTAACCAATCCTCTTGGAATGAAAAGCTTAGTGATGAAACCTTTCCTGTCGATACATTTTCCACTCCTGTTGTGTTTCCGAGAATACATTTCAACTCTTGGTCGTCAGAGCTGAATATTAAAATTAAGCCACGATCTGTTCCAAAGGCTGTGTACTTCTTTGAAACTCTTATCGATACCACTTTTCCTACCTTAGCGTTAACCGAAGGTTTGTATATTTCTGTGCTCATCGCCTTTAATTTCTCGTTTTTAAGAATACTCTTTGTTATGTCCTTCTTACTTTTATCATCCTATTTCAAGTATATTTTGATGGAATTCGGAGAGTTGAAAACTTACTATTGATTTGGAAACGGTACTCGTTTCATTTGCTGATGAATGGATATCTAATTCCTCAAGAAAATCATCCAACTCTTTTCCTAAACTTAATTCATCTGTAAAAATTGGTTCGGTAAGGATTCTTTGTAGAGTTTGATTACTTTTATCTTCATCCTTTTGATCCATTTTCATCATGGCTATTTGCTTTTCCAACTCTTCGATTTGATCCAATTGTTCAACTTCACCATGTTCCTTATTATTCTGCAAGTTGAAGGTAATTTTAGTACCTGTTCCAAGATGATACTCAGAATCGTTATCAGACAAATCATCGAGGGTGTCATCTTGCCCTCCCAATTCATCAGAGTCCAAGTCGAGACTCAATTCTTCTTCATCAGAGTCGTTATATTTTGCCCCCTTGAGTTGTTGTTGTCGCTCCTTAGACATTTTTTATAAATGGAAGCACAGTATTAATAATTGCCAGCTGCTGTTTATTCACCTTCAGGATCGACCACTTCCTCACTTGCAGCAGATTCTTCACCATCCTGTTCAGTGCCGTTAGAGAGACTTTGTTTTCTCTCTTCCAAATTCTGCTCTTCAATTTGTTTTCTTTTGGCTTCTTCTCTTTTCCTTAATTCACGTCTTCTCCTCTCCATTTCTTTTGATTCGGCATCGACAATGTCTGTAAACTTTTCTCGATACTCTGTAATTTGCTTAATCTTTAAATTATAAAATGAGAAACATTGCTTGAATAGTATGGAGTGATCGTACAGTCTTCTAGTACTGTGATTCAAATAGTGCAATACTTCTCCCATGTGTAATCTTTGTTCAAGTGCAGTGTCATGCAATTTGAGATATGACATTGCTACTCTGAAAAGTATTTTTGTTCCTTCACTGAAAACTAAATCTAAAACTCTCATCGATGTCTCAATAGGGAAAACCTCAATAAATAATCTCATGAACCATCCACTGGCAAATGCCGTTGTCTCTACTCCAAATTTATGTAAATGAGCATGAAGTTTTGGTAATCTTTCCTTGATTAGTTCGTCCAAAACATAAGAATCCACTCTCATACCAGTAAGTTCTGGATTATAATAATTTGCTGGTAAAATGTCTTCGAGTAAGGTTACTAAGAGCCAAAAAGCTTCTTCCTCTCCACAGTGCAATAATAAACTTCCGACAATATAGTTCAAACTCTGGCAATAGCTTACGTAAGGGTTTCTCCAACTGAATGCTGTCAATACATTCTTCATTTGTGATCTTCCTATTGAGTGACTATTACAGAAAAATGGATGTGAAGGGAAAGTTCTACACAAATCCAAGTCTATCTGAGCTTCATTCGGACATGTTTGACCCTTGTGAACTGTTTGATTTAAATTAAAAAGAACTTTAAATATTTACCTTCGAGAATCTTCTTGTAATATCCTCTGTTTTCCTTCATTTTCTTATCCACTCCCGTTATTTGAATCCAAACATGTCTTCTATACCAAGATGGAATTGAATGTTTTCTTACCAGTGCCTTGACTGTTTTCCTTGCAGAGTCCGATTTTAACAATTTTCCTTGAATTCCACCACATTCATCAATATAATGTTTCCACGCTTTTGAACTTTCTTCATAGACTTTTTCTCTTTTTGATTTAATCCATTGTGTATAGGCTTGATAAACTTCAGGATCATCATTTGATTGAGGTTCAGGAAATCCATAATTTACAATTGAACACCACTGATAATTAATTTGTAATTCATCGGTGTCGTTCAACAATTTTAATCCATCCTCATGAATAGTATCATCTAAAAAGTTTCATCAAAAAAAGTAGATTTATCACCCCCGTCATCATTTTAATATTTCATCAAACAAATATATAAAAACATACGATCTTCCTCTTCGGTTAGGTTATGATTGATAGGCCCTTTTGATTTGAATGGATTGAGAGGCATTTTTTTAAAATGTTTATTTTCGTTGTATCAAGAAGAATCAGACGGGTGAATGGTTTTGTTGAAAGGTAATGAAAAATATCTCCATGAACTCAAACAAGGCCATTGGTTGTTTGTGAATAAGAGAACAAATCATTAGAACATGTTATCCGAGTGTTGAAGTGGTGGTGTTATTGTGAAAATTGAGTCGTTGTTATTGTTTAGTATCGGACAGTCTTGGGCAAGTCAGTATGAGAAACGTTGTAATTCATGGTGGATCCTTAAAAATTATAATCTTCTTATTAGCGAAAGAAATCTCAAAGATTCACTGTTAATTAATGAGAATCAAGGTTTCCCAAGCATTCTAAAAATCCTTAATTCCCTTCTCATTGCTGCCGTCACCATTCCTCAGATACATCATGACTGCAACAAACAAAAGAATATTATGAGCATGTTTAACATCCACACAATTAATTTCCAAATACAAACTTCCATTACTTTTAAAAGCAATTAATTGAGCTCTCTTTCTTTGAATAATTCGTTCATAATCTGGAACTAGATCCGTTTTGTTTCCAATTAGTATACTTTCCACCTTTTCAGTTCCTTTGATATCATTAATATCATTCTCGGCTCTATCCAATGATTCTAAACGATTCAAATCAAACATTATCAAAGCAGTATTTGCATTCCTCTTGTATAAAGATGTATAAAAATAAGCAGGTTGATCCCATAATTGCAAATCTCTAAGGATACCATCCCAAAGTTTGTAAATTTTGAATGTGTGTGCTGATGACACTACTCCAGGAGTGTAATCTCCAATTGATAAACTGTCAAGAGAGCTTTTCACAAAGCTCGTTTTTCCTACATGATGGTCACCCGTCATGATACATTTGAAAATTTTCTTATTGAACTCTAGGTTGTTTGAGGTGGATACAGAACTAGTGCTGGATGATAATAATCTCGACGAAAAATAAGAAAATAAATTGAATAAACTATTGGGAGATTCCTTTTTTGGTTCATCTTTTGGTTGTTCAATTTTTTTTGAAAGTATGTCAAAATAATATTCCACCAATTTCATTTCATCAAGAAACCAATTGGTTCTCTTTGGTTCGAATTTTTCCCATTCAAATCTTTGTCTTTCCCTTTTTTTAAATTCACTTCCTTCAAGAAATTCCACACATAATCCATAAATATGTTCCCTTAGCTTTAATTTTAGAAAATGGGTGAATAATTTGTGTTCATTACAACTTTGAATATCTAACGAAGAATAGTTAATATTAGATAAAAATTCTGTAAATTGTTTGTAAATCTCCCGAAACGATAATTCTCTCCAGGATTCACAAACTCTTCCAATAGTGAAATATTGTTCTGGAATTGAAAAGAAATGATAAATCTCCAACAATAATTCTTCGGGAAGATTATTGATCGTGGCAACAATTTGTTGATTTTCTTTCATTTTTCTTTCTTCAAAAAAAGCCAATTTCAAATTACAAAATTTGAGAATAATTTTATTGAAATAACAGAGTTTAGAAAATGAATGGAACGAGGACCTTTCTGTTCTTTGGATAGAGTTCTCTACCGTCCTTACCGTCGAACAACTTCTTCAAAGCAACGTGCTTCTTAATAGCCCATGGAAGCATTTGACCAGCACCACTGAGAGTGTACAAGAAACATGGGAGAGATTGAATCATGATTGAGAAGAAAATCCATTCCAAAATTTCAAAAGTATAATTTGGACAAGTGACGTATTCAAAGAGGAATCCTCTTGGGATCTTTCTACCCTTTTCACCTGGCTTTCTCAAATTCTTCAAGATAATGTGACAAACAAAGTTACCAAGCATGGACAAAACAACACCAGCAGCACCAATGTAAACTTGGAGATCAGATGGTGATTGATACTTTGGATGGATAGTAAAGTGAGCAACAAGATAAGCATAACCCCAATAATAAATACTATTCTTGAAAATGTTGAAAATTGGCATGGTATCAGTACCGAAAACGTGAACAAAGAGAGTTTCAAATTCTCTCTTGATAAAGTGAGCCATGAAGAGAACAGTGGCGATCCTATTATTATTGTGTGATGGTGATGATGATCAGTTATTATCAATAAATTTCACATAATTATTAACAAAATCAAAATTATTTAACACAATCATGATGTCATCATTAAAAATCACCATTAATTCAATATCATCATCGGATCAAATATAAAAACATACATTTGAGTATTGTTCAATTGAACAGGTTCTCCGTGAATGTAAGGAGCCAAAAAGTAGGCAAGTGGGAAAGTCAAGATTGGACCAAAATATTCAGTCAAAAAGACGGTTCTCCAAGCAATTTGAGGACCCAAATCCTTGAACATGACAACAGATCCGTCCTTCAAATCAGCAACAGGTCCATTATTTTCAGCAGCAACGATCATCTTTCCTCTTTGACCAGTAGTAGCATCCACATAGTAAAAAGCTTGTCTACTTGGATCAACTCTCTTTTGTTGATGATAGGCCTTCTTCAAATCAGTCAAGCTTGGTGCTTGCAAATCCAACTCGGCCAATTGCTTCTTGCCGGTTCTTGCATCAACGACGGAAATTTTCATTTTTTTATTCGTTCGTTGTTTTTTTCTTCCCGCTTTTTTTGAATTTTCAATAAGTGAAACTTTTATTATGATGAATCATATTTAAATATTGTGTCAAAAGCTACCAATTTAATAATATATTATAATAATCCCATTGTTCTCAGTAAACTTTATTGAAATGTTGATTGGGTTATATAATAATTTAATTATTTTAAAACATTCAACAAAAAAATGTCAAATACACCAACAAGCACATCATCAACAGATATCGGAAGAAGAAAACGATTGGGAGAGAGTAATATTGATGAGGAAGGATCGGAGTTGTTAGCTCCTACCATTGAAGAATTTCAAAGGTGGTGCTCCAAATTAAAAACTGTTGAAGATTTGTCAATCTTTCAAACATTTTGCAATGATTACTTGGATAAATTGATTCAAGAAAAGGAAGGAGAAGCCAAACAACTTGATACAGAATTTGAACAAATTGAAGATGAGAAAGTTTCGGAGGAAGGTGCCTCTAATGATAGTGAATCAACTAGTAGTGAAGAGGATGAGAATGGAAAACCAAAACAAACTACTCAAGAAATTATCAAATCAAATTTGAAAGTATTGCAAAAGATTAAACAATCCCTTCGTGATAGAATACCGAATAATGATGGTTATGCTCCAAATGAAAGATTTTACTTCCCAGGTGAAGTTGCAGAGGAAACCAATCCAAATAGACAATTTGAAGGATATAGCAAGTACAACACAATTAATGTTGATGGTTTCTTGTATGACAATGAAGAAATGAATGAAATGTTTAGAGGTGGATTGATTCCTGAATTTTATTGTGAAAAGTGTTGCTCAAGTAATCATGTCAAACCTATGAATATCATTTCACATAGTTTTTCACTTGATGAATTGTCATTTATTTTCTCTCGTCAGTGTGTAAATAGAAACGCTTGGATTAGATCAAGATTATTGGAAAAGATTAAGGTTTCATTAGGAATGAATCCAGCTATCAAAGACAAACAAGATCACAAATTATTATCAAAGAAGAACATGAGAGAAAATGGTATCGTTATGATGGATATCGGAAGTAGATTGGGATCTATTCTCTACTATTGTTACTTGTTTGTTGAACCTCTTTCAGTCAAACAATTAATTGGTGTGGAAATTAATGAGTTCTTTGCCAATTTGCAAAAGGAAATGGTCAAACAGTACAAAATGGATGATAGAATTAGTATTGTAAATTCAGATATTATGAAAGAAATGGACTTGATTCAAACATGTGATCTTTTAATTATGCACAATGTGTTTGAGTGGTTCTTTTCACATAAGGAAAATCAAGCAATTTGGAAAATTTTGAAATCTCAATTTCTCATTCGTAAGGGTCTTCGTATTGTTACTTGTCCTTCCATTCAACAATCCTTATTAGATGCTGGATTATCCGATATTCTTTCCATTGATGGATGGCTCAAGGAAATTCCACTTGCTTATCCACTCGATGACAATGACGAGGAAATGCACACTGAAATTCACCTCTATGAAGTTTTATAAATTATTATTTACAATTATTTGATGGTTTAATCATTCCTAAAGATTCCGAAAATTAATTTTCTGATTTTTCTTCCGATTTCAAAGTTTCAAGATGAATTGGCTTGACATCATTTTCCTCAAAGTACTTTTTAATATTTGTCTCGTGTACGTAGTGTCTACATAATTCCTTTCCATTCTCTTTGGCAACCATAACAGGAATGTCAAATTGATACATTTCATAGAAGGATTCATTTCCCTTTGCCACAATATCAACCTTTTCAATTTCGAATGGGTATTGTTTTTGCAAGGTTTTTAATCTGACCATTGCACGTTCACAAAGGGAACACCTCGAGTCGGAACGAGTGAAGAATTGAATTATCAATCTTTTCATTTTTTTAATTATTGAATTTTAAATATCTTACAAAAATACAATTAATTATTATTTTACATTATTTAATTTACATGATAAAAATTACAAGTTCTTGTTACTCAATTCTAATGTGATTAAACCTCTAGCATAGGATACCCAGTAGATTCTATTCTTACTTTCAATGTAGAGGAATTCCTTCTTTGATTTGGCTAAGAAATTGTTGGCTATCACTCTCATACGAGTTTCCTTGGTTTGTTCAATGGCTTTAGTTCCAAGAATTGAGGCAGGTTTAGATTTAACAGTATTTGGATTCAAACTCTTTCTCTTTGATGAAATTGGTTGTGGAACAGAGAATTCATCATCGTCACTACTAACAACTTCAACATAGAAATCATCCAAAAGACCCTTATTTTCAGTAGTGAGGGTTGAGGTACTATCTCCAACATTGGTTCCATTATTTCTTACAGGAACTTCGCTAGTAACTCTTCTGTGAGCATTGGATAATCCTCCACCTGGTGAATTGGCAGGAATGTTTGGATTATTTTCAATATTGTTTGGACCAAACTTTTCTGGAACTTGAGTGAAATGTTCAACAATGGTAACATGTTCTGGATCCTTTTCATCTCTCATAATCTTAATAGAGTGATTGTAATCTGACAAGTTGAAATACTTCTTGTTGAATTGAATTCTGGTTACAGCTGGTTCTGCAGTTTCAATAAGTCTGAATTCCTTCTTGAAAGAGCTGATATCCTTTACAACGAGGACATTTTCAACCAATTGAGGGAATTCCATTGATAATCTTCTAGAAGCACCCAACATTCCATATGTTGAGAACAATGAAGAGACATCATTTGGATTTAATTTTGGTTTCTCCTCAGCATTTGAAATATCTAAAAGTGATGGATCAACTCCAATGAAATTCATCATGTTTGCTTTTTCATTATTTTTGACATCAACTTGTGGATGAATGACAAATTGGAGACGAAGTGGGCCAGTTTTTTGTTGTGGTCTATTGCTTTGAGTATTCATATTAGAAACCATATTCGAAAGTGAACTAAAGAAAGTATTGGAATCATAACTCTTTCTCTTGGTCAATGGTTCACTATCAGCATCATCAGCAGAACTTGATCCTTGTCCAGAAACTCCACTAGATTGTTGAGAGGGAACATATTGATATGGTTTCTTCTTCTTTCCAATATATTCATTATTTGTGGTATTGTTATCATCCATATAAATTTCAATAACACCATTTCTGACAAAGCATTCCTTATCAACAATGTGACGATCAAACCAAACACCACTCATATACAATGAGCATGGTCTTCTGAGTGGATCCTTATCAAAGAATATCAAACAACGTTGATTAGAACGATTGGTACGATCTTGGAAGCAATCTGAAACATATAATTGATCTCCAACAATATTATACAATTGATCAGAAACATCAAGCATAAAGTAATCAGATTCCTTGATTATCTTTTGTGCAAACAATTGCAAGTCATGGAATCCATATTCAGGAGCATCTAATTCAGAACTTCTGTACTCTGCAGAGTCAAATAAATTCAACTCTCCACTCTTCAAATATTCCAAGATGAGAGCAAAGTACTTTGGATTTCTATCAATAAAGTAGCATCCATTTTCATCCTTGATAAAACCCAAATGCTGATTTTCGTCCAACAATCTGGTAAAATAGTTTTCAAAGACTGTTGTTGAAGTGGACGAAACATTACTTAGTCTATTATTGTTTTGATTTGATGAAGAAGTAGTTCCTTCAGAAAAGCTCATTCTACTCTTACGATTGTGCAAATCAACAAAAGTTGAAAGTGAATTATAAGCCAAATTATTAGAATTGGTCAAATCACCACTACTTCCAGTACCACTATTACCTGCTGTTGTTGTTGTTGTTGGTGTAGAACCTTGAGGAGAGTTATTATTTGTTGTGGTTGTATTAGAAAGTGGTTGTTTTTGATGAGTTGTCTCCTGATGATTCAAGTAATTCTTCATGGCCAATTGGTAGGCTGTTGGAGAACGAATCTTTTGAGAGAAGGGCAAGCAATTGCCTGGAAAAACCAACTCATTAATATTCGACTGATTAGCATTATTCTTATAAATTGCACTATGATGATATGAATTGAGAATAGTCTCACGAGTTGTATAGAGAATTTTACCTCCCACATTAAATTTGATCAATTGATGATAATGTGGAACTGGTGATGAAGAAGAACCACTACTACCACCACCTGACATTTGTTGTTGCTGTGCTTGCAGAGGAATCATAATTTCCCAAAAGTTTAAATGTATCAAAACAACTGTAAATCAAAGAAGGCTTTCAACTTTTTTTAAATTTTTAAGAAAATAAAATTTGGATTGTTGCTGCTTGGAAAGGAGATGATGGATCACAACTAAAATTGACGAGAGAACCCATCACTGCCTATTGTTCTTTATTGTCACTTGAATGATATCTGGAGAAGGATTGCATCCAAGTAAATTTACTGGGAGATGGGAACGCAGATAACAAATTGGTTCACTTAATCTTGGAGAGGAAAGTTGACCTCAATAATTGATATTTTGAATCTGGTTTTTTTTTTCAAATGTGTCAACTGAGATGCATTCAAAGTTCATTGACCTGGCTTGAATGAGGAGAATATTCTGATATTCATTTCAATATTACAATATTACAAAAATAGTTAATAAAGAATATTCACTTTTCCAAATTCAATCAATTTGATGAAAAATTAATTTAAAAAAATGTTCAAACGTGTTGATAAGCTTTTATTTGACTTGGGTTATTGTTCCAAAGTCGGAATCAGGGTAAGTATTATTATTGCAAACTATTTAAATATCATATATTTAATAATATTTAGCATTTTCTTCGTAATAATGAATTAACCATTATGAAACAACAACCAGGAAGTAAAAAAGTAACCTATGAAAAGTTTACAGGAAGTAAGAAACAACTCCGACAAGTCATTGGTACAAATAATTTATTAATTAATGGACAACCTGTTCATACATCGGATCCTTTAATTATTGCTTTTGATAAACCTGTTGATTGGTTGTCTGATGGATTAGGTTCTTTATATGATTATCAACATTTTCAATATCATCAGAAATTGAAGAAGGGAATACAATTGGGAAGTGAAACACCTATTGAAATTTTGAATGAGGAAAATGAAAATATGGAAGAAGAGGAATATGATGAGGAATATGATTCAGAACAATTGGAAGAAGTTTCACAAAGTTATTCTGTTCTTGATTTATTACCAAAGGAATATCCATTGAGAAAACCAGGTTTTGATTCGATATTACCACTTCCAGATTCCATTGGTGGATTGACTGTTGTTACACAATTGTACACTCTTGTGAAAGCTTTTAGATCAGTAAGAGCTCCATGTAAGAGAGTATATAGAATTCAAACAAGAGATAAATTTACTGGTTTAGAGGACGAGGCCTTGTTGCATTTCAGATCTGATATTAAGGATTCTTTGAAGAGGATTATTAATCCACCTGAATTTAATGTAATTGATGAGAGAAATAATATTGCTGAAATTACAATTTATGATTACAAACCTGATAAAATTCAAGAAATGATGTCCTCAATTAGACATCAACTTGTGGATGTTAAGAGAATTGGGTTGGGAGGTTTGACTTTGGATGATTTAAATCTTGAACAACCAATAGTTAACGAGGAAGGACAAGTTGAAAATAAGGAAAAAACCTGGGTAAAACTCGACAATGACTTGTTAGAAAAATTAATGAGCTCAAAGAATGAAGTTGTTGGAAGATTGAGAGTTGAAAAGGATAAGGCTCAATTGAGAAGAGATGAGGAATTGAAGCAGTTTGCAACCTCTTCCAATATTTCATCACTTGAATTTGCCAAACAAGATGACGAAGAGTTTGAAAAAGAAACTGTCATTACAGAAGAAATTTTGGGTGTAGATGAAGAATATGACCTTCCAAAGAGAAAGCCAGAAAAAATCGAAGGAAAATCAGTTAATATTAACCAAATGTCTAAAAACTTGGAATCTGTGGATATTGAGCTTGACGAAGCAGACTTGGAAGAAATGCAAAAATGGGGTGAAGAAGAAGAGGCAGCATTTGAAGCAGAAAAGAGGAGAAAAGAAACAGCCTTCTCAAACAAGAAGGGAAAGGCAACAAAGAAGAATAAACGTAGAAACTAGGTTGTATCAAAATTTAGTGGAATGTTTCAATAATACCAGAAAATGTTTGGAAGGCATCATAGATGAAATAATTATTGAGTGGCTTTCTATCTCTAGTGATAATTGAGATGATTTCTTGACCAATTTCACCTCCAGCAATAGCACATACTGAATTAATTTCAGTATTAGCAAACTTACACAAGAATGTAGCAAATTCACTATCTATGAGGTCCAATTGCTTTAATGTAACATGAGGAATAACTTTTTGAACTGCTCCACTATTCTTGAATTCTATTAACTTTTCACCATCATTTATCGAAGGAAGGCACTTATTGACTGATTGATAAATAAGTAAAAGCATGACACTCAACCATACTTTTGATAAATGTCTTTGCTTTGATAAATCATGTTGAAGGGATTTTTCCAATGAAACAAATGATTCAGTCTTTTCCACAATTTGTGGGGTTTTTCTAACACAATTAATAAATCATCTCATTAATAAACACTTACATCTTGTAATTGAAATTGTCAAGATAGTCTTGGAATGAAAGAACAAATAATCCAAAACTAGTTGTTGAAATAAATAAAATGTTCTTTTGTCTACAAATATTATTAACATTAATCTAAAGATGACAAGTGTTAAATAATTAAATTAAATTTCCACACACATACTTGAAGATCCAATGGTACATTATTAAGAATAACAAAATCAAATGCATCATAAAATTCACTTGGCTTTTCCGAAAGAGAACCTTCTTCAAAGGTGACTTTCATCAAAGGATTCAATTCTTGTAAATTAGGGAAACAAGCCTTGGCTCTATTTTCACCAACATCCGATTCTCTCACCAGGAAATTACATCCAAGATCCAAGTGATTTACTTTTTGATCGTCCATAATATGTACATGTCCAACACCAGACAAGACAATATTCTTGCAAATTTCCGTACACAATCCAGTCATTCCGTAAACCAAAACTCTAGTTCTCAACAATCTTCCTTGTGATTCCACTCCCCACAAACGAATTTGACGATCATAGATTTTAGCTTGCTCATCAGACAAGACTTGTTCCGTTCCACCATTAGCAGTATGTTCCACTCCCTCCATTTTCGTTGTTGTATTTTTTTTAATTAAATTTTAAATATAATTTAAAATAAATTTATAAATGATTTTTCTATCATTATTTATTCTTCTTGTTTTTCATTGGAATGACCAATATCCAATCCTTGTAATTCTTTCTTGTTGTTGTTTTAACATTTTGTAATTTCCCGCCAATTTCATCTGTTTTAAATTTTAAAAAAATTCAAACAATTTCCTTTCATTTTCTCATAAGAAATAACAATGGAGACTGTTTGTGTTACAGGAGCTAATGGATTTGTAGGATCACACATTGTCAGGGAATTATTGGCAATGGGACAATACAAAGTTTGTGGAACCATCCGATACGATCCGCACAGCTCCGATCCACTGATACAATGTAAATTCATTCATCTGATGAATTTTCCAAATGCAAAGGAAAATCTGGAATTATTTAGAGCTGATGTGATGGAGGAAGGATCATTCGATAGTATCATTTCGAAATGTAATTATGTGATTCATACAGCATGTCCTTTCTATTTGACTCCCACTGTGAATGATACGCACAATGCTGAAATTAAGTTATTGGATCCTGCAGTGAAGGGAACGAGAAATGTGTTAAACTCTGTGGAGAAATATAGAGATAGAGTGAAGAGGGTGATTGTTACGAGTAGTACTGGGGCTTTAATTGGATTTGCTGATAGAGTATTTGGAAAGGTTTATTATGAGACGGATTGGAATGAGAAATCATCTCTGATTAGTAATCCATTTGCATATAGCAAAACTATGGCTGAGAAGGAAGCATGGAAATGGTATCAGGAAATGATTGATAAATATTCGAATGAAAGAAATGGAAATATACCTGTGGAGGTAGTGAGCTTGAATCCTGTTCTAATTATTGGACCTATTCTTCAAGTGGATAGAGTGAAAATTGGTGGAATTGGAGAGCTCAATTTCAGTAACAAGTTAATTTTCAATCACATGATGAAATCAAAGATAATTCCAGGAGATGATGGTAAAACAACAAAGGCAGACGGTTTCAGTATTGTCGATGTTAGAGATGTGGCAAAAGCTCATGTACTGGCTCTCACTTGCCCCAATGTTAGTGGTGAACGATTCGTCCTAGTGAGTGAAAAATATCAATGGATTTCTATGAGCAGAGCCATCTCTAAACAATTTCCTCAAATCACAACCATTCCCCACATTATCAAGGATGAAATGGGAGAAGAGGAGGGCCTGTACAAAATGTTGAACTTTTCCAACTCGAAATTCCAACAATATTTTGGATATGGAGATTTCATTCCAATTGAAAAGTGCATTCTCGACACTACAGAATGCTTTATAAGCAATCAATTCGACCAACTGTTGTAATTGGAAATTACATTTAACAGAATAGATGAAACTTAGTAATAGCTGAAAAAGAATGAATTCTTCTTCACATTGCACAACATAGCGCGAATTAGTTCAAAAATACTTTTAACATATTGAATTCAGAAAAAGGCAATCCAATCATCTCCAAGATTCAAAGATTCTCCTTCGTACAAATTCGAATCATCTCACACACGTGTTTTTCATATTATTACTCCTACAACTCCTCTCCAGGTTGAGTAAAATACTTGATTGTAAACAACTGAGGTTGAAGAATATCTTTCAAAAAAAAGTTGTAACTTGAATGCCCTCATTACCTTCGACTCCATCACTAAATAATGAAGCCTCGGAAGAGGAGGAGGATGTGTTTCAGCATCACACAAATAATACATCATCAACATTTTCACCTACGACACGAATAATAGCAACAACACCAGTTGGTATCAATGATGCATTTGTGGATCATCCGATTGCCACAGAAATTCGGACGCCACTTAAATCACAATATAGCAATAATCCTTTATCATCGACGGCTTCGTTTAGAAGAGCATTATCTACATCATTTTCTAGTATTGATTTGAAGGAAATGAAGAATAGAAAGAAGGCACAAGTAGTAAATTACTTTGGAAAGGAAGCTTGGAAATTGAGATGGCGAGGATTTGTTAATTTATTGAAATCTAGAAAATTATATGAAACTTTATTAATTTGTTATCTTTTCATTCCACTTGGAGTTGGATTAGCAATGCTAGGACCAACAATGCCAATACTCTCTAAGAAACTTGGAGTGGCAGAGGGAGAGATGGGTATATTATTCACAATGAGTATGTTATATTCTAATGAAATTTCACATGTTTCTAATGATTGATTAGGAGGTATTGGATACATTCTTTCATCAATGATTGGTGGATGGGTTTTGGATTTATTGAAAGGAAAGGTTAAATCGATAGTTGTACAGACAATTTTGAATCAGGTATTATTACTTTTAGGACTTGTTCTTTTGAGTGGAGCTTTTATAACTATTCCTTTCTTGAATAGGTTTTTATTCGTGGCCATGACATATTTCTTTTGTGGACTTGGTTTGGGATTTATCGATTTGACATCTAATGTTTTAGTAATTTGGGTTTGGGGAAATAATAAGCTTGTTTCTGCTTTCTTGCAATTTTTACATGCATGCTTTGGTATTGGTTCATTTATGTGTCCAATTATTGTGAGAATTATCAATGATGCATATCCAACAATTGAGGGACAAGAGGAACATCCAATTAAGAATGCATTGGCTTTATCATATTTCATTGGTGCTGGTATTGCTATTAGTGGTGTCATTCCAATTGCTATATTTTGTTTCCTTGCTTATAAACGTCCAGCTGATAAGAAGGCTACAGAACCAACAAAACAAATTGAACAAATTTCAAAGAGTTTTGAGGATGTTGAGGAGAAGGATTTCAGAAATATTGGTGATATTATGCATGATATGGAATTAGAAGAAAAGTCTCAGGACTCTATCGAAGTGAAAAATGAAGAGCCAGAAGAGGAACAAGAGGAACAAGATGAAGAAGAAGAAGAGGGTGATAAATTGATACAAGCACCTCTTTGGAAGAAACTTGTAGTGTCTGGTTTGACAGCTTTTGCATTATTGAACTATGTTGGAGCTGAAATTGGTTTTGGTTCACTCATTGTTACATATATTGACAAGACTAAGGTCACAACTGAGGATGAAGGATTTTTAATTAATTCTGCCTTTTGGTTGAGTTTTACAATTGCAAGATTTGGATGTATTATCTTAACCTCAATATTTTCTGATGCTACCTTACTGGTTTTGGATGCTATTGGATGTTTTGCTGGTATGATTCCATTATTGATTTTCCCATCTAGTCCAACAGTTTTGTGGATTTCTTCAATTATATTAGGAGCAGCCTTTGCTTCTCAGTATCCTTTGACTATCAGTCTCCCAGCAAGTTATATGAGATTTGAAGTTTCTGGTTGGATGACCTCAATTATGATTTTAGGAGGTTGTATTGGAGAGCTTTTGATTCCTTTAGGAATGACATTGGCTTTTGAACACATTAGTCCAGTTTCCATCTTTTACTTGATTTTCATTGCTTGTTGCATTGCTTCAGTTTGTTATGCCATACTCTTGATTGCCTTTAGATTTAAAAAACAAAAGAAAGTAGAGGAAATAGTGGATGAGGTTGATGACAAATCTACAGAACAAATCGAATAAACTATTGTGTTTCGTTGAAGCGTGACCCTATTTTTTCCTCTCACTTAAAAGCCTAATTGCACCCTCAACTATTTCAATCTTAAATCAAAGAAATGAATCATTCTATTGGAATGGTTTTTTATTTTAACATTTGAAATAATTCAAATAATATCTACATTTTTTTTAATTAAGAGAGGTAGTTGAAGTAGCGACGGATTCTGTTCTTCTCTTCATAGATTTAGATCCTTTTTTCGTATGATCTCCCAATACAAACAACTTGTTCAATAAGTGGATTAACATTGGAACGCTTAATGTTACACTATCAAAATCAAGATTATTTTCTTCGTTAGCTTGTTTTTCCAAGAGTTCATTCAAATCCAATTCTGATTTGATTGCAACAATTCCTGTTGCATTCACTACAACTACAAATATACCAGGTTTAGTTGATGAAATCTGAATTTTTACCATCTTTTTAAGGGTACTTGATAGTGTGGTGTTAGCAATAACACCCTTCTTTTCCAAGTCACTGAATTTGAAAGTAAAAGGTCCAACTGATCCTTTATCGGATGAATCGGTTGGTTTGAATGTCTTGGAAAGTGTATTAGTAAAATAGGTATTATACATGTCTAGTTGGGTTTTGAGATACTCCCTCTTTTCGTTGATATCACTTAATACTGATGTAAGGACTTCAATCTTCTTTTTAAGTGTTTTTCTCATGAGCTTTTTTGTTTCCAATTCTTCAAATATTTCCTTGACTAACATGGTATCAAATTCTTTCTGTTCTTCTTCAGTTATTTGGTCTTGTAAAAGTTTGAGTTGATCGATAGCTACTCCAATTCTCTTAGCAAATTCTGAGTTTTGTCTTTCATTACATAATGTTTCACCTGCTAATAAAACATCTGAAATACTATAGGTAATGTCATCCTTTGGAAGAGAAGGCAAGTCTCTTAAAACAGTACTAATAAGATCTTTGACATTCTTTTTCAGAGTTGAATTATTTGCTAGACTGTCATTTAACTCTATAATTTGAGTTGGATTTTTCAACTTTAAATTGAAATAATAGTTATTCTTGGGCGAGAGAGCTTCTGGGGGAGGCCCAAACTTGTTCAATTGTTGAATAAACTTGTACAACAATTCATCAAATTCTGTTTTAGATGGTTGAGCTGATTCAGATGAAGATTCAATAGTCAATCGAGCACCACCAGTGTTTGCTGGTGTAGTTATTTCTTTCTTTTCACTATTATACATTGGCGAAGTTATAGTATCAATATTTTCAAAGCAAAGTCTGTGAATGAGGGCAACTTCGTTATATGAAATGTTAACTGCTCCCACATCTCCAGAAAGTTCGAAAATTTCTGCCAACTCTAACTTTTCAGCAATTTCATCAATATCGCACATTCTCTTCATGTATTCGTGCATTTGTTTTGTGTACTTTTCTATAATTACATTGAGAGGAATCATATATTTTTCTTTAGCACCAAATGGAATACCATTACTCAAATTTTGAATTACTTTACAAATCATGGTAAGACTCTTTCTTTGATTGGTAGTTAATTTCTCTTGAATGATATTCGATTGATCACTATCACAAGTGGTAATGGCTGGATTCACCCATCTCAAAAATATTAAGCCACCACAAAGTGAATAAATTTCCGTTTCTGTAGCATTATTATAGGTTTCTTTACCGTATTGAAGAATTCTCTTACACATAAATCTAACACCGTATGGTGTTTCATCTACTGATTGGAAAATTCTTACCAAAAATTGTTCAACAGATTCAATGATTTTTTGTACGCGAGGTTTGATAATTTCAATAACCCTTTCATCATTTTCTGCTTCCTCTTCTGTTGCATTCATTGGGCCATCCCAACTCTTTCCCTCTTGTAAGGCCTTTTGAACTAGTTGTTGATAAATTTTGTGAGAATTAATTTCCATATTTAAGGTCTTGTCGTTAATTACTTGTTCTATTGGCTCCTTAAGAACTTTCAATAGGAATTTATGATACATTGTACGACGAAGCATAGTTCCCAACATCTTAGTAAATGCTGTATTAGATCTCATGAATTCACCAATATATGAACATGTTTGATACTCCTTAGCTAAAACTCTTTCAAAAAGCATTAAGAGTAAATGTTCTTCTCTCTCATCAAATTGATCTCCAAATAATGTAAATACTACAGTTTGTAAAAACGTATCAACTTCTTTACCACGAATTAATCTTGTCAATATGGCAAGGTATTTAGGATCCTTTCTAAAGATGTAGAATATCTTTTGATAAATTGCTATAGCTTCATCTCTGAAACCCTGAGCATCATCTCTAGTTTTCATTTTGACTTTCTCAAATGATGAATCCAAAAGCTTTTTCATATCTTCTGCTTGAACATGGTTCTTGATGAGTAATCTAATCTTGTTTCCGAGAATTTCTACTTGTTGTTCAATAACCCAATTTTGTTTGGCCTCCAAAACTAAATTCTTCTTCAATTCCGTTAATTTATCAACATCCTTGCTAGTTTCATCTTCAATTGCTTTACCTTCCTTCTTTAAAAAGGATTGAAGAGATTTTACAGAAAAGGTTCGAGAAAGAACAGCAACAGATGAAGTTGGTGGAGGAGGAATATAATTAGTGTGTTTTTCTTGTTGTATCGAATCGACGGACATGATGATGATAATTCTATAATTTCTACTACTCTCTTTAATTAGCTACAATTAATAAATATAATTATTATAATAATAATATTAGCAATATTTCATCCACACTTTCTCTCTCAATTAATAACAATTAATGTTCTAATTATTATTATTATAATAAAAATTGGTGGTGTTGGCTACTACTACGAACACCACACTCTCCCAGTGCTATATTCAATCTATTGGACTAACACTCCACGGTATTGCTGCTCAAACTCTGTGTTAGGCTATGAAATCCCCGAAAGTTAAAAAAAACTTTTTTTTCGTGATGAAGAGAATTTCATTCATTTCTGTAACAGAGCATAAACTTGTCTTGACAACGGCGTAACGGTTGATAAGAGGAGGAACAAACTCGTCAAGTATGAAGTGAAAGAATCAAAAAGGTAAAAAAGCTCCACTTAAGATAATTATGTGAGGAGCTGTTCTGTGAGGGAGTGATCCTTGCAACGTTGCCAATTCATCAAAATATCTAAGAATTGTAAGAATCAACTACATTTAACTACTACTGTTGTTGTTACTGCTGATTTACAGCAGTTAATAGTTCAGAGATAAGGAGAATATATTCATCCAAGACTTTATTGCATATCATATTCAATGATGAATTGTTGGGTATGAATTGCTTGTTTTTCAGTGTCCATAATTTTCATGGTGCAGACAGTTTTCTTTGCTTTCAATGCAAAGTAATCACCAACATTTCTCAGATCAGTGATTAACACTACCTTATCTTCATTCTTTTCGAATTGACCTAATAATAATTGGAACACTGTTTCGTTATCACTCTTGATAAATTCATCCAAGAAACAGTTCAAACCAGTGTTGGCATAAAAGACAAATTTCACACGATAGGATGCACTAAGTGGAAGTTTGATGGTTGTTATATCGTATGGATCCAATAGGATTTCTTTCTGCTCTGTTGATTTGGCATAGGTCACTAAGGCACAAACTGATTCAATATTGATTGGATCAGCTTCTGGAGGTCTGACAGTCACAATGTATTCCTTCTTACTGAGCTTTACATTGGATTTTTGTGCTTTCATATCTTCCACAAACACTACATGTCTGTTATCACCCTTTGATGGGTTGAATGGGAATCTATTCGAAACATGAATTGGAATATTCTTAACTTTTTGAATGGCAGCAACAATCTCAGTTCTTCTCCAAGAAGAGTACAAAAAGTCGTACGAGTTTGGAACCTTGAGGACAAAGTATCCATCAGTGTATGTACTAACATAGATACTTTCAATATCTGAAATATCAACTCGTCTCTTCACCTTAAAATTGGAAGGATCAATATTGTAAACAGCCAAATCACTAACAAGGAATATTCTTCTCTGAATCTTACACTTATCATTAATCTTATCTAGTTTGTCAGCAAACAAAACTTCCCTATCACCATTCTTTGAAAATGTCATTTGAAGTTGAAGATTTCCTTCAGCATTGATATAATCACGAAGATAGGAGAAGTTCAATGAACAACGACTTCTCTTCTTCTTATTCAGGTAAATATCATCAAAACCAAACATTTTGCCTTCCATTTTACCTTCATTTCCAACAATGACCCAACGATGTTCCTTTTGGAAACAATTACTAACAATATATCTCACTAGTGAGAGGACAATATTTCCTTTCACTGGTGGATCTGCTTTGGTGAGGCCGTTAATGAGCTTAGTTGCCAATGGTGCAGTATATCTATCGATAAAGTATCTCACTTCATTTTCCTTCTTTGTGAGACGAGTTGCAATTCTGAATTGAGAGCTTTCAATTTCATTTTTGGAAATGAGTGATTTGATTTCTCCTTCAATCTTTTGAATTTGACCAAAAAGTTGAACCTTACTGGAATATTCTAAAGGACATGTTGAATAGTATTCAAAATCTGATTCCAATAAGAATTCTATACTCTCTAACAGAACAATGATAACAATCAGTTCTTGAACGAGAGGAAGTGATTGACCCATGAATGATTTCACATGTTTGAATGATACGTTGGTTTTCTTCTTATTTTGGAATGAAAGAATGTTCAATACTGTGGTTTTCAACATTTTGTAATCTGTTGGAAGATTGACCTCCTTTCTAAAATCAAACAAGATGTTCAATCGTAAACTTCTTATCAGGGAAAGCACAAATGATTTCAAAGAAGAACTGCAAGCCAACTCAGTAATCGGAAGGATACTCTCCTGACCAATTCTCTCCTGTCTGAAAAAGTTGGCATCCCACCTATCATCAATTCCTTTTTCCTTGTGGTAGGCCAAGAAGAACTGAAGAGAAAGGTAATCCTTTTGGGTAATTTCTGGGAAGAGAGTAGTATTTTGAGAGTTTTGCTTTTGTTCATCGACAATTAATAAATCATTTTCAATTTGTTGAGTATATTCCTTTCCTTTGGTTTCAATATCTTCGTTAATCATTTTAGCATATTTGAGAACAGATTCATTTTGTAAAATATCACATGGATTTGGTCTATCAAAATCAGAACTTGACAATAGAGATAATGTAATGTCTACCAATGCTTTGGCATCCTGTAAGAGTTCTTCCTCCAATTGCTTCTTTCTCTTTTTTGTCACTTGGGAAACACCTAAATTGCTTGGCTCGTGTTCAACTGCAAAATCGCCCTGAGAGAGGTAAGTTTCCAACTGTTGTTTCACAACATGCAAATCCAATGAACGACGTTCCTTGAGTTTCATCATTTCCTTCTGATCATCCTCTTCAAAACAAACAGGTTTGCATGTCAATAATTGATAGAGTAAAATACCCAGACCCCATCGATCATCAAACTCTGTTGTTCCATAAAACTCTTCAGGATAATTGATATTTTCTGGTGGGACAGGTGTTAAAATGTAATCGAAATGAGAATGTTGCAATAGCTTCTCATTTTCCTTATTGTCATCTGAAATGACAACATTCTTCTTGATTAGATTCTTTTGCATACATGGGAAATTTGTTAAAAAGTACTTGTAATGACCTGTTTGCTCAAATTCAACAAGAATATTGTGAAGTGTCAAATGTCCATGTCTAGATAATACTTCCTGAACATAATCATCAATTTCACTACTCGAAGCAATTGAAATTCTTTCTGAAATAGTTGAATCTGATTTGGAAAGGGCAGATAAACTCTGTTTCACTTTCATTCCACTCAAAGTAGAAGCAACTTGAATGAGCAAGTTGTAAATTGAAAGTAAGGAAAATTTCTTATTGAGTTTCTGATATTTGGAAACCAATTGAAATAAATCTCCATCTCCACAATATTCCATCGAAACAAATGTTAAATTATTCGATTTTTTCTTTCTAGCTAAGAATGAACTGGCAGAAACAAATTCTGATGTCATTGGTTGTGAGAGAATGGTATCTTCATCTGTGGTCATTGAAGAATTGGATTGAAATTTGAATAATCTATTCAATCTAACAACATTATATGAAGATAATGAAATTGCCTTTAACTTTTCAAACTGTTTTATCCAATCAAAACATTTCCATGATATCATGCATCACAATATATTCAATCCACAATCATATACATAATAATAATTAAATGGTAATCATTTCGAATACATGTAAATTATTTCACTTTAAAAATGTTTTAAAAATTTACCTGTTGAAATTTAGTTTCAAAATCCTCACCCTCATCCTCCTTCAAATAGACAGGTTTAATAACCAACAATTCATTGGAAGTTCTATCCTTCACCAGAACTGCACTCGATTCAACAATTGCTCTCTTTCCACCAACACTATTTAGAAGAAATGATGAAGAATTTGAACTATTTCCACCAAATGATGATAGAGGTGAAGAATTTGTTCCATAATTTGGAGAATCAAATCCACCAGCACCACCACCAGCACCTCCTCCAAGAGCTTGTTGTTGTGAAGTCTCCGAATTTGAGCCAAAAGTTGGAAAGAATGAAGTGAGTGAAATTGGTGTCGTGGGAGAGGACATTGAATCATAACTCGTATGATTGGATGATGAAGAAGATGATGGTGAATTATATTGGAGAGATTGATTTTGTTTGGCCAAGTATTGACAACAATATTGATCACCATAATAGGTGGAAATGTAATCAACTTCATGTTGGAGGGAACGTGTTGAGGAAATTGATGGAAGTGGTTTGATAATGTCATAGTGAAATGTTTCTGCACCCGTTTCTTCGTCAATGATGGTGAAACCAGAACATGTCGAATTGATGGCAAGATACCATGGCATTTTTTTTAATATCACTTGACAGTTGAAGGATTTTAAATTGTTTTATTTCACCAACATACAACTAACTCATTGAATTTTGATGTATTTTGAAATAGTGAAATATTACATTTTTTCTTTTTCAATTTTGCAACTTTTTATGAAGATTTTTCAAGGAATTCAATTTTGAAATTGTAAAGTGGTGAAAATTGTAATGAATTTAAATGATTTTTTAGTGAAGTGATAACATTTGATAGATAACGAATAATACTTCAAATTTATTATCCTAAACATATACACAATCTTTCAAAATCTTGCAGCAATTTAATATGGATGCTGCTCTCGCCAATAAGTTCAATAATTATTCTTGGAAGGATTGAACGTAATGCATTCGTTAAAATTGTCTGCCTTTTAGTCAAGGATGGACAATCGATCCTATCCTCTTTAACTTGGAACCCAGTTACAATTCTCACTGTCACTTGTCAGTAATCGTAAAATTAAAAAAAACTGTTACACCTTCAACGTGTCGATCATCACACAGTTTTGATCTCAGAACAACAACAAAACATTATCTAGGTGATCCATCGAATCGTTGAAAGGATTTTGTAAATAATTTGTATGTGTGTGATTTTTAAACAACAAATTTACCTTCCGATCATTTTTAATAACAAAAATTTGACACTTGTATTTCTTTTTATATCTATATTTGATAATATCTATCGATTAATACTATCTAACATTGTTTATATTGTTTTGCGGATTATTTCAAAATCGTATAGAAAAATGACGAAAGAAGACGAAAAGAAAGAGAAGGAAAGAATCAAGGAAGAAGAAAGAAAACGAAGGGAAGAAGAGAAAAGACGTAAAGAAGAAGAGAAGGAAGAAGAAAGAAAACGAAAGGAAGAAGAACGTCGTTTAAAAAAGGAAGAAAAGAAACAAAAAGAAGACCAAAAGAAAAAGGAAAAGGAACTTAAAAAACTCAACAAGAAACTAAATGCTTCATCAAATTCAAGTTTTGATGGTGCCCCTTCAACACCAACTTCTGAATTAAATGTTTCAATTGGTGATGTAAATGGTGATCCTTTGGGAGGTCTTTCCGAAACTGAACTAAATGAAAATATTGAAAAGATGTTAAATTCTATTGGAGCTAAGGAAGATGTGAGAGAAGCAGTTCGTGCCAATCAACCTGCAATGAAATATATTTTATGGAAAACATGGTATGAACAGTCCAATGATGATAACATTATTCCTTCCATTGAAAAATTGATTGACAGAATGAATACAAGAAAGGATCGTGAGACAATGCAAGATGTTTTGGTTAAATTACGTAATTCTACAGTTGCCTGGGTTGATTCTTTTATTGATTGTGGTGGTGTGAAGAGTGTAAATGAAATTCTCTCCTCTACAAATTTATTGAAAAAGACAAAGAATAAGGACGATGATACTCTACAATGGTTATGTTTGAACTGTTTACGTGCTGTTTTAAATACTGAAAAGGGTTTAGCTGCAATTGCACATGACAAGACAATCTTTTTCAATATGGCTCTATTGTTGGATTCTGAAAATATTGAAATTAGAATTCAATGTTTATTTATTTTTGCTAATTTTTGCTCTGAGGACAGTGTTGGAGATGGTTACAAAATTATTCTCTCATCATTGGAGCATTTCAAATTTATTAGACGTGAAAAGCAAATGTTTGAATTTTTAGTGACAAGTTTAGAAAATCAATTAGATGTCACCTATATGACACACGTTATTTTCTTATTCAATTCACTGTTAACAAATGCTGATCCAACTGATACTATTACACTCGCCAATCAATTGAACAGTTTGAAGGTAGTTGAAGTAATCAGAGAACAAATTCAAGGGAAACAAATTGACGATGAAGGTTTCCAAGTTCAATTCCAAATGTTCGTCGAAGAAATGGAACAAGCTCTCAAAAAGAATGTTGTCCAAATTGATACTAACGATCCACACCAAATTACCGATCATTTGAGAATGAAAATTCAAGGTACTCAATCTATGGATAGTTTTATGAGAATTTTGAGACATTTGCTCGTATTTACCGATGTTTATGCAGCAAAGTTTACTCTTGAAGAAACTATTGAATTGTGGAAACAAGTGGAATTGTCCGTTGAAAGATTAATTCGTGAAAGACAATTTCTTGTTGATAATATTCCTCAAACACCAACATGTGAAACTCCATCCTCTGCTACTCAACCTCTCCTTCTCAGTCCATTATTGAAGAAGATGAGACATGGTAAATCATTCAAGGACAATACAACTACTGATGGTGAGTCCATAGATGAAACATCGGTAGAAGCTACATCTGTAGCTGAAGAAGCTCTCCATAAAAGATTACTCGCTCAAGATGAAACCATTCAACAATTACAAGCCGAATTAAAGGAAAAGAAGGAAGAATTGGAATTACTTAAACAAGCTGGAGAAAGTGTTACTGGTCAAGTTGAAAAGGAAAAGCATGAAAAGGAGATTGAAAGACTTCAAGATAAAATCAATACTATTGAATCAGAGAACCAAACCTATCAAAAGATGATTTCCGTTCTTGAGGATACCAAGGAAAAGCTTAAAGAAAAGGTCAAATCACTTAAATCTAAACCTAACGAATCCCCAATTGGAAATAGTCAAGAATTTTTCAAACTGAAAGACAAAGCTCAACAATTAGAACTAACCATCACTAAACTCACTACTGATAATGAAAATTTGAAGAAGCAACTTGAAGAAAGTAAGAAGAAAATAGAGGAAAGTAAGAAGGAAATTGCAGAAAAAAAGAAAGAAATTGAAGAAAGAAAGAAAGCTGCTGAATCTGTATCCACTACTGTTGTGACTGCTGTTCCACCACCTCCAGGTTCTACAGGATTCGTCCCACCACCTCCAGGTGATATGACTGGTGTTCCTCCTCCACCTGGCTCAACAGGATTTGTTCCTCCTCCACCTGGTGGTGTCTCAGATTCTGTACCTCTCCCTCCTGGATCAACTGGGTTTGTTCCACCACCTCCAGGTGGTTTAACTGGAGGTGTTCCTCCTCCACCAGGCATGACTGGTGTTCCTCCTCCTCCTGGAAGTGGTATACCTCTTCCTCCAGGTGTTGGTGTTCCTCCTCCTCCTGGAATGACTGGTGTTCCTCCTCCACCAGGTGGTGGTGTTCCTCTTCCTCCAGGTAGTACACCTCCTCCGCCAGGTAGCTTCTTACCTCCTCCACCAGGATTTATGAAACCTCCAAATGCCATGCCAGCTCTTCCTAAACTTCCAGATTTCAAATCAAATGCCAAACTTCGTGCCTTCCACTTTGGTAATATTCAAAATAAGAGTGTTCCAGAAACTATCTTTGCCAAATTCAAAATTATTGATCAAACTCATACAATTTTACGTGATTTGGACACTGCAGAATTTGAGGAAACTTTTGGAATTAAGGCAAGTGCAACTCCTGGTACAGGTACAACTGCTGAACCAAAGAAGGAAAAGATTACTCTCATTGATGGAAAGAGATCTCACAATATCAGTTTACAATTAGGTTCATTGCGTGGTATTCCTTATCCAAAATTAAAACAAGCCATTCTCGAGTTGGACGAATCTGTAGTGACACCTAATAATATTTCAACTATCAAGCAAATTGTTCCAACAGAAGAAGAATCACAACTTTGTGTAGATTATGAAGGTGATCGTGATGAACTTCAAGTTGCTGATTTGTTCTTTATTGAAATGCACGGAATTCCAAAGATGGTTGATAGATGTGAAGCTTGGGAATTCAAGATGAAATTTGATGAAGTTATTGCTGGTATTGAACCAGTAATTGGCAATATTAGAAAGGCATGTGCTGAATTGGAAAGTTGTGATCAATTCCACAAAATTTTGGGTGTTATTTTAACTCTAGGTAACTTTTTAAATAGTAGTAGCAAGAAGGTAGCTTATGCTTTCAAGATGGCATCACTTGCCAAGTTGAGCGATACCAAGGCAGCTAATGGTAAATCCAGTTTATTGACCTACTTGGTTAAATTTATTCAAGAAAAGTATCCAGAATTGGAAACCTTCTATGAAGGGTTGACTTCCGTCAGTGGTGCCACACGTGTTGCTATCGGTTCAATTAAGGATGATATTCAACAAACTAATACTTCCATCAATAAGCTCAAGACTCTGTATGAACAGTGTGCTAAGGATCCATTGGAAGGGGATAAATTCCCATCTGTTATGGGTTCCTTCTTGGAGAAGGTTTCAACAAAAATCAAAACAGTTGAAGACAATTATGCCGCTATGATGACAGAATTGAAGAATGTTGCCCTCCTTTACAATGAAGCTGAATCTGACATGCAAAAGGAACCTGACAAATTCTTCCAACTCATTGATGGATTTGTCAAGAGTTTCAACGATACTAAGGAAAAGTTGAGAAAGGAAAGAGAAGCCGAAGAAAAGAAAAAGAAGAAACAATTACCAACTCCAACCAAAGCTGGAGGAATTGGTATCAACACTTCAGGTATCAATAGAGGAACAAGATCTCCATCCACGAAAACTCCACAATCTCCAGGAGCTGTCTCTCCTAGTGATGAAAGAGGTGGTTTTGATAAGAAGGGTGCACTCTTATTGAAGAATGCTGAACTTTTGAGAAAGAGAAGAAATACTAAATTGAATAGTGTCGATTTAGATATGGATACAACCTCACCTCCAGCTCATACAAGAACTCCAAGTCAATTGAGTGGTCAATTGAGCATGGGAGCTTTTTTAAATAAGCATATTGCTAATAATAATAGTGGTAGCAGCACTCAATAAACTGCTAATATCTTTAAAAATAATAGAAATTATGAATATATTTACATGACATTACACTTTTTAGGTTGCTTTTGGACTCTCTTTTTACATTCGTCAATGAATGCTACATCGTATTCCACACAACCTTGCAACAGAGCTACATTGTCAACTCCGCCAAGTCTCTGTTTTCTAATAAGTTCTTCGAAAATAAGAGTGACATTCTCTCCAAGTTTAGCACTGCTCATCACTATTGAATAGTTCAACAATGAATATTCTGAAATAATTGAATTGAATTCAGATTTATACTTCTCAACAGTTTCTGCTCTATTTTCTTTCAATAAATCCATCTTGTTCATTACAAACACAATTGGCATGTCATTAACTACATAATCTTTACAACGAATCAACAGGTCAACTTGATAACGAACATCTCTCAAAGAACTTTCATCATTCACTGCACAAACAATTACAAAACTTTGACCAACTCTCAGGTATTGATCTCTCATTGCAGAGAACTCCTCTGGACCAGCTATTTTCAAAACATTATTCAAATATTCTATTAAAAACTCAAAAACATACCAGTATCTAGAATATCCAATAATACAGGCTCTCCATCAACCTCAACATGTTTTCTATAAGAATCCTCAATTGTTGGATCGTACTCTGATATAAAGACATTTTGAACGTAGTGAATTGTCAATGCAGATTTTCCTAAAATAGCTTAGTTTTAAATTCAAATAATGAAATACTAACCCACTCCTCCTTGCCCAAGCACAACCACTTTAACTTCTTCTGATCCCTTACTCGGATCATATTTTGGTCTTTTCCACACTTTAAACTTGATGAAACTTGCCAATAGAATTTTCCTCTTCATATCCCCTTTTTTAATCATTTGTGATTTGAGTTGTTCCAACTCCTTTTCAAATGCAGGCATTACAAAATTCTTTTCCAATACTGTCCACCAAAATGTATTGAAATAGTTCTGCATTTCATTCATACTCGAAATTCTCTTGCTGATTGATTGAAAAATTGCTGCCATTCTAATGTCAGATTTTCTACTCGCAGGATTATTCAATTCTTTATCAACTCCGAATGATAAAATATGTTGGAAAATTTCATAGGGAAGTGATGAGAATAGCGTTTGATGGTGGTGAGGCATTTTTTTTCTTTCTTTTTGCATGTTCTTGATTTGATGTTTGTTGTTGATTGGTAAATTTGTGTTCGGGAGGAACGATGAACTTTGTTCCTGCTTTGTAATACTTTATGAAAACATTATTTTGATCTTATTTGCTTAATTATATCATTGGAAAAGAGTTAAGGATAATAAGGATGTTGTGGTGTGTTGTAAAGTTATGTTCAAATTCTGTGGATTGCTTGATATTTTGGCGCGTAATTTTTCAAGCCTAAAAAAAATGGAACGCATTGATTTGAATCAAACTTCTTGTGCGGAGGCACAAAGTAGAAATGATGTGCAACAACAAAATAATCATCAACAGACTGCAGCAATGGATAATAATGAGAATACAACAACAATAGAAGAATCCTTTAAAATAATTTCTAGTTCCAACACTAATGTTATCATTGATAAGGATTTATTGGTTAGGCTTCATCACTTTTATACTAGTCTGGAATCAAGTACTCACATTCAACAGGAGGATTTTAACATTCTTTTATTCGGAACAAGAAAACACACATATCAAAATCAAAATATTTATATTGAATCTTTTAAAATTATTTATGATGAAAATATATTAATTGATTACATTTCCAAGCACAAGGATGGAAATTTACAATTGTTGGGATTTTCTATGAATTTTGACAATTTTGATTATGATTTACAGGGAAAGATAAAGAAACAGTTTCAAAAATTCCACTATATGGTATTAAAGCACTGTATTTTACAAAGATATTCCGGAGGTAAACATAAGAATATTTTGGAAAAGTATATTGGATTGAATATCAAGTCGTTTGTACAGAATCAAGTTTATGGAGGAGATAGTGAAGTTTTTGTTCAATTATTAGCATATTATACCAAAGTATTCTCACCATATTTGAAAAATGAATATATTGATACAATATGTGCAAATGCCTTGTTGGATCAATCAGAAAACTTTGAATGTAAAATAACATATAGACAAGATATTAATTTAACTGTAATTGCTGGTCAATCATCACAATTTGGAAATCATTTTCCATCCATTTCAGAATCTAATAATTCTTCTGGAGTAGATGAGTGTATGAATCATGTATTTATAGAAAATAATAACATTCCTTACCTGGAAGGTTGGATTAATGATCAATTGACCAATGAAAACTCCTCTGAAATATTAAAACTCTTGAAGGAATATGAGGAATTGGAAAAATTTAACAGCTCTCTAAGGGAAGAGCTTTATTTGGTTGAACAAGAGGAATAAACAGTGTTAATTCTTAATCTTTCATGATTGTCTGTCTCAGTAATGAGTAAAAACATTTTGAGTCAATATTTTGTTTATTTACAATTTTAAACTTGTTCGTAATTTCCCTTCTTCTTTCCAAATTCTTGAGGTTCATCTTCTTCATCAAAGAATTGATTTTCATCAAAAGTATCCTCAATTTCACCAGTGAAACCAGATTCACGAACCATTGGAGCATTGTTGTTGTATCCAAGATCTTGTGAAGGTGTGACATAAACTGTGTTTGGAACAGTTTGAGCAGCAAATGAAGGTTGAATAGGTTGTTGAATTGGTTGAGTTGGTTGTTGAATAACAGCTTGTTGACCTGATTGATTATTTTGTTGAGCTGCTTGATTAGCCTTTTCAGCTTGCTTATTGAATCTGAAAGTCAAAGCCTTCCAAATAGCAAAGTGAGCCAATAAAAAGACAGTCCAACCTCCTAAAACAATCAAAAACCATGGGAAATCGTGAACAGTGTAACAGTAAGTGACAAAAACAATAAAGTTAATAACACTGTAGAACAAGGCGTGGATATAAAAGTGATTGAAGAATTGTCTAACCTTGACAACCATACCATGAAGACAGTAGGCAAGTAATAAAACAGCAACTGGATAAACACTCCAAGGGAAGCTTGATGGTGTATGTTCATTCATGGCAATGAGTTGGAAACTTGTTGATGCGAAGAAGAGGGTGTGGAAGGAGAAGAGTCTATCGGAATAAGTAGGTGATCCTTGAATCATCAAACCACCAATAACTAACGATGAAACCCACAAAATATGTATAAACCAAGGATATCCAGTTGGTGTTGTTAAAATCCATATGCAAAAACAAATAATAGAAAGGAAAGCCATTATAAGTGAAAGTCTAACAAAAAGCTTTGGATGTTTGTGTCCTTGTAAAACATCATACTTTTGAATAACACTATCTTCGAGTGCTGTTATTCTCTTTGAAGCTCTATCCACAATTAATCTCTTCTTATCTTCTTTAACTTCAGGAACTCCATTCAGTGAGGCCATTATTGGTGGCTGCTGTTGTGGAGGTACTTGTTGGGCCATCATTGGTGGAGGATTTGAAAAAGTTTGTTCTGATTGCATCATTTTGAATTGATTATTTTCTCTCCGTTATTATAATTTAAATTGTATTGAACAATTTTTGATGAAGGAGATTCTCTAATATTGATCGCCAACGAGTGTCGTCGTTTGTTGTTTGTACTCGTAGTGGGAGTTTAAAAATATTTTTTCTAATTGAAAAATTATAAAAGATAAAAATCGTGCGAGCATTTTGAGTCTATCCACAAGTTTGAAAGTAATTGGAGTTGATTTGCTGCAAGAAAAGGAACAAGAGTAAAGTCGGAAGAGAGAGGAATAGTACTGAACCATTTATTTGAATTTGAATGGAAATTTCTGATTCATAGTGTAGTTGAGAAGGTAATAGGATGAGGAAATTGGAAGCAATTTTCTATTGTTTTCCTTTTGGTTGTTGTTAGAATTGCCGAATTGAAATAATCAAGCATTAACAATCAAGATGAAGTATTGAATTATTTTTTCATCAGCAATGAGATTCTGATTGGAGGAATGATGATATTGACATGCCAAACAGATCACTTTGTAACCTGTGATTGAATGCATTACAATAGTTATTTATCATTTAAAAAGTATTAACCCTGGCTGAGGACAATTAACAATGTATTATCAAGTATAATACGTGAATGAAGGTTTGTTACCCTCACAACACAGCGAGCTACAAAAATATCATAATATTAAATACTAAAGAAGTTCTTGCCAAAACCACTCAATTGGTAGTTCACTTAATTGAAATTATAATAAACATCTATCTCTTCCTTTCCAAGAGAGCTATGAAAAACCATCAACATCAAGAAATTGTCCATTACCTCTTTGGTAACTGAGTAAATATTGTAAACTGACACTAAGGATTTATTCTCTTGATAGAGTACTCTCTCCATCCAGTTTAAACAGTCATTCGTTACAAATATAGTCCTTAATTCCTAGAAATAAAAGTGGCAAGTATTGCTGTAACTTTGAGAGCTCAACTGGAAATACATCAACAAAGGTTCTTCATGGTTTTAATTTTACAACATCCAAACAGACCCATTTAATCATGGTTATCCCCAACAATGTACACATATCAACACAATCCAAAAACTTGTCATTCATGTCAGTAACTGTTTCCTTATCTCATTGTGCCGACCACCCATCATATGAAGTTTTTTTCTGTCTAAAAATACAACAAGTAGAACGTTGTGACAATTTTAACAAAAGAGCGTCCATCTAAGCAAAATAACATCTTAGAAAAAAAGCCACGACATCATCTACGGGAACACAATCGTTGGTTAGTTACGAAAGCAACAACAACAGGACATTTAAATGGCTCAGAGCATGTAGGTCTCAATAGCAGAATTGAAAGACCAACGGTTAATCAAATCAATTGTGGAGAACATTTGAGTAATAGAGGTTCGTGCGAAGAAGGAAATTCTATTTAGATAGGAGGTATTTCTTCTCTTATTAAATCCCATTTGGGTTATCTATTACAATCATAGTATAATGCTAAAAAGTAACATGGGTTGTGTTCTGGCAAGCAATGGCTGCATGAGGTTTGTCCTCTATGGTTTGAACCTTAAACCACACTTGAACAACCAAATAATATTACGTCAAAAAAACAAGATCATCAACACGTTACATTCTCAAGGTGCACAATCATCATCTTGATTGCCGTCAGATATCATTCCAAAGTGCATGCAGAAGAGGCATCAATTCAACAACTTTCCAACACGTTTTATCTTTGTAATACAAAAACGGAATATCACTGATCTAAAACATCAACCTCTGGTTTAATCTGGGAAAGTCAACTTTGGAAACCTCATGCAAAACCGAGTTTTCTAATGCCAAAAGTTAACAAGAGAGCTCTACAGGAGAGACATGCAAAATGACTCAACAATTCTGTAGTTTTCTACATTTGACTTTACCTGTAGGTGGTGTGCCTTAGCTTTCATCGGATTCTTAAGGTCATGTAACCAACGCACAAACTTATACAATCAGTCCCAAGAGCCCATCACACAAGCTAGCTTGATTCACCAAATAACTGGAGGAAGCGACAAACAAATTGTGAAAAAAATCCAAAACCATTCAAGCACCATTGAAACTATTTTTCGTATCATTTGTATTCGTACAAAGACGAAACATAATTTCGAGAAGTGATTGAATATTTGGATTTAAAGAGGATTAGGATTTGGATTAGAGACAAGGAAAAAGGGGGAAACCACAAAGAATGAATTGCACTGGTTAATGAATACATTGCTAGTAGCTTGACCTTCTTTGTGGTCTTCCTCTTTTTTTCTTGTCTCATCGGATGGTAGTAACTGGAGGATATCATGTGTGTACATGTAGTGTTAAAATTTTCTAATTTTTATTCTATTTCACTAACTCAACTATTTACCTGAAATGGTTTGAAACTTTAATCCAAGCTTTTGACAGAGTATTAACAATATTTAATATGAGTATTGAACGGTTGTAAAAAATATTGAAATGGAAAAATATCACCAAACAAATATGCGTTGTCCATTTTTAAAAGTAATGATGTTTGACGTTTAAAGTGAAATTTTTTTACAGCAGAAGACATTTCACACTCAATAGGCAAGCTGCAGAAGTAGACCAGCTACAACATTTTTACAATATGCTTCTTACTACAGATGAGCTGAAGGAATAATATTCAGACCAGCTACAGCAATTAACCTGCTGATGGGCGATCGTTGATTCGACATTTCTTCACCACACATTTTGCCGGAGAGACATCACGAATCTTCTGTTAGACAGGTGTAAAAACTGTCAAAAAAAATTAATCAATAATGCCACCACTGGATTTCTTGAGAAGACATCTTCAAAAAGGAGGAAGTAATAGTTCTTCTCCCGAACCATCAGACCAATCATCACCACAACGAATTTCTTCTATTCGAATTAAACATAAATCCACAATCAATGTACAATTAAAAATTGAAATTGAAACCATTTCACAACACATAACAATTAATGAACAAAACGTTACTTGCTTTCCTGGTGATTTGATAGAAAGTTTTATCAAGGAGAAGTTGTTAAATTTTCTACCAAATAATTCAAACTCTACAACAGATTCCTATCGATCATTTTGTGAAAAGTATGCATTGTTTGTTGTGAGAGAGTTTGGTGATAAAGGTGTTGGAGGTGATTGGATTTTTAATTATGGAATGTCATTTGCAGATTTAAATGTGAAAGGAGTTGTAAGTGATCATTGAAAACTTTTTATTAAATTTGAAAACATTAGTGTACAATAGAATGTGTACTTCAAAAGAAGAAGATACAAGTTCAATTCGGAGTTGACCAACAATTTGCAAAACCAACAGAAATTAATGAATTAAAAACAGTGGAGGAAATTTCATCTGAAATTGCAAAATCATTCATGATAAAGAAGGAGTTTATGGCTGATTTTTCTTTGAAGGATAATTTGCAACAATGGTTAATTCCACAATTAACACTCCGAGAACAAGGACAACAAGTGAATGACAAATCAAAACTTCAATTATCTAAAAAATATAATTTCACATATGACCAACTATTGGAAAATGATATTAAACTAAATGCAGTTAGTTTATCATTAACATATAGTGAAACAAAGGAGAGATTCATGAATGGAAAACTCAATTACAATATTCAAGATAGAACTGAAAGAAATATCATTGCTAGATTGGTTGCATTGTCTATTTTAGCAGAGGGACTTGACAGAAAGTACTACAAGAGAGTGGATGATGTTTCTAAATTCGAATCACTCGTACCTCCTCACTTTTATGCTGAAATTCAAGAAACTCAAAAGATGAAAACCAAAATGAGAAAAAAGTTCATCAAGAATTTACAAAGAAACAAGACCCTTAACATTGTCGATGCTCAATGTGAATATGTGAAATTGTGTTCACAACACCCATTCTTTAAACTCAACTTGTACAAGGTTGAATTTAAGCAAGAATCAAGTGCAGAGAGTACCAATCTTAGTGATTTTACTGAAATTCTATTTGGTATTGATGATCAAGGTTTATGTACTATACACTCTACGGACAGATGCATTACTTCGAGTACTCCATTTACAAGTATTGTGACTTATTCTGCTACCAAAGACATTTTGAGAATTGTCATCAAACAACCAGAACCAATTCTAGAATCTACAATGGTTATCAAATCACCTTTAGCTGAGGAAATTGAACTAGTCATTGCTGGTGCTATTGATTATTCAAATAGAAATATTTTCATGACTCCTCAAGTGAAGGATTTACTGGAGGATGTTCAAGGATCTGATCGAGTTAAAAAGACATCCTTTGCATTGCCAAGAGACGTACCAACAGATGACATTCAACTCTTACTTTCAGATAGAAATATTGTGGAGAAGGCACTTCAAGGATTGACAGAATATAATAGACAAGTCAAAACCAAATCAGGTCCTATTCAGGCACTTCTTGTTGAGAAACAAGAAGAAACCTCTGCACAAAGAAAGAAAGTTATTGGACAGTATATGGAAGAATTGAGCAAAAAGGATCCAAATGATACTCTCAACAATGAAAACATTAATGTATTCAAAAAACCATTCGAATATTTGGAAATGTATGACCCTATCAAAAATACTTGTGAACTGATAGAAGAGTCCTACCTCAGATTGATTGAGGTTGAAATGGAGAGGAAAGCTAGAGAGACTGAAGTTAGCATATTGGAAAATATTTCCAAGGGTCTCATGACAGGAATGTCTGTTAATTCTATTGATTTGGAATCAACCAACTTAGATCAACAAAAGAATAACTTGTATCCAAAACAAGTTCTCGATATGAAGAGAGAATATGATATGGCATTTAAACAAATTCAAGTCGAGTCTGTTAATATGGAATCATTGAAGCAAATCAAACAAATGTTTGATCAGCAAGCTCAATATTTGTTACAATATGAAAAGTATTTGCACGACAAGTTTTTGAGACTTAAGGAAATGCCCACAACTGGAAGTGTTGAATCAACAGCTCCAAGTACCTTCACTTCTCTCAAGAAATTCCCTACTCCACCTGTACCATCATCCAATAACAACTCCTCAAGTGCAAACACACCAACCATATCTACCACACCAAAACCAAGTGGTGAAACTCTTTCTCCAACAGCAAATCTTCCAAGAAAGATTTCTTCTAGCACTACACCTCCTGAACCATCAACATTAAGAACAGCATCACCAACGAGTCGTAAAACTGTTTTTACTCCAACAAGTGCCAAGTCAACCACAACCGATTCCTCACCTCCAAACAATACTCAACCAACAAATTCTAATTCATCATCACCAATTGATTCATCTGCTCCATCAACAAATTCCACAACAGCTTCTGATCCATCAGGTAACAATTCATTTAGTGATTTGAGATCCAGATTCCTCAAACCTGCAACACCCAACACTCCTCCACCCTCCAATGCACTAGCAGAAGAACGAAAGCAAGCCTTAAAGGGAAGAACATCAACAGTTCTTGAAGCCCTCTCCAGATTCGAGAGGAAATAAATCATCATGATGATAATTAAGCTTAATTATCCTTATCTCAACTTTTCATAAGCCTTCCATCTGGTTTACAAGTGTTAGCAGCACTGTATCATCTTCACCCCATACGATCCATCATCTTTATCATCCTTCCATTTAAATTGATTGGGTTTTCCTCTCTTTGCAAATAAACAAACAATAATGTTATCGGCTTGTTGATAGCCAATTCCGAGACAAGGATGTATTTTTTTATTTTTAAAATAAAAACATCAAACAACGATGAAGCAACTCTCAACACCTGCATCAAAGGCATTCCGATCCTTGCTTGCAACCTCGAGAACATCATCATCAGGGCTTTTCCGAAAGACTGATGTTGTGTTTGGGAAGGGAGCCAATAGTTATCAACAAGAACAGTTGAATTCATCAAGGATGATTATCGGAAGTTTGCAAGGTGATTTGAAGAGTAGATTCTTCTCTACATCAACAATTCATAGAAACGAGAAGAAGGATGATGAAGATAATAATGATAATGATGAAAAGAAAAAGAAGGAAGAAGAAGAAGAACAGAAGGATGTTTCTGAAAAGGACAAAACACAAGAAATTAACAAAATGTTCGATGACTTTGAATCATCCAGAAAGAGTGATGAAATTAATGATATTGTAGAGGATAGTGCTGAAAGAATTGAAGAATTATTATCAGATAAGGTAAATGCTGAAGATGTTTCGGATAAAGCAAGTAAATTGCTTTCTCCTGTTAAGCAAACTGAACAATCAATTACAAGCTTCTTTGCCACTCCAACTCCACCTTTTGTTGAAATTGTCCCATTGTACAAAAAACCAGCATTCCCTGGAACTATTGTTCCTATTTTCATTACTGATACTAAATTCATTCAATCCATGTTGGAGAGTGGTTATCATGATAAATTGGTTGGTCTTTTCCTTGTAAAGGATTTGGAAAAACGTGATCAAATGAAGAATGTTGCATCTCTCAATGAAATTGAAACAGTAGGTACTCTTGCAAAGGTTACTAGGGTTGTACCATCTAAAGGTGGTGCTTCAGTAGTATTTGCTGCAATCAGAAGAATTAAGGTAACTGGAACTGTAAATAATAGTAAGAGACTTACTGCAAATATTGAAGAAGTGACTGCAAATAAGGTTGACAAGAATGATCTATCAATCAAGGCTCACGTAATGGAAATTTTCCAACAAATTAAGGAATTTTTATCACACATTGATCCTGTTCAAAGAGAACAATTGAATATGGTATTGGAACAATTGGATCATACTGATCCTGCTGAGTTGTCTGACATTGCTGCCATTCTTTGCTCTCATGATCCTGAAACACTTCAAGAAATTTTACAAACTACAGACATTAGACTCAGATTAGTCAAATCTCTTGAGCTCTTAAAGTCTGAAGTTGAAACTAAAAAGATTCAAGAAAAGATTCAAAGAAATCTTGAGGAAAAACTCAATAATCAACAAAGAAAGATGTACCTCACTGAACAACTTAAAATTATCAAGAAGGAACTTGGTCTTGAAAAGGATGCCAAGGAAGAATTAATGAAAAAATTCTCAGGTGCTGCTGAACAAATCAAGTCTAGAGATAATGTTCCTGAGCTTGTCAAGACTACATTGCAAGATGAATTGAACAAATTCTCCACTTTGGATCCTCATTCAAGTGAATATACCAATGTAAGAAATTATTTGGATTGGATGACATCTCTTCCTTGGGGATTACGTGGTATTGAAAACTTTGATTTGATCAAAGCTTCCAACATTCTCGATCATGATCACTATGGACTCAAGAAGGTAAAGGAGAGAATTTTGGAATTTATTGCAGTTGGTAAATTGAAGAATACCACAAAGGGTAAAATTATTCTATTGATGGGCCCTCCTGGTGTTGGTAAGACCTCTATTGGTAAATCTATTGCCTCCTCTTTGGGAAGAGAATTCCACAGATTCAGTGTTGGTGGTTTGACTGATGTCAGTGAAATTAAGGGACACAGAAGAACTTACATTGGATCTATTCCTGGTAAATTAATTAATATCATGAAACATTGCAAGACTAATAATCCTGTAATTATGATTGATGAAATTGATAAATTGGGAAGAAGTCATCAAGGTGATCCAGCCAGTGCTCTCCTTGAAGTATTGGATCCAGAACAAAATAATGCCTTTGTTGACCACTATTTGGATGTACCATATGATTTGAGTGATGTCTTGTTTGTTTGTACAGCTAACGTTCTCGACAGTATTCCTGGACCACTTCTTGACAGAATGGAAGTTTTGAGACTCAGTGGCTATATTCTTGAAGAAAAGGTTCATATCACCAGAAACTACCTCCTTCCAAAAAAGATTGAAGAGACTGGACTTTATGTTCAAAAGGCTAAGGAGAAGAAACCTTTGCTTACTGTTACAAATGGTCTCATTGAAAAACTAATTAGAGAACATTGTAGAGAAGCTGGTGTAAGAAACTTGGAAAAGCACATTGAACTGATCTGTCGTAAGGTTGCCTATAAAATTGCCAAATCTAATAAGAAACCAGCTCCAATCCATCTCACTGAAAATGATTTGGAAGAATTGGTAGGAAAGCCAGTATTCACATCAGATAGATACTACCTCACCACTCCTGTAGGTGTTACTATGGGTCTTGCTTGGACATCAATGGGAGGTTCCACATTGTATATTGAAACTATTTCAGAAAAACTAGGTCAAGCCGATATCCCAGTTGCAACTACTGACAATGCCACTACAACTGCATCTGTTCCTATGAATGGCTCACTCAAGTGTACAGGTTCTATGGGAGATGTAATGAAGGAATCATCATCAATTGCTTACTCCTATGCTAAGAATCATCTGTTCAATGTTGATCCAAAGAATGACTTTTTCAGAAAGACAAATATTCACATGCACATTCCAGAAGGTGGTGTAAATAAGGATGGACCTTCTGCAGGTGTTACAATGGTGACTTCACTTCTTTCTCTTGCTCTCAATAAGCCTGTAAGACATAACTTGGCAATGACAGGAGAATTAACCATAACTGGTAAGGTTCTTGCTATTGGTGGTGTTAAGGAAAAGGTTATTGCTGCCAGAAGATCTGGAATTACAACTGTAATTCTGCCTGCTGGAAACAGAAGAGATTGGGATGAATTGGATGAAAATATCAAGAAGGGATTAGAAGTTCACTTTGCTGATTATTATTCAGATGTTTTCAGAATTTCTTTTGGATATGATGAAGCTGAAAATTTGGAAGCTATTGAAAAGGATCGTCAATCACCAAATCTTATGGATCTTTCTTCTTAAGTGTTTTATTGTAAATAATAAATTATTTTTCTTTCGAGAACCTCAGCTTTAAAGTCAATCTACCTTCAGGTCCAAACAGTTCATAAACCCAATAGTAGAAGAAACCCATCATCTTCATTTTGAATGGTCTATTTACCCAATCCTCATAAGTTATTTCTTTGGAAACTTCAAGCTCACGTTTAAAGTCTTTCTCAAGCTCAGATGCCAATTTCAAATCATAGTGTTGAATTCCAATCTCTAAATTAGTTTCTAAACTCATTCTATCCAAATTGTAAGAACCCATCGATGTGAAAAATCCATCTATTGTCATGTATTTAGCATGAAGGGTCTTTCCAAAATATTCGTATACTTTGATACCTTGCTTTAAATATTCTCCATAAATATATGTACTGATATATCTCATGCCAGGAACGTCACTTCTTCCACAAGTTAACAGTCTCACATCACATCCATTCTTCTTTGCAGCAATAAGAGCTTGCTTTAACCTTTCAGGTGGGTAGAAATATGGTGTTGAAATGTAGCAGTGACTTCTCGAATTATTAATTACATTACAAATATTCTTGTAGAGAGCTGTTTTGTGTTTTTTAGGATCTGAAAATAATACTTGTGAATAACGTCTTTCTTCATTATTTGTTGGTACTGCTTCTTCTTCAATATTGTCTGTCATATTCCAAGAGTTATTTGGATCTTTATCAATGTCAGTCAATAAATCCTCTCTGTTAAATTCCCTAACTATATTCTCTCCTAGTTTTGATTTGGATTGTTCCAAACTGAAAAGTAGGGATAATGTCAAATAGGATACACTTGGTCCATCAACCATGCAATGCAAATCACGCATGTGACCTATTCCTGATAGCAGTACATTATAATCAGTAGTATTAGATCTTCCCTTTTCAATATATTCATCCAACTCATCAAGTAAATTTTCATCCAAAGGAACATCCAATACGCCTTGGTCACCTTCATCAGTGAAAATCTCCTTTTCCAATTGTTCTTCTGTATACAGTGCTCTATCAAATGGATTTGAATATCTATTTTCAATATTCATTCCTCCAATCAAGCCAATTTTATCATCAACAACGCAAACTTTCTTGTGATTTCTCAATGTTGGAGCTCTACTAGGATGTCTAAAAAAGAAATTATATAATTTCAAATCCTTATCATTAAATTTCAATATTTTCCCACCAGCTTCTTTCAATTCTTGAATTAAATCCTCCTTTTCAAAATCAATATGATAACTTCCGAAAGCATCCACTGAAAGAATAACTTCCACTCCTCTATGAGCAGCTTGAATTAATTTCACCAAAGTTTTATCTCCAATTTGATCTGTTGAAATTGTATAACAATCAATAAATACTCTCTTCTTTGCTTTATCAATACCATTCCATAAGGCTTTGAAATAATCAGCACCATTGAAATAAATTTCCTTTACTCTATTATTCTCGGAAAATCCTCCCAACGATATTGATTGTGCAATGGACATGTACCACGGAAGGGTTAAATCTCTACCAACCTTTTTAGATAATTCTTGTAAATGTGGATAGAATGATGAAATTACTTCATTTGTTGCATTTGCCACTCCACCATGTTTCCAAATCCAACTCTTTGATTTAAATGTAAATCGATGATAAATTCTCGAATAAAACAATGATGTATAATAGGAGGAAGGAACCGGTGATTTGGCTATAATAGAAGCAGCAGCAGTAGTAGTAGATGATGCCGCCGATGATACCAATCGATTCATTTTTATTTTTATTATTATTTAAAGATTTTGATTTATTATTATTTATTAATTTAATTATCATTAATCATTAAATTATGAATTGATGGAATTGCAGTTGTTGCTTTTGTCGGAAAAGCACAATTATTATCCCTACATTAAAATAAGGTCAATAATAAAGTAAAGTGCCATTCATAATTTGCATGAAATTCAATCAATTTTATAAAGTGAAATGGTGACCAAAATTAAGCATCTGTGTAATATTTTGCCATTTGAAAGTAATCATGGCTTAATTGACTTTAAAACAGGTAGGTGGAAATGTTAAACTATAAGATTAGAATTTATTTACAACTTTTTTTCCATGTATTCCTCTCTTGCAATATTGGTTTGAGTTGGTTGATTTAACATTCCACCACTTGTAGTAGTTGATTGAGGAACATTTACTCCTGTTGTTGTTGCTGGCTTGTGTGGAATTCCAACATCTTTAACTCCAAATTGACTTGCCAAGTTTGGATCAGTTTCTGCCAACTTCTTTTGTTGTCTGCTTTCGTAAGTGATATTGCTGTCAGTGTCATGAGTGAATGGATGTAAGACTTTTTCCTTAATATTGTGGATGGTTCCACTGCCGGTTGTGCTTGTTTTTTGAGGTTGCATTTTGATATTTGTTTTTTTTTGCATGAAATTGTGAATATGATGTTCAGTATTTATGAGATTTTCAAGAATTACTTTATTTGGATAATTTACAAAGAAAGAAAGTTGTTTTTAGAAAATCTCAACTTGGGCAGTTATGTAAATGTCAATTATCTGAAATCAGTAATTTATTCTCAATCTAATAGGTGAAGATTTTGTCTTTTTGGCGAATTGGAATGATTGAATTAGCAAAATTGGCATCTAGACTTTTTAAAACAAATGCACATTTCTAGATTCCTTTACAATTCAATCCATGTGTACAATCACATTATGTTACAATAATTTACAGTTTTATTGAGTTCAGAACAACAAGCATGGCATCAGTCTGTTCTCAATCTTAAAAGGTCAGCTTTAGAACCAAAGAGTTAAGGAAAATAAGGAGGATACTTGCTTTCCTTAGATACCCACCAGACAGTGGAAGAAATACTCAGCTTAACCTTGTTTACAACAAATTGTTAATCGCCTCGTGCGTACTATTTTTACAATCAAATTATTTCAAAAAAAATAGCAAAGCAATGAAAGCAACCCTGCCAGAGGAAAAAAAGGTCCCTTCGAAAGGTTCATGTTTCAAAGCAAGTATTGTGATACCTATAAGGTTTGTTTAATTTATTGATCGATTCCGAAATAAATTGATGATTAAAGCGTGCTCGTGTTGAGTTGGATTGTTTGGGTGAATTATTCCGATCAATCAGCAATGACAACTACAAATTATTACAAGACAAGTAATACCTCTAGAAGTGGATCTACCAAACAATCACTTTGTGTTGGAGCTACTTCAGGAATTGGAAAAGGAATTGCCTTGAAATTGGCCTCTCAAAATATGGATGTTTCAATCATGGGACGAAATGCACAAGCTGGAAAGGAAATTATTGAGGAAATGAAGAGAATTTTCCCACAGGGCAAATTTGAAATGATTCCAGTTGATGCATCTTCAATGAAGGACATTAAGAGAGTTTGTGAGGAATATAAGAAGAATCACAATCGATTGGATTATCTAGTTCTCTCGCAGGGAATTTCCAGCATGGCTGGAAGAACAGAGACAAAAGAAGGAATTGATGTCAAACTAGCTCTCCATTATTATGGAAGAGTCATGTTTGTTAGAGAATTACAAGATTTATTGAGATCAACTCTAACTATTTCTTCAGATGTGAGAGTGTTAACTGTTTTATCGGCTGGAATTCATGGAACCTATACCAATTTGAATGATCTGGATTTGAAAGAAGATTTCTCATTGAAGAATGCTGCTGATGCTGCTGGTTTTTACAATGACTTGGCCATGGATCAATTGTCCAGAGAGGAAGGAAATGAAAATATTTCATTCATTCATCAAGCTCCAGGATTTATAGCCACTCAATGGGGTCGTGAATTGCCAACAGCTGTCAGATGGATTATTCGTGCAGTTCAGAAATTTGCAAGATCTACAGAACAATGTGCAGAATATTTGTTTAAGGGTTTGACAGATGAGTTAACCAAGAAGGGCTTCCATGTTTTAAATCAATATGGTGAACCAACCTCAGTTACCAAGGATCATAATGAAATGTACAGACAATATATTTGGAAACACACTTTGGAATTATTGCATAAGGCACTTGGAAAATAAATCCTTCTACATCATTGAAATACTTGGATTTGCCTCCACCAAAAAGTACCATATCCAATCCATAGGCTTAAATGAGCAAAAACGCTTGCAGAAACTCTTTTACCAGCTTTCTCGAGTAACAATGTTAATGATTTTTTTTTAAAAATGAATTTCGATCTGTAAAAAATACCCAAAGCGACAATAAGGGAGAAATAGTAAGGCAGCCCCACACTAGAAAAACAATAAGGACAAGAATGAAGAAGAGTTTGAATCGATCAGATATTGTTAGACAAAATTCCTCCACAACAAATGGGAGAGGAAACAATAATACGTATTCTATGGATCCGAGGAGAAGAACATCATCTCGGAACAATCAATCTCAAATTCTATCAGCCAAGGCAATAACAACCCTTGCAGAGAATATGAAAAATCTACAACCTCCTAAAACCAATGTAAATACATTTGATGATGAAATTAATGCAAGGTTAATGCAATTAGAAAGAATGGCCAAAGAATTAAATAATGAAAAGCCTCTTGTTGAACGGTTTTCAAAAAGATTTTCTGAAATGAAAGAACATATTGATAAGGAGATGGGATCTAGAGTATTACGGATTGAATCATTGGATACAAATATTTCCATGTTGAAGAATGAATTAAATTATACAAACAAATTGGTGGAAAGATTTGCCAGAGGATTGGAAAAGTGTTTGGAAAAACATCCATCAATGATTCCCGAAAATATCGAAACTAAAAACAAGAAGGAAATTACAGATGAGTAGTTTGATTTATTGAGGAATTTACTTAGGAATAATTTAGGTTTTATGTGATGAAGTACAATTTCACCACAAAAAGATTGGAAATTTACACATTGTGGATTCTGTCAGATCTACTTGTTGAGGTTAGCCCATTGACCAAGAATAGTATCAGCAACACTTAGGTCCTCTAATTGTTTGGAAATGTCAAACTTTTCAATGATTTCTTCTGCTTTTTTGATTTCTTCTCTCTTCTTGAATAAGTGTTGAAGTGAAAAACCTCTCTTTTCTGCTGGATTAATAGAGGATCTAGAAGCTGAGGAAAGAACAGAAGGTCTCTTTGGAGACATCATTCCAAAATCTTGATGATCCAAACCAAAAGCAAAATCCAATTCTTCTTCTGACATTTCTCCCTCTGAACTCTTTTCAGTACCAAAATAAAAACTGCCATCGTCTGAACATTCCGTGAATGTATATTCAGTATTTTCAAAGTTTTCCTTGTTTTCTTGTACTGCTTTCTTTCTAAAGATTAATCTTTTGAGACGTTTCAAATTTGATGTTTCACCACCTTCAACTGATTTTTTAGCAATCTTATCTAAAAGCTTCTTAACGGAAGGGCTGTTAAAATTCAATCTCTTCTTCTTTTGTGTGGAAGCCTTGTTGGCAGACTTTGGTGAAAACTTGGTAATTTTGGCAGGTTGTGGTGTGGAGAAGGTTTTACTAAATCTTGAAGAAGGAGAGGCAGTGGTAGTACTACCTCTGATTGAACAATTTGGAGAAATTACAATTGGTGAAAGTGGTGATCTGGCAGAAGACTTTCTATTCTCTTGTTGGTCTTTAGTTGGTGTAAATTTCATCTTGTTTTTAATTAGTTATTTTTTTTGATGTGATTATTGACAGTTTCTGTTATTTAATATTTTTGAAATTATTAATTTAACGGTTTTTGGCGGGTTATCACAAATCACCAACAAATACTGAAAGAATACAATGTAAACAGCCATATCATCAAACAATTAAATATTTAGATTAAAAAGATTTTAAAATTTAATTAGTTGTTTCTGATGGTTGTGAGGCCAATTTTTCTTCAACAAATTTGTTCCATCTGCTTGATCGTTTTTCTTTGGCAGATTTGGAAATTGGCTTGCTTTGTCTGAACATTAGGTCCTCGGTGTCTTCTACAAAGTAAAGCTTAAGGGTGGCTATACATATTTTACACTCTAGTTTGTTACGAATGAGTAAATCGTGTTGGGACTTCTTGAGTAAAACTTGTTTCTTGTTTCTTGCAAGGTAAACACTTGATTGTTTTAACAAATCAGCAGGAGGTGGTGTTAATAAAAATTCTTGAACGTAGCGCAGAGCCTTGTTTTCAGCTTCCAACTTTTCCAAGTCCATTTCTGGTGGATCAATTTCATCAATACGAGCTTTTTGTGCTCTCTTGTTAAATTCAAGAATATAACAAACTTCATCTCCGATGAGCTTCTGAACATTCAGTCTGTAAGAATTGTCCAAAAACTTGTTAACTCTTTGAAGTTCATATTTAAATGGTTCCAAATAATCGACACACATTTGTTTGTAATCACTAATCATTGTGTAAACATGCTTTTGGAATTCAACAAACACTCTATCAAAAGTGTAAACAATATATGAATCATATCCAAGAAGTTTCTTACAGTCCTCTTCATATGATGTTGCTGTTCCCAAACCGTTTAAGAATCTGATCATTAGTATTATAAATTGTGAATATAATTCATCTGGTGTCTCTGGATTTGTATCAATTTCCATATTATCTGTTACAGTTGTCATTTCTTCAATTGCCTTTTCTCTTTCCTTCTCTTTTCTTTCATTGTTGAAAGCACTCTTCTCCAAGAGGGTATCGTGATCTTTCAACACACTAGCAGTATCTTGGTCTCTCTTCTTAGATTTACTTGCTCTCTTACAGGCTTCTTTAGCCTTGGAGAGTTTTTCATAGAGAGAGCAGTAATAACGGAAGAAAAGGAGAAAGTGTGAGTTCGCATAGAACAGGTTATTTCTTAGTTTGTTATCCTTGGTAAGTTGTTGTTCTACAATTGGAGGGAATTCATTAGTGGAAGGTTCAGTTGTTGAAGTTTGAGCAAATAAATCTGTAAAGTAGACAATTGGATTAGAATTAGGTGATTCACCTTCTGGTACTTCCTTGATTGATTCATCATAACGTTCAACTTTTTGGTATTCAGAAGCAGATAAATCAAGGAAAGGAATCAAAAAGTCAGACCAAAGTTGGTTGATACTGGAAATTTCTTCTTCAGTTAATTCATTAGTTAAATTAATTAACATGTAATAAATATCATTGTGAATGCTCTTATCTGGGAAATCAAATACCAAAGGTCTTGAATATTCGTGTCTTTGTTTGATATCTTTGAAAATATTCTTAAAGTGGAGACGTTTCTTTTCAATAGTCTTGAAAGTATTATATTGACTTTCCATTGCTTTTTGGAAATTCTTTTCATAGATATCATGCCAAAATCTGTTCAATTCCTTTCTGGCCTTTCGCCATTCTTCATCTTTTTGTTTAAGTCTCTTATAGACAACAGGAATTGCAACAGTTGGATTCTTTCTTAACCCTTCAAGAATATCATTACCCTTATCGGCATAAATTCTATTAATTGTAGCCTTGTGGATATCTTTAAGCATATCAATTCCAAATGTAATTGGTTCATCATTATTAATCTTTTCCATGAATGAAGTAAAGAATTTAATTGTTGAGACATTTTGTTCAACAACAATATCTAATTCTGTTCTATCATCCTCACATTGATAAATAATTTCATCATATTGGCTCTTCTTTTGAATATCTCTACTTTCTTCACTACCAGCTGGAACGGAAACAAATTCATCATTCAAGACTTGATGGCACAATTCTGTTCTCTCCGAACAAATTGGTTCAGAGTACTTTTAACAAGAGATTAATACAACATGTAAAACATTATGTTACATACATTCTTACTTTGAAGTCTATAGCTAGGACCGTAGGTATATGATTTAGATGATTCACTAGGTGGTTGTGGTCTTTCTCCTCTCTTTTGCAAATTCTCATCTGTTTATATTAAATGTCATATATAAAAACAAAATTAGTTAGTAATTATGTAAAAATTAAAAAAGTGTGAATTTACGTTGAGAAATATTCACAAGGATGGTGTCAATTGTGTTATGATGTGATTGGATGATCTGACCTATTGTATTTGTAGAAATTAATCTTTTCAACTTCTTAAATAAATCTGAATTCTTTCTAAGAGCTTCATTTTCACTAATCATATCTATTAATTCACTTCTATCAATGATATCCGTAGTATACAAATTGATGGCCTTAAGTATTTGATTATATTCATGAATACCCAATCTTTCTTTTAGATCGTTAAAGAATTGTGGAGATTCTATATTATCATATAAAAAAGAATTAGTGTTATGTGTGTGTGTGTAAAATGTGTGAGAATAATGTTGATGTTTACCTTCATAGTAATCAAAGTCTTCCAATTGTTTTGATTTTGCTGTAATTCTTGATGTTCTTCTCTTCTTGTCATCTCCTGATGGTGTTGATTGACTTTGCTATTATTGTTATTATTGATCAATTCAATGTTATGAATTAAAAATACAAACCTTCTTGACCTTTCTTGTTGGTTTCTTTTCAACCGGCATTGGTAAGAATTGAGCAAATTCATGTAAAAGATCATTGTGGTCTCTGAATAACTCGGATACTTGTTCGTAAACTTTCTTAATTGTTGTTTGCTGTTTTTGGTAATTATGAAGTATATCTAAAAATGATTTGTATGTTGCAGGACTATCAGCAAACCTCTTCTTAATTTTAGTTACGTATGAGATAGCTTGTTCGAAATCAATACTTCTTTCACTTCTTGTTGTGGCAGGTGGAGTAGAATCAGTTTTAGGAGTTGGAATCGTAGGTATAGGAACGCGAGGTGGAGGTGTTGGAGTGCTTGCCTTCTTCTTAACTTCAACTTCATTGTTTGTATCCAACTCAATCTTGTAACCAGGTGGAAGGAATGAGTTAAAACCTAGAATAAGATGAGTATGAGTTTTGAACAATTCAGAGACCTTTTGAATGACGCCAGGTGTATCAATTCTGTTAATAATAATATTATTAAATTTAAAATTAATTTTCATTGTATTGATGGAACAGCAAAATTAATCACAACTCAAAACTTGATTACTTACATATGGTTTTTGAACTCCTTCATAATCTCTAAGAATCTAGCATATACGTGTGGTTCATTTAAATATGTTCTCTTTACGAGATCTAGATATGCGAGGGCATCTGATACTCGAAGACTGTTGACATTTAAGCTTCCAAATCCATTCCAATACTTACGCTTGTTGATTATTATTAGGAGGAGGAGGTGTTGTTGCAGAAGAACTTGTTGGTGTTTGCACCTTTGGTACTTTAGTTTTTGGGTTGGCATCATCTGCTCCAGGACCTTGTGATGATGTTCTCTTCATTTTTTTAAATTTGTTTTTTAGGGGATTTTGTTTTTCTTACGCGCCACAAAGATTATTCTTCTGTATGTCGCTTTCTTCTTGGGTTAAAGCTTTTTGAAATCAATATTGAATTTCAATAATCTTTAAATAATATTATTGAGGAATGAGTTTCAGTAAAGGTGTTGGTGTTGTATTGGAATCAATTCAACCGTTTTTTTTTCCACTGTTGATGTGAAGAAAATATTCGGATGATTGGAAACAATTGATCGACACACAAAGAGGAATCAAGCCAACTAAATGCACACAGTGGAAATTATTTTGGAATGATTTGATAAATAGTTATTGGAAAGAGGCTACAATCTTCTTTTGGCTTTTCTGTTGAGAGAGAAGATTTCTGAGAGTTGAGCGTGTTATTTTATTCGGGCGTGTTTCATTTCATTGGTTGTATGGGCAATTACAAAAATTTTCAACATTAATGATTGGTCAGCCAATCAGCATAGTGAGTTGTAAAAATTTTAGTGTTTGTGTACTTGCTGTTTCACTGTGGATGGGATAGGAACTTGTTGTTTCATCGCTTAGGTCTGTTCCTTCCTTGATTGAGTTGATGAAAGATTCCTTTTGGGTACAGTCGTTGAATTAATTCTTCCTACTGATGATGGAATGAAGTTTATTCTAAAAACTGCATTTGCTATAGAAATTAATATAATTAAATATCTATTAAATGATCTTATTCTCATCTAGATTGAAGAGAATATTCAGACTTTCATAAAGGAGGCATCAGAAATTATTAATTATCAAATAATCCATCGCTTGCTCTTCTCCTCACTGCCAGCTCTTTCACCTAGCACAATATTCATTATATTAGTTGTTTTCTACTGTTGCTTCTTTTATTGACAAATGAATTATTAGTAAGGCATGTTAATGTGATCATATTAATCTAACTGTACAACTGAATCATCATGCAACAACGATAATATTAATTCCTTTTCCTTTCAATGAACTTGTCCTTCACTCTTAAAGCTTGTCACTCCTTCAGCTATATTTCAGTGTTTGGGCACAACAATTTAAAACAGAAGAATTGTCTTGGACGTCGAACATCAAATCGGACCCTACTCATCAAAAAAATTAGCAATTCAACACTTTAGGGATTCTCTGTGTTATCGCATACTTGAATAAACAATAGAAAATGTCTGTTAGTGCTGCATGCTTGAATGATTTGGCCGGGAATGAACAATGTTGTGATTGTGAATGTGATGGTATGTATTTATTAAATAATTGAAGAAAATGTTTGTGATACCATTCGTATCATGATAATTTAGTTCCAAAATGGGCCAGTATCAATATTGGTTGTGTAATTTGTATTACTTGCTCTGGTGTTCATAGAAAATTAGGTATGTTTTAATGTAATTAATAATTAAATAATCATGATGATTACAATTATAGGCACTCATCTGTCTCAAGTTAGAAGTCTTACTTTGGACAACTGGACAAATGAAATTATTGAAAATATGAAGAAAATTGGAGGAAATGCCAAAATTAATCAATACTATGAAGCTAAACCTTTGGATGCATTCCCAAAACCAACAGAAAATACAAATCCACTTTATAGAGAGGAATATATTAGAGCTAAATATGAAACTAAATTATTCACATCTGATTCTAAGGAAGAAAGTCGAAATGTCAAACCTGTAAATTTACCTACAGAAATTGTAACTGACGATGAGGATCATCCAAAGCCAAAGAAAAAGAATTCTCTCTATAAATCCTTGAAAAAGACTTCAAGTTCTTCCAGTAATAAGGGAATGGTTGAATTTATTGGAATGCTTACTGTGACAATTTTGGAGGCAAGAAATTTAATTGTATGTGATAATAATGGATATAGTACGTATTTCAATAATATTAATAGTTCTGTAACTAGTATATCTCTAGGTGATCCATATGTAATTTTAGCCTGTGGACCTAGTTTGGAGGATAGAACCAATATTTGGCCAGGACAACTTGTAAAAACAACAACCAAAATGAAAACTTTGAATCCAGTCTGGAATGAAACATTAACAACTTGCATTTCCAATATCAAGACTGATGTCTTTCACTTGGAGGTAATTGACTGGGATCGTGTCAGTGAAGATGATTTCATGGGTATGTATACTATAACAATTTTTCAACAAATACTAACAATTCTTTCAGGATATCATTCATTAACTCTTGAAGAACTATTCGAAGATAAAGATCCAACTCAACCCATCAAGAAAACCCTCAAATTAAAAGGTGTAAAAAAAGGAGAAATTGATATTCAAGTCCAATTCATTTCCCTCAAATAAAAAAAAATCAATCCTCAATCCATCCTGTCTATTCTCATCTGAGGTGAGCTTCTGAATGTTTTTATTAAATATCAAAATCTAGTGCTGATATTTTCAAAAATTCCAAAGACTGAAAAAAAATGCGTCTCTTTCCACAAGCCAAAAAAACCCCGCTATGGTATGTGTTGAAATACGGCACAATCTTTATGATCCTGATGGTGATGATTGGGTGGTTTGGTCGTTTTGGACCCCTCGTTTCGGATGATCATCACTTTCGAACATCATCAAAATTATCTTCATCATCATCAAAATCGAGGTCAACGAGTAGACATTTATTGACCACCACATCATCAACAATAACAACACCAAAAACATCAATTAATTTATTTGCAAAGAATGATGATGATCAACAGGATAATAATAATATTTCTGCTGGAGGTTCTGGAGGAGATTCTGATGGTAATTCGAAAATTTGTCACAAAGTATCCGATTATAAATTAGACCAATGTAAATTTGTTACAGAAAATTGTCCAAATCCAATGGGAGGTGGTATGATTAATTATTTATGGTTTAGATATTGTGGATTGCAACAAGCTCCTTGGCTTTTCTTTGTGCTGTCAGTTGTTTGGGTGTTAATATTATTTTACATGTTGTCAAATACAGCTGAAGAAAACTTTTGTCCTGCTCTTACTGAAATTTCAAGAATTTTGAGATTGTCACCGGATGTTGCTGGTGTGACATTTTTGGCTTTGGGAAATGGAGCTCGTAAGTTTCTCTTAAATTTTAGTTATTAATTTATTCGAATGTTTCTAATGTAGCTGATATTAGTAGTATTGTTGCTGGTGTTTTCTCTGGTTCGACGGGTTTTGGTATTGGTGAACCAATTGGTGCAGGTACATTTGTAAGTTGTTTGTCAGATATTTTCAATAACATTTGAAGGTCACTAGCATGGTCATGTCAGCTGTGAGTTTATTTTCTGATGCCAAAGTCATTCCATTCCCATTCTTGAGAGATGTTATTGCTTATTTGATAAGTGTAATTTATGTTATGGTTATTGTTATGGGAAATGGTTCAATTAATTTATGGCAAAGTATTATGTGTCTTGTTATTTATGCTTTATATGTGTTGTTTGTCATTCTCTCAAGAACTGTGATTACTCAGTATGAAAAATTCAAGAAGAGAAGAAGAGATAGAAATCATGCTATGAGTATCAATGAGGAAGATGAAGTATCAGATGAAGAAGATGTTGGAGGTGGATGGAGAAGTGGAAAAGCACCACTCTTTGAAACTCAAATTAATAAGATTTCTGATTTGACAGATGAATTAAAGAAGGAGATTATTGAGGAACAAAAACATAATGTTTTTGGAACAGTCTTCTTCCCAAAGGTTGGTATTTACCATCGTCACAAAACTACAGAGCAACCAACATCAGTTAGAGAGCAACCTCCTATTTTTGGTCGAGATGAATTACCTTCTAATAGTGCTCTTATTGTAAAGAGTATTAAACATGATGAAACCCTCCCTATTATTAATAGAGATCAAGGAGAACTTCCATCGAATAGTGCTTTGATTTCACATGCTTCAGGAGTAGAAAAGAAATCCACTTTTGCTAGTTCGGGTTCTTTAATTATTTCTGAACATTTCTCATTACCAACCGAGGATACATCATTAATGCACACAGAAGATGAAAAGAACTTTATTGAAAAAGCTAAAACCACTCTCAGTGAAGGTTTTGAAGGATTTAAGGAATGGATTGAATGGGACGAGAAGTCAATATTTTCCAAGATTTTCTATATTGTATTTGAAGGATTTACAGTATTTATTAGAAACTTGACTATTCCAAAAGCTGATCCAAACGACTGGAGCAAGTTTCTTGCCTGTGTTTCAATGGTTTTCATTCCACCATTTGTTTTATTCAGTGTTGGAAGTAAGTTGTGAAATATTTGCCTGATTCTTAACACTATTCTTCTTTAATAGGCATTACATTGATGATACCTAATTCTAATTTCCCAGTTGCTATCTTGTTATTAATTGTTGGTATTATTTTGGCTACGATTGTCTTTTTCACCACAAAGAGATCCAAGCCACCAGTTTACCATTTGGTATGTTTTTATTTAACAATATGATATTTAAGAAATCAGTTCTTTGTAGTTTTGGCATTTATTATGTCAATTTTGTGGATTTATATTATTGCAAATGAAATGGTTGACTTGTTGACATCTCTAGGTGTTATTGCTCAAGTTTCTGATGCTATTCTTTCAATTACCGTACTTTCATGGGGTAATTCACTGAGTGATATTGTTGCTGATGTGATAATTGCAAGACAAGGATTTGTGGAAATGGCTCTTGGCGGTGTTTGTAAGTATTAACCTTATTTAAATATTTTAATTTCAATGTTTTTATTTAAGATGGTGGACCACTTTTGAATTTATTGATTGGTTTGGGTATTGCAACAACTGCATCAAACATTATGAATCCAAAACCATTCGAATTTGAACAAAACGTTACTGTTTATGTTTCATTCTTCTTTTTGCTTGCATCCTTACTGTCTTCCTTAATTGTTGTTCCTCTTTGCAAGTGGAAATCACCTAAGATTTTTGGTATCTTTTTGGGTGGTCTCTATTTGAGCTATATGATTGTCAGTGCTCTTGTGGAAACAAAGGTTCTCTTCAGTGCTAACTAATAAAAAATAATTTATTACTTTTTGAGATTCAGGATCGCAAAGCATTCAACTTTACAATCTTATTTCGTGACAATTTAATACCAATCCACCAAATTAATTTCAACCATTGAAAAATGAATTACCTGAACAACATATCTGATACAAACAAGGCAACTGTAGTACCAATGGTTGTGGCAAGATTATTTTGAAGACCACGGAAGAAGCCTGCAACTCCTTCCTCCTTGTAAGTTTTCTTGAAACAATCAATAGCATCTTTGTAGCAGCGTTCACTTTCCTCTTTGTCTGCTTGAGCTTGCATCTTTCTTTCAACAACTTCAAATGGGAAACACAAAGTCAAACTAGCCAATGCAACAAATTGACCGGTAAACAATCTAGTAAACAATCCAAGTGCATCACGATCATATGAATATGGATTAATAACTCTCAATAAATCATATAGAGCAAAGTATGAAATTCTGTAAACCAGAGTTTTTACAAGAGCCACAGAAAATCCAGAATAAATACCAGCAATTCCATTAGGTCCCTTAACAGTTTTCTTAATAACATCCAAAGCTCCAGTATATTCTCTTTTTCCAATAGTATCCAAAGCTAATTTAACTCTACAATATTCCAAAGGTCTAAGACATGTTTGTATAAACGCACTCGTTAAATATCCTCCTCCAATACTACTCAAATAGAATTTTACAAAATCCTGATTCGGATTAAATCTCGGAACAATCCTTCTTTGAATAGCAAAAGCAAATGGATTTAAAAAGAATTGAATAATACTCTTCATCACATCCAATGGATAACCTCTCCAAACAGATAATATTCCCTGATCTTCAACAATTTTACTCCAAATATCTGCAGACTTATGTAAGCTATACCCATGTAACTTTGGGAGTGCTGCTGAGGTTTGTAGAATACACCTAGCATTAAACATGGCTGTTGATGGTAATTTTACAAGTGCACTTTCCATGCCAATGCCTGCTAATCTCTTCACTAATCGAATGAGAGGATGTTGTTCAATTAAATCACTCTGTGGGTATGATCCGATTATGGACATTTTTTTTAAAGTTTTCTTGGCGCCAAAAAGATTTAATAGTAAGTTCATGATGATTACAATAACAATAAATTACTAGAAAAAAATGGAACAACATCGGACAGCAATCCCTGCCACTGCTGCATCCTCTTCGATTTCCGAAGCACCTTCTGTTCCCCTGATGACAATGAAATTCTTCCCTTTCTCCCAACTTTAATTTGTTCTTTTTGTTCTACAGTTTTTGCTAGCCCGGTTTATAGTATTTCAAGGAAACAGGCACAAGATTTGATCACAAATTATACCAAACACATGTTGAATTGTGGTTTAAAGAAGGTCGAGGAGAGGAATTGGGATATTTCTCATATTTTGCTCAGGGACTTGACGATTAGTGAAATTGTATTTGCTTCGGATGATGAAGAATCAGATGAAGATTATATTGAGAGTGATTCGGATGATGAAATGGAAGACTCGGACGCTGAATGTCTTGAGGAAAGATTGGAAAATGATCATGCTCCAGAAATAATAATAGAACAAACGACGAATGATCATGACTATATTATGTTAAAGTTTAAATTTATGAGTGGATTGAGTTTGGAAGGGAAATTCAAAAGTTCAGATTCTATTCATTTAGTTACCAGTTGGATATCAATCAAAGCTGGAATGCCCAAAGAATCAATTAGTTTGCGAGTGAATAATCAGATGTTGGACAATAGTTTGACGACAACGTTGGATGAATTGAAAATCAAATCTGGTTCTTTAATTAATTGCTACTGTAGAATATGATTTACTCAATTTCAGCATTTTGTTGGAACTTGTTAAAGGTTTTACTGTCGAAAAACCATGGTTGTAGTTGGAGCAATATTTCTACAAGCTTAATAGGAGTTAGTTTGAGTGTCTTATTCTGCTTAATAAATTCAGTTGCTTCTTCCCCATAAATAAAAGATTCATCTACACCAAAGGAGGCCAAGCATCCATGATTCAAACTCATTGACCATTGAGTGCTATCTGAATCCCCTTCGTCATATCCTTCAAAATTAAATTTTGTTTTTCCAATCTTTCCTTCCAAATAAAAATTCTTTCTAAAATCTCCTACCACAACCACTTCACTACTGTGAAGAGTAAACTTGGAAAATATCTCATCTTGAATTGCTGGTTTAGTCTTTGTATCATTGTATTTATCCAAAAACATATCCCACTTTTTGAATAGTTGATTTTTGACAGTCTGTTGAGCATCCAAAAATTCCTTCTTCCCCTTCACATAATTGGCAACATCTTCAAATTGAATACGTGTTTTTTCTTCAGGTGTTTGCTTCTTTTCTTCTTCATCCTCATCGATGTGAATTTTCTTTTTCTTTAATGACTTGTTTTTATGATCTTTTGCATGATCATTATCCGATCGAACTGATTTTCATTAATTATAATATTGTTAGAACGATATATTACAATCTATTTACCTCTCTTGTATTTTGATCCTGAGAGTAAATCTTTCTTTTGTAATTCATGAAAGATCATTCTCTTGATTCTTGTGGCGAACAAATCGTTATGTTTCATGTAAATTTCCTTGTAACAATATTGTGATGTGAGGGAGAAATTCAAGAGGGTATCTTCCAAAGAGCAAAAGTCTGCTATCGTCAGGAAAAGCTCGTTGGGCAAGGTTGTGAGAGACATTTTTTTATTTTGAAAATCCACCACTTTGTAGAAGTTGATTTTTACAATGGCACGTTTTCATGTTCATCATTATTTCCTCTCATGTTCGTGGAGAATAGATTGGATGAATAATTCCTTCTTAGTTTTTCCCGGTGTTGGCAATAACCAGGAGACATCACAGAATTTGTCAGAGTTTAGTGACCTACTCTCGTTCATGGATAGCATTGCAATTTCATATGCTGTGAGACCGAATGAATTTACCAAATCCTTATTGGCTCCATATTTTTCAAAGAGTAGTTTTCCAACACTGAATAATAATGGGAATGGAAACTCAGCAAGTATATGCAATACACTATTGAGATCATGATTCAAAATATTGATAATGTTTGGTTGTTTTTGAACAATTTTCTCAAAAACTTCTATTTTTGAATCTATTGGCTCTTCAGTTGATTTTTCAGCGAGAATGTGTAAACAAGTATTTCCCCAACTATCTTGATGTAAAAGTTGAGAAGGTGTCATTACTTCAATGGCATACAACATGAAAATGGAAGGAAGTGCATGTAAATGGTGTAGAATAGTTGCTGTTTGAGGTACTAATCTAGATTTTGTTATTGCTTCATCAAGAATTGTTGGGTTAACTTTTGTTTCTAGATCTGTGATACCTTCACGATACATCATTCTCATCAATTCTTTTCTTCTTTCGAATTTGGTCTCATATTCAAACATTTTACCAGGAGATTCTTCGACTAACTCAGTAGCAGTATTCATAAGTGTGATTGAATATGTTTTGAATGATTGTGTGGGATAGGACATTACGAATACCTCATTGAAATTTGGGAAAACATGTTGTCCTAGTGTTAGTAAGGCCTCCACATATTCAGAATGTTTAGTCTTGATGAATAATACTAAATATGAGAAAAGCTTGTCCAATGTGAATGCCAGTTTTCGTTGTTTGTGTTGTGGATGCCCTTTTGGCTTGCATAAATAATAGAAAAATAGTTGAATGGTTTTGTAATTTCTATTGGTGGATAGTTCAAAACTGTCCTCATTCGATAGTGGTATACTTCTTTCTACTGACTCAATTGTTTCCTTATCAGTGAATAAATTCAAATGGTGTTCCAAAAATCCAATGAACAAATCGAGCTCCGCATTTTCATAATACAGTTTGGCAAGAAACAACTTGATAAAAAGCAAGATATGCTTTGAAACAATAGTAAGTCCTGTTTCGTTCCTTTCCAATAATTGGAAAAGGGCTGTCTTTTCAAAGTCGTTAGGATTTGATATTAAATCAAGCCCGCAATAAAGGTCAAGGATGAATCCTTCGTTATAATTTAAGCTGTTTGATGGTTTTACAATTGGTGTGTTTGACAATTTTCTTCTATAGCTAAAGTATTCCTTTTGTACTCTTACATCTTCTGAATAGTTTTGGAAAGAATAAATAAAGTATGATTCCAAGAATCCCCTTTCCAAAAAGTAATCTGCCATTTCTTTCGATTTATCCAAACTCAAGTTTTTAACAATATCTGTAACCAGTTCAGGATACCTCACCAAGTCAATATCTATCTCTCTTTCTAATTTTTCAATTTCATGTTGATCGAGCTCGTTAATGGAAGCAATAACTATGTTTAAGCAGTTATCTTCAGGTTTAGTATTTTCAAATAAAGGGCTGCTGTTCAAAGGTTCTCCTTCAACAGTATCTTCACTTGTTATTATTTTGGTATTCCCATTAAGTGCCTTAACTTGAATTTTTTTCAATTCATATGAAAGGGTCTTGCTGACATCATGATAATTAATTGATGTATTTTGTAGGATAGCTGTTGCAACAGTTTGATGTTGATTACGTGCCATCCTAATAGCTATTCTAAGATCTTTCATATTGGGGAAATGTGAACAAAGTAATTCTGTCTCATCTTTTACAGTGTAAACATATCTTCCATAAAACAATAAGTTGACCTTTTCAACACTATTTCCAAATGAAGGACTAGCTGCACTCTTTACGCTCTCATCAAAATTAGCATTCTCCTTTGAAAAAAGTGATAGGTAGCCAAAATTGTTATCTCTTCTTCGTCTGCTAACGTTAACATTCCTCAATATAGAATGGAAGAGGTTCAAATTAAAGTCTACAAATGTAATTTCTGTAAGTTCATTCTTTGTGAATTTCTTTGAGAGTAACAATTCTTTGTTTAAATCTTGGGGGATTTCTTTTCCATTCTCAAGTACTAAATGTAAAATAAGATGATTGTATGGATTTCCATTGGAAGACAATATTAACGATTTGAATATTGTAATGTTGTCATCATAAATTGAGCTAAATAATTCTGGTAATTCTCTTCTTAATTTTCGTCGCATTAAAATGTTAAAATAATTCTCTTTAAAGTAATTGGTACTTGGCAATGGAACTATGAAAGGTAGTTTTGCATTGGGGAATAAAGTTTCTAACTCCTTAAACTTGGTTTTTTCAAATGAATTGTTATCAAGCTCCAAAGTGATGTCATCCATTGGAATTTCTTTAAATAATTTTACAATATATCACACGTTAAAGTACCCCTTACCTTTGAATTCAAAAGATTTGTTTTGATATGCTCTTATTTTGTATTCTTTCATCTTTTCTTCTAAATCCTCTCTCAGAACTAAACTTTCAATACTGAACCTAATTGTGCCAACAACATCAGCGTCTATATCTTGAATATAATCTTCCTCGCTTTCAGCAATAGCTGGTTTTGGAATATATTCTGGTTCCACAAAAAGATTGCCAAACTCCTCAGTATCGTGATTTTGATAAATTGGTTCTTTTTTCTCTTCTTCAAAACCTTCCAACTCTTCTTGAACAGAGAGATTTCTAAAACTGGAATAGAAAGCAATGCTTGAATTAAAATACAATAAACCAGCCCTTGTAGAATAAGTTGTAATATTATTCACCTCAACATAACATGATTGTAAACATGAATAAATCTTTGGAAAATACTGATAGATATCAATATTCTCAATATTATTAATCTTTCCAGAAACAAACTTTCGTTTGGTATTGATAAATGAAAGTAAGTAAGCCACTTTTACCAAGTTCTGTAATACGTTTGGAGTTGGGCTAATTCCAAATATTTTTGCCAAGTTGAGTGAATCTAATTCCATCAACTTTTTTTGCATTCTATTGTTAAATTCTTTGGAAATAATTCTGTATTTGTGATATGTAACAAATGCTGAATCTTTTACCTGGCAATCTATTGCTAAATCATCAGGAAATAATTCAGACCACAATTTGAGATCATACTCTTTAACAATTCTTGATGTTGAAGGTATCATTGAAATGATCCTAAACTTGATATCAAATGGTAACTTTGTGACTAATTCGAATATGCATGAAAATGCATCTTCTGTTTCATCCACTCTTTTCTTTTCAACTGTTTCTCGTCTTTTTCTTTGATCTTGATTAATCCAAATTCTAGCCAAAGGTGTCAATTTTCCACCCTCCTCAGCATGAAAATCATACGTTGATCGATACGAATCAGCAGACTGATAATGATCATCATGAATTAAATTATTTTGAATATTTACCTTCTCGGAAACTTTAGGAAACTTTGCAAAGCCTAAATTGTAACTATCATCCACATAACTATCATATTCTTGTCGATTAGCTACACTTTTAGGTACTATTTAATTTTCAAATGATCATCAATTACAATAATAATAAAGATCAAAAATTACCTCTTGATGAGGGTTGATAGAGTTTTTCATCACCCACACGATCATGAATAAAATCCATCCACTTGTGTATGGAATCAAGATCAAGCGAGAAGGGAGAATTGCTGTCCATTTTTTGATGTTGATTTCTGCATATACATTACACAAAAGGTACCTCAAGAGGATAGAGAAATAACATTTGATAAAGATTTAATAATCTTAATGTAAGCATTAGTAGTGTAACGGTATCATACCAGCCTTCCAAGCTGGTGACCCGGGTTCGACTCCCGGCTAATGCAGTTACTTTTTATTTTGCTTCACATTTAAATAATAAAGTTTATGACGGTGCTTCGTATCTCTTTTTAAGAAACAATAGAAAGCTTCATTTTGTGCAGGAAAGAAATTCACAATTTCATAGTTTTCTACATGATATAGCACTCATTGTAATCTGTGTTAAAGTAGTATGCAAATTATCTTTCCAACGAGTGTAACATTCTTAAGAATCAATGCTCTGCCAAGGTCACCAAATTTGCTTTTCAAAACCCTGTAAGATCCCCACAAGATGTCTGGTTTATTGTCAACTTGAGGGCAGTCAATGTATTTTGCAAGTTTTTTATTCCTTTCTCAATAAATTTTAAATATTCCTTTTTTACATATTGATATTGTACAAGATTTATTTTAATACGACATCTCCATCAAAGTAAATGTTTGTCATGAATGTAGAGTGTTTTCTATTGATAAGACTCTTTTCTTCTTCAAGTTGTTTCTTTGAGGCATAAAGTTCAACAAGTACATCATCAGTCTTAGAGAGTTCTGTAACATACTTGGCTTGTTGTTGCACATTACTCTTCAATACATCAATGTTACTTCTCAATCTGGATTGGTTTTCTTGGCATTCTCTAATTTCTGTATCAATTTTATAAATACGTTTCATAATTTCTGAAGATTCACTTGCCATTCTAATAGACTCTCCTAAAGCAACGATAGTTTCTGAACTGTTGATATATTTTTGATTTGCCTCCAAGGTATCTTGACTAAGCCCATTGATTTCAATAGTTTGAATCTGGATAGCCTTCTCAGTAACTTTGAACTTTTTCTTTTCCTTTGGACCAAGACTTCCCCTAAGTCTGTAATATCTATCTGTAATATCGACAGGCTCGTTACAGTCAAATCCTGAAACTGATTCCAAATCCCAACCATCAATAAACATGTGATCAACAAACACCTCAGGGAATGATTCGTTGGACTTGTTGTCAAATGAGTATTCAATAGTTTGCTTCTTGTATCTATAAAGAGATATTGTTCCATTCTTAACTAATACATGATGGAATTCTGTTTGACTAGTGTTGAAATCTTTCAAAACTTCGATGCCCAGTTGAACAGAAATTGGGATAAGATTTTCATCTTGATTCCACATTTGGTTAATGGTTGCTTCACCAACAGCTAAATCCCTTTCATCTCTGAAAACAATTGAGCCTTCTTCTAAAACATATCCTGTACTATTTTGGAAAACAATGGCACTAAGAGGATTTCCCTTCTTGATGTTTTCGTTAAAGAGAAGCACTGGCTTGACATCCAATTCCTTTTTCAAAAAGGTGATCATAGCCCTTTGGTTTCTTTTAACATTGATAGGACACTCTATTGGGAAGAATGACAAGTTATGAGCTGTAGCAATTCTAAAAGCCTTATTTGTTGATGAAGAATCTGACCCAGATGCTCTATCATTATTAGCAACATTAACACTACTTCCATTTTCAATATTGTAATCAGCTAAGGTTCTTCCTTCATCCAAAACTTTACCAGAAAATACCAATTTAATGCTTGAGTAAGAAGTACCTTGATATTGAGAAACTTTTCTTTTAACTTGATCAATCAATGTAACTGGACTAAATCTAAGACTGAAAGATCCTCCACCAACAGATCTGAAATTAATTGTGATAGATCCTTCAGATTCAACATTATCAACAATAGATGGAGAACCAGTGACAAGTGTCAAGAGGACATTTTCATAATCTTCTTCTTGATCATTCTCAATCAAAGCAAGGCATTCAATAGTACCTTTAGTGTGCTCAGTATTCAAGAATTTGAATCGGTATGATGGTTTCCAAGATTTGCTCATTAAGTTATAGTTTGCCTTGACCAAATATGGAGAATTACCTTGAGTAAAAACTGAAAGCTTGAATAAATCCTTATTTCTTTGACTGATGTAAGATTCCAAACTGTGTTGAATGAAACCTTGAATATTTTGATCATTAAATTTGATTCCGGAAATATTAGACATGACAAATGTTTGAAGACTTGACTTGTTTGTGTAGACAGTCAAGGAAGGAACACTAACTTTGTTAGCACTGTCCATTATTTCCTCGATACCAAGAAGAATACCAGAAATTACTTCACTACTGCCATGGAATGACAAACTGATTGATGTACCCTTTAAATTCTCAAGCAAACCAGTCAATGGAGTTGATTGAGGAATATCAATAGTGAGTTTATCAGTTTCTCCCTTTGTATTTTGGTAAGAAATGCTCTTGACATCACAAGATCCATTCTCAGAACAAGGTACAGTACCAAAAGAAATTGATTTTGTCACATCATCATATGTTGAATTCTTAAAGAAGAGAACTAATTCCGTATCTCCTTGCACTTCCTTGCTAACACGTTCAAAGGATGCAAGTCCATTGTTATAGAGAGTAATCTTCTTAAGAGGGATTTGTTGAGACATTTTTTTTGTTGTTATGATCAACATCTTCGCAAGTAAGTTCATTCTCCTTTTGTAGGCCCAAATGTTAGTGCTTGTGTATGCGATGAACTACAAATGTTGCGCTTGGTGTTGGGGTTGGAACTCATTACAAAATTGTGCCAAGACAAATGGGTCATCTTTAAAGATAGGATCATCTTTTAAATGATAATAAAATCCTCTTCGCTTACTCCTCTCGAATATTTAAGGATCGCCAAATTTCGATCTCTTTAGAGAAAATTTACGTTTTGCTTTTTTTTAAAATTGGTGTTTCCTCATCAACATTTGCATCCTCATACAATAAATCAACAATAAAAATGTCAAATAGTGAAAGCGGATCAAAAATAGAGTTAGAATTTGAGGTTGTTCAAAATGGTATTTATGGTAAGAAGGATTTCAGAGATGCTCTCATTTTGCAATCGTAAGTGTTGTTATGTGGAAGTTGTTGTGTGTTGAAAATATTTATCATCATCATGGAATAGAGCAAAGGATTGTCCAAGTGTAGCAATCAAAAAGGAAGTAGAAACACACACTAATTTTGATACACACGTGTTGGTTTATGTTTCATCAGGAAATAAACCAACTGGTGGATATAGTGTTGTAGTAAAGAAAGCACAATATGATTCCGAAAAGAAGGCAATTGTTGTGCACGCAAAGGTAAGATCAAATTGTTGCTGCTTTTCAAATATATTAATAATATTAATATTTATTCCGTCGTTTGATATCAAACTTATGAATACCTGAAAATATAGGATGCTGAACCAAAGGATTCCTGTGCAACAATGGCTTTGACTGTGCCATTTTCTGTCATTCGTGTAAAGAAACTTGAACATCCATTTGAAAAGGTAAAGCTCAGATGGATGAAAAAGAAATCATCAAGCCACGAAAGTCAGCACGAATAAAGCAAAATAAATTTGTATTTTAATTTTACTTGTGAGATTGTTTTACACCCAATGTAATATCGTCAAAAGTTTGTTCATCTTGTACGTTAAAATGTTGTTATTATTGTGTTTATGATGAAAAATCCAATTTAATCTTCAGCAACTTCTCCGAGGAAGACTCTTCTCAAGACCATGTTGGAGTGTGGGAGCAAAGCGTACCAAGCCCAGAAACCTAATGAAACACCCCAGAAAGCACCAGACTTAGCTCTAGGAGTCCAGACAGCTGTAGCGTTCTTCAAAAATCCAAAATAGTGCTTTGGGTACAATGACTTTCCTTGCAAAGCATAGACTGGAAGACGGGAACCAGAAACAGATGAAACAGATGATGATTTAGCAACTTCTCCAGCAAAGACAGAGACTGGAGTGTGGTGAGGGACATCATGAACAATAACGTCCTTTGGCAAGGAGGTGGAGCCAATATTAATTTTCATTTTTTTTTGTTGTTTACAAAATTTACTCCTTTTGGTCTACTGGAGGAGAATTATTCATTTGAAAGATAGAACAATTGTGCATTCATTTCAGATTGTTTGAAATTTTCAACACTTTTAAACAGTACATCCAATAATTATTTATTAAAATAAATTATCATTGTGCATACTTTTAATGATTGGTGGAATGAGCGATTGTGACGACTTGTCGTAATCTATACTGAGCAGTGGATGTTGATTCTTAATGTTGCAGTCTGCTAACCAATCTGGTACAGCATTATTGGTTTTGATAAGATGCATTTTGAATAGTTTAGAGCTAGAAAGATTTTTGAGTTTTTCCCTAATCACCTTTTCAGAATGGTCATGTTTCTCCCTCTTTATCTTATTCTTGTTATCCATATCTATGCTCCACTGAGATGGATGTAAGAACCATCTCTGTCCAAAATTTTGGGCTTTCTTTCTTTTTTGAACCAAGAATTCCTGTTCATGATTTGTCCTCGTAATAGACGTTATTTTCGTTTCCTCTTCTTCATCTGATGAGTCTCTACCATCATCCAATCTTCTCTTATAATCCAGATAATCACTGTCTTCAACATACAGCTCTTCATCCTCAACTAAATCAGCAGGAAAATCAATGGTTTCTTTCATCTCTTGTTCCAAAGGGTGTAGCGAACAATAGGATGGAACTAAATCATCTCCACCTTCATCTGAAGATCCTCTTGATCCATTTTCATCCTCATTATCAATTGGAGAAGGCCTTTTATTTCCTGAACCCATTGCAGACAGGTTTCCTCCAGAGCCTTGCCTCCTCATTAATCTTGGTAAAGAAATTTTCCTCTCAAATGATTGTTCTTGACCCTTTTCAATTCCTATATTATTGTACATTTTAATATCTCGCTCTCTAAGTATTTCCTCAACTTCATTCTGTTTGTGTCCAAATTTTTCTCTATGTTTTGCTAGAACATTTGACATTGTTTCAGATATTGCAAATCTATCTTTCACAATAGGTGAAACAGGATGATAAGTCTCATCCTCTTCTCTTTTTTCTCTAATGTTATGTTCAATTTCTTGAAATAAAACCTGTTGTTTCAAAATTCTTTCATTCTTTAATTGCAAAATACCTTTCTTTTCTCTTGCAGAAATCGAACCAGATTGATCCAAGGAGGTGTCCATATAACTTTCTTCTTGATCTATTTGTTCTTCATCCATATTATAAAACCTCCAATTCTTTGAAGCTAATTTTCTCTGAGGTACTTTTTCCGATTTATGTTTCTTCTCTATGAGTGCTGTTCGTTGCTTTGGTATTTCAAGCGATGACTTTGCCTGATTATGCCTTACATGCCCCGATGTTGGAATATCTTCAATTGGTGATTTTCCAAGGTAAAAGAGAGACATTTTACTTTGATTTTAATATGATTATGTAAATGTATGTTTTCCTACTGAGTGTTCTTCATATTCTAATGACCAGCATTGAGGTTGAGGTTTTTTTTGCAAATGAAATTTTACTGGTTGCGAATTATTATTTACAGTATGTGCAGATCAGAACTCTGAATTGTTCCTCATCACGAATTTAATTAGTAATTAATTAATCAAAATATCAAAATCAAATAGCATAAAAATCTAAATTACTAACATATGATATTCTCTTAAAAAATGATTTCAAGAAATGGCTCGGATCAACAAAAAATTAGTAAATCATTAAATTCCATTGAACATGATGATGCAGATGAAGAATATTATAATGATATTATTGAATTATCTCCGAGTGAATTCATTTCCAAGTATATTGATGATTCAATTTATTTTAATGATGATGCTGTTGATGATTTTAATTCAATGGGAATAGAAGAACCAAAAAGAAAAGCAAATTTTCATGATGTTTCAACAGATGTATTGTGTTATATTATTTTGACTTATCTGGATTGGAAGACTGTCTTTTCAAGTTGCTTGTCTGTGAGCAAGGAGTTTTTCAGAAGAATTGCAAATAATAGACTATTATTTATTAATTTATTTAATGAATTGTTTGTGATGAAACAGGAAGAAATTGATAGCTTGACATTTAATAGTACATTTAAACACAAAAACTGTCATGTGGAAGATATTGCTCAATATGCAGGGTTTGGAATACCTAATGAACATTATCATTTTTGTAGAGATTACGATTATGAGTGGCCAAATCAATCTGAATTTAATGAAATGCACAAGCTTCTAAAAAAGCATTATGTCAATAACAGTAGAATGACTGATGCAAAATTGAGATTAATTAGAGAAAGGTGGAATAATGCTATTTCTGTCTATAAAAAGAGTAAGAATATGAAACGAACCACATCTAAAAAGGAAGAAAACCAAGCTTTACTAAATCTCATCAAGAGAATTATCAAGGATAGATTATTTATGAGAAAGTTCTTTAATAAGGATTTGAAATCAGTGAAAATATGTCATCTTCACTATTCCCATTTCGTCAAACATGAGAGGTTGGGTTATGAGGAAGCAAGAAATAGATCTGCTAATCAACTTCCATTGAAAGATCAGGTAGAGCATCTAGTTAATGGAGAAGGCCCATATGAAATGTTTGAGCTCGAGGAAATAGTTATTGGAAACCTCAATAGTGTTTATAATCCTACAGATGAATTTATACGTTGTTTTAAAAATTATTCATATGCAGATAGCGAAGGAATAGTTTCGTTTTTAGCGAGTAAGTTTTATTAGAATTAAAATCATTAACAATATCAAGATGACATACCCGACAGACAAAAAATGATTTCGACAATCTCAACATATGATATTGAACCAATATTCACAACTTTCCCAAATTTGAAAGCATTTGTGAGTAGAGGTCACTTTGGAAACATCAGCCATATCAAAAGCATTAACTTGGTTGTGCTAATCTTAACAACAGGTGGCATGGATGCTTCAACATTGAATGGTATTTTAAATTGTGAATTCCCACAGCTTAAACATTTAGAGTTATGGTTTGGATCGTATGATTATGGAAATTCTATTCATGCAAATGATTTGGAAGAATTGCTTTCTCCTGAAGAAAATGGAAGATACCCGTTATTGGAATACTTTGGAATCCGTAACTCCCAAAATGTAGATCAGTTTTTAACACCAATAGCTAACTCTAACCTCTTGAAAAGATTGAGAATTCTTGACTTGTCTCTATGTGGCATGTCCACAACAGGACCTACATTTCTTGACTTCTCTAAAATGTTAGAGAAAAAAACAAGAAGCTCATTTCCTCTATTGGAACTAGTAGATATCCATAGAAATTATATTACAAATCAGGATAGAGATGCCATTATTGAAATATTTGATAGACTTGGAATCATAGTTGACGTCTCAATCATATATTACAGATATATTGCTGTCGGGGAATAATTTATAGTTAGATTCATATATAGTTGGTTAGGATTTTGGATTTTTTGTCACAGAATTGATGATGAAGATTATGAAGATTCATTTTCTACAGCAATGATTTATTTACTATTCACAAGGTTGAATTTGGACATTGATTTTTCAATCATTTCAGAATCTTTGGAAAAAGAAATATAATCATCGGTAAATACAAATCTTGAGAAGGTATCTGAAAGATTTAGGATAACATTTTCCATCAATGTTTCAATACATTGAGAGATTGAGCTAGTGTCAATCTCTTGACTTTCTTCACAATATTCCTTATACATTTTTGCAAATGACTTACTACAATTCGAAGGAATATTCACTTCCATTATTGAACCTGCCTTGACATAATTTTCATAAATATGGGAAATTATTTCACAATTGAAATTTCCATTCTGTTGTTTGATATAGTGGTAGAGATATAAATTCTCAGTTGAAAATTCCTTCTTACAGAATTGTTCCAACAATGAAGAACCATGGCTATTTCCAAGTAAGGTAAATAATTCCTTATTATCTTCTTCATCTTGAAGTTTTTCGGCCCCTTTTCTGTTAAAAGTTTTGATTTTGTAAAGAATTGTCATCAATGAGCTGAATCCACCAAATACTAAAATGTAGAACAAAATATAAACTAATTCGAAAGCAAACGAAGCGTTATCATTAGGCAGTATTCTCACATAGCCTTCCTCTGACTTGTATCTCGATTCTAAAGTGCTCAAACCAAGTGAAATATTCAAAATAAGAAAGAAGAAGCTCACAATAAACAAAATCATTTCCCATCTAAAGAATAGAGGTGAATCTTGTGTGAAAATCAAATCTTTGAAAGATCTGTTCTTTGATTTGACACAACCAAAAATGAAATCAAAAAGGAATACACAAGTAATCAATGTACCCATGGTAAGAATCATCACTGCATATGAGATTACAACTATATATCCGAATGTTTCTAATGAAATTGCCTTCACACCAAGTAATATTACCCACAAAGTCCAATAACACAAATTTGCAACACAGAAAACGATCAATGTTCCAATGAAAACCTTATTTGAGGTTAGAATTTTCAATACTTTCAATGTTGCATTCTTTGATTTGTCTTCTTTAATGGAAATGAGATCGTAGAAATATTTCAATAATTCGAATCTAATAACTTGAATCAGATAGGACAAAATTGCTGTCAAATTGAGAGAATTGGCAAAGATCATGACAATGTTGGCAATTAGAGTTGCTGCCGAATCGGCGTTCTTACTCTCTTCACTTAAAATGTTTGTTTGACGAATTAATTGGTCAACCAGAACACTTCTCTGAACAATATAAATTAACACGCATTCAACAATCAATGCAATCATTCCAATATAGGGAGTTGCTAATCTAGAAGCTATTGGTTGACTCTTTCTAAATATGAATAAAGTTATCAAAACCATTAAGGAAATTATTAAATAGAAAATACCAAAACTAATTTGAGCAAAGTATGTATCAGATAATTGATTCATCACAGAAATGCTTGTTGCTACTCTCTTCTGACCAATAAATGTTGTAAACAATGTGGTGTGATTACAAGCACATTCAATAAAACCATCTTGAACTTGGTTGACCAAACAACCTTCACTGCTCCACAATCTAGCTTGTTCATCCCAATAATCACAACTATATTCTTCTGATTTGTTGATGGATTTAGACTCAAACGTCAATAAAATAGGTTGTTCCAAATTTGAAAGTTTTACAATTTGATTTTCTTTGTAAAATTTAAAGTCCATAGCTGAGGAAGAAGCATTTCTGGAATCATTGTAATGATTTTCACCATAATTGATCAATGAAATAGCACATTCTTTATCAAAGGCATCGTATCTTGATAGAATTGCATTAGAATCGAATAGAACCTTATTGCTTCCTTGATTAATTGATTTTTGACTGTTTCCTGATTTGTAAATCTTGAATGATGATATTATTAAATTAATATTCGTGCTATTGAATTCAATCTTTGGTAATTGTGATAGCGTTGAGTTCACTGACAATTCGCTAATGATTAGTATTTCAGAAAGTGAATTAGTCAACTTTCTAATATTATCAAAATCAGAAATTAAATTAGACAGTATACCAACTAGTTGTTCAATATCTTGCTTTGGGATCTTGTTTCTGACAAATCCAAATAGCTGATTCGAATATTGATAAGCAACTTTAGTCACACTTAACAAATCACCAAATTTAGATTCCAAATCGAAAATTACATCCTGATCTAAAAGGGCATATGTGTTGGTAAGGAATTTCAATAGAAACATGTTGGAAAATTGATTATTCAATAGAAGTTGTTTAACTAGTTGATTATTAAGTTCTTTTGATCTGTCAAGTGTCATATCTAAGGCAATGCTAGCAAGAATGTTAAAGTTAGAATTGCTATTGATAACTCTATTCATTAATTCAAGATAATTTCCATCAAATTTTGATATTTTGATAGAAAATGAACTTGTAATTGTCTCAACATTTCCATATTCATCTTTACCAATTATGGAAAGATAATAATTAGACTGTTTTAAAAATGGAAATCTAACATTTTGTGTTCTATTATATGAAAAATCAGTAATTCTCATTAATTGTCCCATATAATGCACCCCAATTGCATATTGTAAAGATACAGAGCTGTTCCAACTATTGATTGTCAAATTGAATACATCTCTAATAGCAACACCTTCCAATGGAGTATTATTGGCGAACAAGTTATTAGAATCGACTGGTTTCATATATTGATAAACTGGAATTTCTGAAGAATAGACAATTTCACTTCCCGCCAAATTTGTGAAATTCAAAGAAAATATCAAAGTTCCATATTGGTCAACTGAATTGCCATTGAATTGAACGAGAAGAGGTGATTTCAAACTAACTTTTTGTAATAAGGTTTCTTGTGCCATTGTCACCATTGAACTTTCGGTCTTTTTCAGATAAACTTGTGAATTAATCATGTAATAAATTGACAATGAATACTTGGTTTCACATTTTGATTCACTCAATTTACAATCCTTCATCCATAAACTACTTATTTCATCCTTCATTTCAAGTTTTGAAACAATAAATGTATAATCAATAGTATTATTCTTATTGGAAATCAAAACTTGTGGCATTCCCAAAACTGTAAACAAATTATTTGAAATATTTGTGGGATGTGTGTTACTAGAAACAATTGTCAGGGTGAAATATTGCAGTGTGGAGTTCATTTCTGTGCCTTTCAATGCTTTTGCTTGGAATAAATAGGTTCCAGTAAAACTTCCAGAGTTGATTACTAAAATTGGAGATTGAGCATTTGTTGAGTAATTGACCATATTGGAACAATTAAGACATTTCCATTCATACGTAAGTAATTCAGTTAATGAACTAAGAATAACCACTTGGGTTGATTGAGAATCATCAATGGTTTCTTCATATTTGCTCAACCAAATATTAAATGTCTTTACAACAGGATCTGGTTGAGTAGAATTAATACTAGACATTGCAGAACAATCAGTTCCACTAAAACCAGCATTACATACACAATAGTTTTGTAAAATGCATGTTCCATTACCTGAACAAACATTTGAATCATTTGACAATTTTCCAAAACAAGTAATGACATCTACATTAGGACTGTTTTGATAACATCTTGTCAAATTTTGAGTCAAAGAATATCCTGAATTGCATCTGGGTGTAAGTTTTCTTACCCTCTTTTCATCCCTATCAATGAAATAAATTTCTCCTTTCCAAACTTTAACTGAAATTGGAAATTTCAATGATGAAAGAGTTGCATCCAAATTATCAGCAGTGGAAACGTCAATTTGTGAACCTGCAATGATGGAAATGTTTCCATCTGGTTGAATTCTCTTAATGAATTTACCAGAAGAAACAAAGAGTTGACCTTGCTCATCCATAAATGAACTTGTTGGTTGGTCAATTGGTTGAAAATGAATTGTTTGAGAAGATATGTTAACAACATTAATCATGTTAATTCCAATATCTGAAATATAACAAAGTGAACCAGAAATGTGAATATCAACTGGTTGGCTCAAAGCTCCTGTGGTAATAGCACTTTCGGTCACAATTTTCTTCCAAACTTTTTTTTGTTTCGAATCCAAATAATAAATTGAAGAATCAGCAAGTCCTACTTGAATTCTAAACACTTCATTCGATGTGTGAACTTTGGCAGAAGGTAACGTAGTTGAGTTCTCAAAAATCTTAAATACGAAACTTGTTGTCGAATAGAAACTGCCAAAATAAATAGCATCTCCATCCATAACAATGCTAGTTAAATTTCCCAACGTGGCCTCACTCATTAAAACTCCAGGAGATGGATAACCAAATGTGGATGTACCAAAAAGTTTTTGCATGTGTCCAGTGGATTTGTTAATCTTTCGAATATTAAATTCATCCAATAGATAGATATCTCCTGTTTGTTCATGAATGGCTAATTCTTTAGGATCATGTAACATGATTTGGGTTGCAAGAGTTGAGTTGTTTGTGTCCATGCTGCCACCACCAGCGATGGTTTCAATTGAGTAAGAAGGTGAAACATATTGTTGTGCATGTAGTGCCTTGAATGTGGTGAGTAGCATGGCTAAAGTAACTAACACAAGACACATCAAGCGTCCAATACCTTTCATTCTATGACCTTTCGAATAAAAACAATTTCAGTGAAGGTGTGAATTTTTTTTTTAAGAAACAACAATACCAACAAAAGAGCATCCAAATTCACAACTATTGACTCTTCCATGCTACCAATCGTGGAACAATTACCCGTGACTCGCTTTGTAAACTCCAAAATGATTCCCTTTTCGAAATGGATGTTTCTCATGTCCATTGGAGAACTACAAGTTAAAGCAAGAAATATCTGGAAATGTAACATGGTCACCACAGAGATATATGTTAAATGTTAGAGAACTCTTGGTTTCCTAGGAGTTGAATGCAACACAACATAATGATTACTATTTTAATGTGTTTGGTTCAACCAAGTACTTAACAGTGATTGAATATCATCTTGGTGTGAACAGGTGGACAAACAGACCGAATCATTGGTCTTCAGTTTGAAAGTTAAAGTTGTGAGCTTTGATTCTATCGGTCAGTCGAATGCTATCTTGTACGAAATTAATTGGATGAAGCATGTGTAAGTGGAAAATAAGGTCAGTACCCTTGTCTGGCATTTCTGATGGATCGAAACAAGTTGTGATGAAGGTCAGATACTTTTCTACTTGATCCTGGATCCAATCATTGGTTTCCTCTAAAGAGGGCATGCATTCGCTCAGCTCTACAACATGTTCCTTGAGGAATGCAATTGAATTGCATGGTTTTTCAAAGGAATTCATCAAGTCTGATTTGACAATACTAAAATTGAAATCCTCATTCTTAATTGGTGTTGCAATTAGTTCCAAAAAATCCATTTTTAAATCTGGGGGAAGTAAATGACTTGTTCTGACCTTATCTGAGTGTTGCTTTCTATTATTTAGTAATTTCCTCATGTCAATATCCGAAAGTTTGAATAGATTTTCCTGTTCAATATAATAATTATCAAGGAGTATCAAATGTAGGCCAATTAATATATCATCTTCGACCAATAATTCATTGCAAGGAAGTTGTGGCAAGATATTTTCCATGAAATAGTTTGCCTTTTCTATCATTTTCAACATGCATTTGTGAATCCATTCGAGTTCTTGGGGGTCCAACTGTTTGCTTATTTGAGGAGAAACTCTATTGGCAACTGATTTTAAAAATTCAATATAGAGAGGAATGGTATTTTCAAAATCAACTGAAAGTTCATTCTTTAAAATTGGCTTTTTCACACAAAATAGGCACTTCTCAAAGAGTTTCAATAGACTAGAGTCTCTTTTAAACTCTAAACAATGATCAGCATGTGGAATATAGGTATCAATTGTATGTGGTAAACAATTCACGGAAACTAGAATCTTCTTTGTTTGAATTTTGGCTAATCTTTGCATGAGAATGTGTTGTTCTGGAAGAAATCTCAAATTTTGCAATGGGTCAAAGTTCAAAATCATGAAAAAGAAAGTCTTGTCCTCAGCAGATGCAAGCCGGTTAAACTCTTCAATAATTCTTTCTCCAAATAACTCAAATTGGAACATTCCACAAACAAAATATGTCTGCAACCAATCAAGGTCATACCACTGATTTAACTTTCTTAAGGAATCACTCTCATCTTTGAAATAACTCAATGTTCTACTCATAAATATCTGATTGACAGTATTAGAATCGTATAAAATTATCTTATGCCACTTTGAACTAACAAATGAACATTTTTCAATGAGAAATTTGGTATCAATAAACTCAAATATCAAAGCCAACACATGATCTTCGATTGTCAATTTAAACTTCTTGTCATTTTCACCTGCAATTGATTTCTTCTGACTACTGTATGCAGCACCCTTCCAGATTATATCAATAATTTGCAAAGGATCAAGATAACGGTCATAAATAGCTTCCAAATCAATATCTATTGAGAGAATATCATTATCCATTCGTGGCACAATTGCTTTATAAGAATTGTCAGCAGAGTTGTGTAATTCAATCGAAGTGAATGTCATTTTCATTTCTTCGACACTGTCAAATGTTGCAAATCTCTCTCCATCAACAATTTTCGAATCTCTCATATAGGGTGATTGTTCATCATCTATTTCAATGTCTTCACTTGTTTCTCCTCCAACCGAAAGAAAGAGAAAATTATCTAGAGGACTCACATAAGAATCACATGTTGTTGATAATTTAGTAGGAATTTTGTGATTGAATAACCATTGATCGATGAGTGATGTGGCATTTAAAAATGTTCCTTCTCTGTCATCGTTGAAATCATACCATCCTCCCTCTCCATCACACGGCATTTTTTTTTATTTGTGAAAATGTATTGTAATAGTCCAGTTTATGAAGTAATGGGATCAATTTCGGGTATGCATTTCGGATCAAATCAGAATTGCACCAATGTGAGAATTGTAATCATCATCAAGGACTCCTTAGTTGAGTAGGAATCATAGATGGTTGAAAAACAATTAATCTATTGGAAGTAATGAATTGTTCATCCTTAAACACTGTATCAACCCATCTAGATGTATGCGTTTCGCTAATTGTTAGAAATATCTAAACTGTAACTGAGTTCAATTGGTGAGTATTATTTATTTCAATGCGGATCTTGAGGGTGAGGCTTAATTATCATGTTGTTGAATCGATTGTTAGGTGTAACGAGTATTGCTTGTTGAAGATGTTCAATGTCAATACTGTTACTGCAGTCGGTACGTAAATTCAATATATATATTCTGATGATTTTATTTCTAATTGTATAGAATGTCCACCTGCTGCTTGCTCTCTTTTTAAGGGTGAACGGATTAATTTGAAGAGTTGTGAATGTATAATGTTTTTAGATCAAATTACTGTTCCTGCTCTCCTTACTGTTGTCAATCCATCTAAGAATATTGGATCTCTTTCCATGAAAGTTGGAGGTGATGAATTCTCCTCAGCTCTGGTTCCAATGGATTTGTCAATACTATTCCTCTCCAAGTTGCACACAAAAACCTCATTCTTCTCAATAATGGATCTCGAATAGTTCAATTGGGAACTATCCAGGAAGTCCAACTATTTGGTTATGTTGTTAGTGGTAAAACTCCTGTTATTTGAAAGAAATAGTTCCATTAATTTGGAACCATTGGAAAGTGCAATAAGAGCAACCACTGCAAGTTATGAAGAATTCAATTTCTGTCCATCTGCTCCAGGTAAAATAATGATGTATTATTCTTCATTTACTCTTTCCATTCCTTTCAGCGACACAACTTGTAAACGATCTGGAAAAACAAACTATATGGGTGCTAATGTTTATATGGTTAATGTTTCCAATCTTAAAGGTGGCACTATTGAGGTATCTGATATGGTATATTAATAAACCAGTACATACCAAGTTATTATTCTACAACTTTAAAGAATATAGTACTACAACCTTGCTAATATAATATTTTAAAGTTGAGTGGCAGCTTTGCTTCCTGGCTTGATGGTTGCTTTGCCAGGAGCAATTTTTTAAAACATTCAATTTACTGCGTGACAATTCAATTCTCAATCTTTAATAATGAGATTTAAATAAAAACAAAAGAACTGCTGTTATGGAAATAAGGCAACACCAGTCTTTCCTTTTTGAAAAATTTAGACAAATGACGTTACACTGCGGTGACAAGTAGAACTTTTAAAAAAAAATAGCTATTCACAACATTCATCAAGAAATGGGTGGAAGTGGTAAGTTTCATCATCCACTATCGAAACTAAACTAAACTAAAGTTTCTAGATCAGATCTTGGTTTAAAACCATGGTTTATGCTTTACGAAATCGAAGAAAATTTAAGTACGGGAGACATTGTTTTATTTTCAACAAGATCCATACCCGGAAGAACATTCAGACATTGCACAGAATCTAAATATTGTCACGTAGGAATAATTGTTAAACTGCCAAAATCTGACAAATCAAATTATGGAAACTCTGAGAATAGTAATATATTAAACACAACAGGAATGAAACAACCACCAACAGCAGAACATGTCTATGTATTAGAAGCACAAGTTGATTATGATGGATTATTAGAAATTGCAAAATCAGCTGCTTCCGATTCAACCTCTACAAGTCAACAAGCTGCAATCAATTTTAAAGTTAAAACTTGGGCAAGTTTACAAAGATTGAGCTCAAAATTATATAGTGGATATTATGATTTAGTTTCGGTTAGAAAGTTGAAATATTTACATGGAAAGAAAGGTGCTGATAAAATTCAAGAAGAATTAATGGATTTATTATTTACTAGAGATTCTAATAATTCAGCAACTGAAGAGGGAAAGATTTCGAATATTCTTGAGAATGGTATTTCATTTACAATTCATCCACATTATTTCCAAAACTTTTTTAGAGATTCATTGTTTGAGAATGGTTTAATTTATGCTTCTCCAGTTGAGGATCGTCAAATTATTGTGAGTGCTTATTTCACCGCTTTTATTTATCAGAGATTGGGAATTTTTGATATGGAAAACAAATCACTCATTACAAAATTCACACCATTCCATTTTTCTGAAGATTCCACTTACAAATTACCTTTCAACAAGTCATTTGTAATGGGTTTGGAAAGTCCAATGTACATTTATTTGGATTATGAAGTATTTGCTGATCAGGTGAAAGTGGAAAACAAACCTCTTCCGCTTCCTGTAACTGATTTTCCAATTGTTGATAAAATTGTGAGAGAGAGAATGACATTTAATGAGTCAATTCTTGGTACATTGAGATCTGGTGATTTGATTTTTACTCAGGAGGAATCATCTGTTGGAAAGGCAATAAGAAGAGCTTGGAATGGTTCAGTATTCTCTAGAGTGGGTGTTATCATTAGAATTCAAGGTCAACACTTTGTTTATGACATAGCTCCATATTATGTGAGTCAGGAGGAAGCCAAAATACCTCAAACAAAGATTTTAGAAGGAAGAATTCAATCATTACACTCCTATATTCACTCAACTCCATTCACTAAAGTAACTGTGAGAAAATTAGAAAATGAAGGAACCAATGTTTCTGTCAGAATGCAAGAAAAACGTGTTCATGTAGCTCTAGAATTCCAACAAACATTGGAATGTCCACTCAATAAGAAGATTCGTGAAGTTTTTGATAATATTGATGCTAACAGTTATATTCCAAGAATTAGATTTGATATTTCAGGAGTTTTCTCATGTGTATTTGTATTACTAATGCTCAAACAATTGAGATTAATTAATGTGAGTGATGAACCAGCTGATCTTTTATCTTACACTCCTCAGAGTATTCTTGATTTTAAGAAATTGAATGGTGATTACAAATTAACTGATGAATTAACTGTATTGAATGCCTTTGTTACAACTGGTAACCATAAAGTTTGAGTTATTTGACTCTAAATGTTAACTCTCAAAATCTTTGTTGTTCTTTTAAAGTCATGAATAAAATTTTCGCGCCAAAATTGTATTATTCAAAAAAACACAAGTAAAAAAAATGGTTTCATCACCTGCCATGATCGACCCACCTTCACCAACACAAAATGATACACAGAGTAGTGTATCACAATTTCCGGAGGAGCCCGAATGGTTGAAAACAAGACAGTTTTTAACGCATGATTTTTTAAAAAAGCAAACAGGTGAATTGAATGTTGCTCAGGGTTTTTCTCTTGAATCACTCCCATCAAAAGTACAGGAATATATTATTATTGAAGAATTATTAAATTGTTTGATGGGATTTGAAGGAAAATATATTAGATGTGTTTCACAAATTGAAACCGATCAAGATTCGTATATGACCACTGAAGAAGGTCTTCCGATCACTGATATCACATTATTGGAAACTTACAAATATTCTCTTCTTTGTGAAATCGACTCTTCACTCCATGATATGGTAAATAGAATATTACCACTTTGTGAAAAACATACAAGAGTGTCTAGTTTTTTGGAAAAAAGATCGGGTTATGGTAATGGTCTTGTTTGTCAGGCATTTTGCTCGGCACTGAGAGCTTTGGAAAAGGAATACCTTATGTTTATTAATCAATTGGATTTACTCTTCAAACAAGATCAAATATCTCTACAAAAATTATACTATCACCTTCAAACAGGTGCTTGGAAAACAATTGAAATTTTGGATAGATTGGTTGGAGAAATATTGAAGGATAATGCAAAAGGAGGTTCTTTATTGAATGTGCTTCAAAATGTTTCCAGAGTAATTAGTTCAGATGAGAAAACTCAAAAGTTATTCAATTTTATTTTTACCAAATCGTGTGCTCCCTATTTTGAAATGATAGAGTCGTGGATTTTTAAGGGTGAAATTGAGGATTTATACGAAGAATTTTTCGTAGAAGAAAATAAGAATGTAAGAAAGGAACAGCTACTTGAAGATTTTAACTCATTATATTGGGATTCCAAATACTCCATAACACGAGAGGTGCCATTCTTCTTAACAAAGCTTAGTGATAAGGTTTTAACTTGTGGTAAATATTTGAGTTTACTCAAAGAATGTGGCCAGCGAGTGGATAAACGTATTGTAGATAGAATTAATTTTGCTGATGGGAAAGCAATATCAATAATTGAAGAAGCTCACAATCATGCTGCCAAGCAAGTTTTGGATTACTTCTTTGGAGATGTCAAAGTAATGGATCGTTTAAAGTCCATTAAGTATTATTTTTTATTCGATCATGGTGACTTTTTCGTGCACTTTATGGACACAGCAGAACAAGAGAATGAACTTGCCAAGAAGAGTACGGATGTTTCGTTATCGAAACTTCAATCCTCGATAGAATTTGCTGCCAAAACTTGCTCGATACCCAACGACGAATATAAGGATAATCTCACCTGTAGTTTGAAACCTATGAATTTGGCCAACTTTTTAAGTATTATCAAACAGCTTTCCTCATCCAACAGACTGGATGCAGCAGTGCTAGAACAGCAACAATTACAAGAATCTCCAATTGAGGGCTATGAAGCATTCTGTTTAGAATATAAGGCAGAGTGGCCAATGTCTCTCATCATCAATAGGAAGAATATTACCAAATATCAAATTTTATTCAGACACTTATTCTGCTTTAAGTATGCAGAAAGATGCCTCTGTAATACTTGGATTAATCACAAATTTTCAAAGGAGCTGAAATTGGGGACATCCTTCTCAACATTTTATGCATTAAGGCACAAGATGATACATTTCATTCAACACTTTTTATCATATGCTCTCATAGAAGTTGTTGAAAAGAATTGGGTAGAAATGGAAAAGAAAATCAAAACAGCAACAAGTATAGATGAAGTTATCAAGAGTCACGATCAATTTTTGGATTCTTCACTGAATGGCTGTTTAGTTTCTTCCACTGATGCCTTCAAGTGCTTGACCAAGCTTGTATCTTGTTGCAACAGTTTTTCAAAATACATGAATCAATTCTCCACTGTAATTAGTAATAATTTGAATGAAGATGTTCAGGAATCAGATGAACTAACAGATAAATTCGAAAGAAGACGTGAAAGAATAGAACAAGCATCTGAACTGGCTAAAAACACAGTCCAAGATGACAATTATAGACGAGCCATTTTAAAATTCACCCAAGTATTCGAGACAACCCTTAATCAACTCAGATCTCATACAGCTCACATTTTTACATTATCCATGAGTTTTGACAAGGAATCAACTCACTATTAAGCAAATTTATTAATAATAAATTTAAAAATGGCGGCAAAATCTACAGTTTCAAAGTTAGAAAAAATGTCTAGTGATGAGTATGATGAACCACTCTCTCCAAACACTCTCTACAGGGAGCAGTTGGGAAGTATGTTTGATACCTACAAATCAATGCAAGAGCAGAAGGAAACAATCACGTTGGAGGAAATAAGAGAAGTCATACAATTATCAAACCTGAATATTTCGATTGTGGATTTTACTGAGGCATACAAGATGAAGATCGGAATGGATAGGAGTGCAACTAGGGAAGAATTTATTTCGATACTGAAGGATATTCTATCACCACCTTCCGATGCTGATTCAAGTCCTAAAACAGCATCACCTAGAATTAATTCCTCATTGGATTTTCAAGAAAAATGTATTATGGATGTAAAGAGAGAAAAACATTTGACGGAACATAAGAGATATATTAGGGATCACCCTTTATTGCATCAAATATTGTTTGATTTCTTGAATACTACTTTGATTTATCAGCCGGATGATGTCTTTTCGTTTGCCTCAGAATATTTCGAAAAGCTGTCTGCAGTTTCAAGAAAAATCAAGTCAAACAAGAAGGTTCTTATAGTTTCTGGAGCTGTTGTATCGTCAAGCAATTTTGCATTCAAGGTGCAATCAACTTTCCCTCATGACATTGAAAGAGCTGTGAGCTATACAACAAGAAAACCTAGGTCAGACGAAGTGGAAGGAGTTCATCACTTCTTTGTGCCTTCCAATGAAACAATGAAAGAAATGATGAAAGATCACATGTTTTATGAAATTGTACAGATAGGAAATGATTATTATGGAAATGCAAAGAGTGAAATTGATTCTATACTGGAAAAAGACAAGGTTTGCCTTGTGTTTGCTAACTTGAAAGGAGTTCAACAATTACAAATGATTTTCAAAGAACAAAATATCAATACTGCCACAGTTTATGTCAAACCTGTCACCACAGCCAAGTATTCAACAAGTATAACAAAGCTTTCAAACGAAGAAATGAGTTTCGATTATTGTTCAAACAGAGTTGCCATGATAGAAGAGGAGATTAAGCAAGATTTATACAGTTTCTATGATTTTGTAATTGCTTTTGATGATATCTATATGCCTGAAAGTGAAATACCACTAGAGTATGAAATGCCAAATAATCTTTACAATTTCATTTACAAATTTATTAGCAATAAATAATTTAAACAGATTCATTGTTTTGAGTGTTTGGATCTGACTCAGTAGTTGTATTACCGCCATCAGTTAAGAAGCTTCTAACATTTGTTCTGCAGATTGGGCACTTATCAATTCTTGAAAAACATTCATGACAAACACACTTATGTTTGCATGGTAAAATAGTAATATCTCTTGGTTCAGAGAAACAAACAATACATTCCTCAACTTCGTTTTCATCATTCTCATCGGCACCGTATACTTCTTCCAATTCAAATAATTCTGACTCAGTTTGAGCAAATATTTTAACAACATTTCCTCTATAATATACACCTTCTTCCGAGTTTTCATATCTCTTAAAATTACAAATCACGTAAAGTGATTGGAGTTCTCTATCGTAATCAAGTGAGCTATCTTCTCCCTCATATCTTTTTAAGGTATCTGATGAATTAGTTGGTTTCAATACAATAACAAGTGGAAGTTTAGAATCGGATTGGATTGTTTCATCTTCGTCAGCAAGTAAATCACGAGTAAGTTGATTACCCAATCTTTCTTCCTCTGTATTCTGAATTTCAGGTGCTGTTGTTTCTACTTGGCCTTCAGCATTTTCAGCTTCCTCGTTATTGGTATTATTATTTGTTTGAGGAGTTTCTCTCACAATTAGTGATGTAAAATAATTATCAACTACGTTTTGATCAATCATTTCGTCCACAGGCATTTCAAATGATTGGTTTAATCCCTTATCAAAATAAATAAGATCACTCTTTTCTACATATTCCTCATATGTCAAAAGTCTATTCATATCTATTTGAGAAAGAGGAGTTTCATAAACTGATGCTGTAATATCATCCACTTGATTTTCATTCACATCCAATAAACCTCTTTCCATATTTTCGTCATCCTCCAAATGTTGATCTTGTTGATAATTTTCCTTTCCTTTCTCCTTTGCTTCATTTACAATTTTTTCAAAGTTATCCTTAAAAGGTTGTAAAATTTTTCTCTTGAAAGATAATTCTGAAACACCCCAAAATAATTGAACACTTGATTTGACAAGAGTGTCAAAATTAAACTTTACACCATTCAATTTTCTTTGATCATCTTGAGCAGTAATGCATGAAAAAGTATTCTTCTTCAAATGAACAGTGCCATTAACTCTATTTACAGTTAAAACAGGTGAAGTAATACTTCCTCTAAAAAGTGCTTGGACATACGAACGAATATTTCCTTCTCCCCACATACTTTCAATATTATCAAAATTTGCAATCTTTTCCAATTAATGATTATTTGTTCCTATGATTATTATTAGATAATATAACATACATTCACAATATTAAATGCTCCTGATCGGATAACATAATACAAATAAGAATTTGAAAATGTAGTTTTCAATAATCTAAAAAACCAATACAACAAGAATACATAAATCATCATTATAAATAAATTATACATTTCTGGACTGAAAACATTAGGATAAATAACATCCGATGTTGATGAAAATATGAACCACCAACTTGCAGAAGTAGTACTAGTCATTTCTCCACCAGCAGTATTACTCAACGAAGCTCCTCCTCCAACAATACTATTCGTTACATCCCCTAGCCAACTACCAGAAGAAGCTCCTCCAACAGCCTGATTCAGAGAGGATGAGAAGAGAGCGTGCTCTGATTTCATTTTTTATCTTTGAATCTAATGTTGTATTAGAACCTCATCATTGATGATAAGAAACTATCCTAACTGTAGACTGATGTTCCGATTGATCTATTGATGGAGAAATTATGTTGCTGAAGAATAATTTAATGTTTTTGATGAAGAAGATGAAGCAGCCAAATTTTGATGAATCAAACAAAAGGCTTGATTTTGCAATAACAATAAAAATAAAATTAGATTCAAAAAAAAATATTCAACCACACATTGTTCCGTTTTGTTGTTGTTACTATTTTTAGCCTTGAAAATCACATTGTAGCTTGTACAAATTGTTAAATAATAATACATCATACTCTCTGATCATCGTATTGTAGTGATATAGAGTACCTAGGAGTAAATTGATTTAATATTCCGATTGATTTTTGTATCATACAAAATATAGATTAAAAAAGATGTCAGATAGTACTGTTATTTCTGCAGCACTTCCTACTCAAAAGGATTTGACTAACTCTGAAGCCATCATGGAAATTTTAAAGAAGGAAAATAGATTCCCATCAGATGAAGAAAATAAGAAAAGAGAAGAAGTTCTTGCAAAATTGGATGGCATTATTAAAGGATGGGTTAAACAAGTGTGCCTGAAACAGGTATGTTGCTATAAAGTGAATATAAAACTAAATTATTTAATAATAATAATAGGGTTTGTCTGAGGAATTTGTATCATCAGCTGGATCCAAGTTGGTAACTTTTGGTTCCTTCCGTTTGGGAGTACATGGTCCTGGTGCGGATATTGATACGTAAGTTTAATTTGAATAGCAACAGTAGTGACATTTCATAATTTAGATTGTGCATTGTTCCTAACATGGTTGAAAAACACCACTGTTTTACAGATTTGCATGATATTTTAAAACTAAGACCTGAAATTGCAGAACTTAAACCAGTTCCAGATGCATATGTACCTTTGATTACCATGGTTTTTGATGGTGTAGAAATTGACTTGTTGTTTGCTAGATTATCTAGAACTGTTATTCCTGCTGATTTGGATATTTTGGATGAATCAAATTTGAAAGATGCAGATGATGAAACTCAACGTAGTTTGAACGGTCCTCGTGTTGCTGATCAAATTTTGAAACTAGTTCCAAATCAAGAAAATTTCAGAACTACCTTGAGATGTATTAAATTGTGGGCAACCAGAAGAGCAATTTATGGTAACATTGTAGGATATTTGGGAGGTGTTGCTTATGCCATTTTAACAGCAAAGATTTGTCAAATGTATCCAAATGCTGCCCCTTCAACACTGTTAACAAAATTCTTTACCGTCTACCAACAATGGAACTGGGGAAAGGTACCTGTATTATTAAGACCAATCGAGGAAGGAACTCTTAATTTTAAAGTTTGGAATCCAAAGCTTAATCCAAGAGATAAACAACACTTAATGCCAATCATTACACCATCATATCCATGTATGAATTCCACATTTAACGTTTCAAAAACAACTTTAAAGGATATGAAGAATGAATTTGAAAGAGGAGCATCTATTACACAAAAGGCAGAGAATGGACTTGAAAATTGGGAAACTTTATTTGAAGCAACAGACTTCTTTGTAAGATATAGTAATTACTTACAAGTTGAAATTAATACATCAAACGAGGTTGACCACCTTAAATGGATTGGTTTCATTCAATCTAAAGTAAGATTTCTTATTCCAAAGTTAGAAGCAGTTCCTGGATTAACGATCCATATTTATCCAGACTATTTCCACAATAACCAAGGAGGAGCTTTTTCTTCATATTTTTATATAGGATTAGAATATAAACAAACCAAACCAGGAGAAGGATCAGTAGTAAATCTTGCATCTTGTATCGCTGAATTTGAGGAATTACTTACTTGGCCAGATAAGAATGAAAATATGGAAAAACCAAAGATTCAACCAATCAAGAGAAATGCAATTCCAGAATTTGTTATTTCAAAGAAGAAAAAGAAGGAACTCATGAAAAAGAATAAGGCACAAAAGAGAAAGGCAGAACAAGACGACGAAAAGAACAAACCAAGTGAAGAAACGGAAGCTACTGCAACAGCCACAACTTCGACAGATGGAACTACAGAGAATGGTGAGTCCGCAGCAAAGAAGGCAAAGGTAGACGAAACTCCAGCAGTAAAGAGAGAACATAAGGTTGAACTTTTATTGGGTGATGACGATGACGATTTACTTGCTTTGTACTCAAAAAAATAAATAAAGTTTGTTAGTGTTTTCAACAAGAGAGGATTTTATTTGTCATCCAAGTCCACATTTTGAGCATCTAGATTAATGTTTTCAGATTTCGATTTTCCAAAGAATAATTCTTTTAAACTGAATGTTGACCTCCTGTGAGTTGAGGCAGTGGATGGTTTCCGTATTGTTGCATATTTTGAGGCAGAGGAACCTGAGCTGTCCAACTCTACATCTAATTCTGCTGTCGAACCTGGTGATGAGAAATATTCGTCTTCCTCAGTCTTCTTTGGTTTTGATCCGCCTCCTCTTAATGGTCTTCTTACCTTAGAAGAAGTATTTTCAATTTCGATTTGTGGTGGTGGTACTGTTACAATTTTGGTATGCTTCAAAATATCAAGTTCTCTTTTGAGCGTGTTGATAGTATCATTCAATTTGGACCTTTCTTCGACGAACATGTCTGCCTCTTTTTTGGCTTTTCTTGTTTGTTCAACAATTATATTGTTAAGCTCTGTAAGTCTTTCTTCCTTCATTCTGATCTTCTTCTCAGCCAGTGATAATTTCATTATAATCTCAGAGTTTTCATTATGAACTTGTGAAAGGTTAACAGTTACTTGTTCCAAGTTTCTTTCTAACCATTCAATTTTTCTTGAATATTTCTTGATAATATTTTGATTAGATAAAGTATTGTACTTGTCTGTAATTTCATCTAGTTGTACTTCTAGTTCAATAACTTTATCAACTCTGTTTGATAAATCTTCGAGAAGGTTATCTCTTTCAGATTTCAGATTCTTGTTGGTAACTTCCAGTTCTCTTATTCTTTCTAAAGCTTCACTAAGCCTTTCACTTTCTGGAACTTGAGTAAAAACTGATGAAGGTGCTTCTTCATTGGTTACAACAGGTTCTGTAAAGTAATCCGAGTCATCAATAGCAGTTGGTGTTGGTGGAATTTGAAGTACTACTTCTTGTGGAGGAGATGGCAGCATGAACTCTGCTTCATTGAAATCAGTGTCACCAGTTTCATCACCATCATCATCAGAATCGTCGTCAGATTCGTCCATTTCTTCTTGGATATTCTTTAAATCAGTTTTAATTTTTCTCAAAGTTAAGAAAGACTCTCTTCTCTTTCTCAATCTGTCTCTGTCTGATTCCTTTTTAGCGGTCTTTGTTATCTTTTTGAACTTTTTATCAATAAAGTTCATTACAAGCTCAAGGTCTGGATCGTCTTGTTTGGATTGAAGTGTTAAGAGTTGGATTTTTGATTCATTGAGTTGCCTACAGTAATGTTCCATTTGCTTCTTGTGTTCTTCAACTTCAGAATCTTTTTCTTTGACCACATACTCCAACTTTCTGCGCTCTTCTTTCATAGAGTCTTTCACTTCCTGGCATTCATTGGTTTTTAGTTGAATAATTTTCTCTAAATCATTTCTATAACTTTCAGCTGTTGCCAAGTAGTCAGATTTCTCTTTGAGCTGTTCTTTTAAGATGTGAATGTCTTCCAATGATTGCGCACCCTCTTCTTTAGCTTGATTAATTTCATCCTTCAATTGAATGTTTTCATCCATAATCCTATTTCTGAATTGTTTTTCTTCTACCAATTCCTTCTCCAAAAGTACACACTTCTCCCTGTATTTGGAAAGGGTAGGTAAAAGTTCGTTAAGCTTTTCTTCAAGTTCTTGACGCTTTAGATCTGCTTCCTTTGCGTCAGATTCTTTGGATGTAGTTTCAGTTGGATCTTGAATTTTGATTTCGGTTTTGATTCCTCCTTTCTTGTAAATTTTCAGTTCTTCTTCTATACCATTTGTATATTCCTTCAACTCTCTGATTTCCTCCTTAGCTTTGTCCAATAATTTCTGAAGCTCCTTGGCAGAAAGTTCTCTATTTACCTTAGGCTTGTTCTTAATATTCTTAGCTCTAAAACCGAATCTAAGGGTGGAAAGTGTTTCATCCTCGTTATAGGAACTCATAGAACAGTTTATAATCAATGTTGTTCTAGAGTTACCTCCCAAAGAGTCTTGTAATAATCTTGTGAGTTTTGAATCTCTGTATGGCACAAATTTGGACTATTTTCACAACATTAATATTATTTTGAAGTCTTAAACTTACCACACCATCTGTTAAGGCATTAATAACCATACCCAGTGCTGACAAGGATTTGTTAATATTCTTTGCTTCTTCAAGTGTTTGGCCTGATGCTCCGGTTTTCTTGACCTTTTCTGAACCAGCCAAATCTACCAAAAATAATTTACCAGTTTTTGAATCTAAATTAACCAAGTGCTTTTGTCCAATAGTGATAATAAAGATGCTGTGAGATCGTGAGCTTTCATCGTTCATTCCTTTGATCGAGTAAGATAATTAATATCTTTTAAACTTACTTGTAGAGGAAACAACACGATTTCCAGCTCCAACTTTCAATAAATTATACACTTCTTCCACACTTGTGACATATTCCTCAGTTGCTCCTTTAATATATACACCTCTTCCACTTTCTCTGTCTTCCTTAATCTTTAAATCTTGGTGATGTGCTATTCAAAGTTGTTAATACAATACTATTATAATTACTCAACATACGATCCAGTAAATCTCTTATTTTTTCCAAATAAATTTCAATATAAGATATTTGGATTGTAAACTCAATATCAGGATCTGAATTTTCCACTCTATCAAATATTTCCTCAATCATTCTTGGAATTAATCCTTTCAAATTTGAATCAGTGCAATATCCCTTATGATCTTCATTTGGTCCCATCATGGTATATGATTTACCTATAAGCAATTATTAGCATTTTCATGAAAGAACCAAAGTCAACATACCACTACCAGTTTGACCGTATACAAATACAGTTCCCTATTAAGCGTTTAGTATTGTTTTATAAAACAACATCAACCTACGTTATATCCCTTAAAAATATCTAGAATGGATTTATAATGATGATGAAGAAGAATACATACCCTCAACAACAGGTTTTCCTACTACATTAAAAAGGTCACCCTGTTTGGAACCACTCTTGAAAATATGATCGAACGTAAAGTCATGCTTTCCGTTTTTGTTCTATTAAATCAAATGATGATGAATATTTTCTTCTCAAAATACAAAGATGATAATTACATTTAATTTACATGTTTTTCCATCAAAATCAACTACCTCTCCGCCACCCATCTGCTTTTCAAGCGTATTCAAGGGTCTAAAACGACAAACGACCTGAATATTACTTCCTCCAAATTCCTCTGTCATTTTTTTAAGGGTTGTTGGTTACGGAATTTACTTTGCTACGAAATTTTTCTAAGGAGTTGGAACAAGTCCATTCATCATCATAATTAATTTGATTTGGTTTGATGCTCAAAGTGTTAGTGTTGTAATAGAGAATATTCTCGAAATGAATTGTATCTCTGCCATGATGTGATTTGTCTGAACTGTTCCAATGTCGAATTTAATTTGCAGATTTTTCTGACATTCAATAATGTCTAGTTTTACAAATTGTAGTAAGAAAGATTCAGCTCTCTCAGAGGGATTGAGTTTTAGAACCTAAAATTACTGCTCGTTTAGCTCCTGTTACACTTGGGATATTGGAAACCCTCTTCTTTTCATAGAGATAGGCAAGGAGGGCAAATAACATTCCCTCTTTAGCATTAGAATCTAATGCTTGTCCGTCCTCAAGCTTTTCATGAGAATAGATTGAAATAGGTCTTTTAAAGGTAGAATTCAAGAGGTGAGAAAGTGTTTCCATTAAGAAAGAGTTCTTTTGGCCTCCACCTGCAACAATAACATCAAAATCATCGATATTCAACTTGTTGCAAACCATTTCATAAGCCTTTACAATGCTATAGGCAGTAAAGTCTGTAAATGTTCTAGCGACGATACAAAATAGTGGATCAGATTTGTTAGATGTTCTTAATTCCAAAGGTTCCAATAATTTCTCAACTTGATCTCTGCCAAAAAGTTCTCTTCCTGTAGTTTTTGGGAATGGCATTTCTAAATAATTTCCATAAATTTTCAATAGTTTGTCAAATAATGATGTATCGGCAGCAAATGTACTCCTAGCCATATCACCATTCTCATCCATTTGAAGTTCTCCACCAGAAATAACTCTAACGCAGTCATCAATTAAGGCATTTCCTGGACCAGTATCAAAAGAAACTGTCAACGAAGAAGCATCTTCCACCTGAATATTTAGAGGAGGAACAAAGGTAACATTTCCAATTCCACCAATATTTTGGATTGCCCTCCACTTGGTTGGATGCCTTAACATTAAAAAGTCAACTAGTAAAATTCATATGACAATTCTTTTTGAATTATAATACGTACATATGGAAGTCAATGGAGCACCTTGTCCACCCAGAGCTACATCACTAGTTCTGAAATTTGAAATAACTGGTAATCTTAAATATGCAGAAATTTCGCCAGGTTCTCCAATTTGTAATGTTGAACGAACTATAGATTCGTCCAATGATTCACCTTCTCTGAATTTGTTACTTTCCACTTGATGATAAATAGTTTGACCATGGGATCCTATCACATCAATACTCTGCAAAGCAATATTATTCTTTAAACAAGTATTTTCAATAGCTAATGCAAAATGCTTTCCAATCAAGGTATTCATTTCACAAAATTCCTTTGCACTCAATTGATTTGATCGCATCAACTTGAAAATTCTATCTCTCATATTCGATTCCCAAGGAATTGATTCAAATGCTACTACTTTCATGATCGGAATGGGCAATTCATGATGTTCAATAAATGTACTTCTTGTAGTAGTATCGTCACTAATTTCACAAATAACAACATCAATGGCATCAACTGATGTTCCAGAATTTACTCCAACACAAATTAATTTATCATCACTCATTTTCAAGCTAATTCACCAATTAATTGTGTAAATAGTGTAGTACTATTAGAACAAGTAAATAATTAATTATTCAATATTTTGTGAAGATGCAACTCTCCAATTTTTTGTAAAATTTTTAAAAAATAAAAAGAATCCGAATTAAAAATGAACAGACTCATTCTCTGTGGCAATCATCACCAACATCATTGCCTGTTGTCGGCTTCTTTGAGTCGATCATCACCACTCTTAAAATTTGCTAGTAACAAGTGGAATATGAATAGGAATACAGGACGTAATTTTTCTTCTTCCTTCAGAGTTATGGATGTTACCTTCTCTCCGGAGGAATTACAAGTTTTGAAGGAATTGAGACAAAGTATGGATGCACCAGAACCAGAGAAGGATAATCGCGTGAAAAAAGGTTCTAAAGGAGACTTTTTACCTGATCCTGACTTTGATTATAGCAATCTTTCTCCTGATGAATTTCTTGAAGCCTTGAGAAATAAAAAACCAAGAGAAAATGAAGACGAACTCCAAGGTAGAGACTTGGAAAAGGATAAAAGAATGTTTGATTTACTTGAAGAATTGTTAAACAATCCAGAACTTGACCCAACTGAGGAACAAATTGAGGAACATAAAAGAAGAGCAACAAGATCTCTTTTGGAAATGGATGAAGACCAACTCACAAATGGACAATTACCAATTATTTCATATGATGAATTGAATAAGAAATTTTATAGAAAGGTATATATTGAAGAAACACAAACAAAGGAAAATACTCCAGAATTCAGAGTTCGTATTGGTCAAGAACAACTTTTACGAACAACCACCAACAAGGTAGTAACAGTTCCATCAAAAGAAATTGCTGCTGTTGCTGCTGGAGAATGGGAATTGCAAGAAGAATATGTAAGACCTGCCACCCTTCCTTTCACAGAATTACTTTGCAGAATTGAGGATGTTAAACGTGAAATTGATTTCTCAGTTAGCTACAATATGAAGAAAACCATTCATGGATTTTTCGATGGAGAATTTGTTTGCTTACGTCAAGGAATGGGAGATGAAAAATTCACAAATTCAATCAAGGAACATTGGGATCCTCTTGTTCAATGGTTCAATAAGGAATTTAACACAGAACTTGTAGTTCTTGGAGAAGATAGTAGTTTTGCTGATGATCCAGCACAAGAAGATGCTCGTATCAAGTTTATTGAACGTTATACCACCTCCGAAGGTATAAGATTATTTAAAAAGACAGAAAGTGTAAAATATTTGTTTGACAGAATGTCACCATCTGGTTTGGTTTTATTGAATGCAATGGTTGAAGTTACAGGATCTGTAGTTATCGCATCTGCTTTATATGCTGGAAGAATTAATGCTAGACAAGCTGCATTGGCAACTCAATTACCAGTCAGAGAACAAACAAATACTTTCGGATTAGTTATGGGTGAACATGATTTGCAATTTGCTGAACAATTTTGCAAGCTCTCAGCTTTGGAATTGCTTTTGGAAATTCATCCACTTTCTAGAGACGTTTCTGATTCATATAGTAAGGTACTTTAAATATTTATTTGAGGCGAATAAATTTTAATTTTGTAATTTGCGTTTCAATTTTATTTGCATGTATTTGTTGCACATAAATGAATTTTCTACTAAAAATTGGAAATGATAAAAATAAAATCAACCAAAAAAATGCCTCCACACACAACCACAGATTCCCAACCTACTTTCACGGATACCCTATCGCAGCAGCCTATTCCTTCCAAAACTCAATCAGCTCTCTATCAAATATTTGAAAGAAACCGACTAGAAATGACAATCAAAGATATAAATCTTGATTTTGTTGATCAAGTTGAAGTCAAAACAAGTGAACAAACAGCAAAACTGGAATATACAGCTGGAGTGAGTGTGATCGTCAAGCTAGTCTATGATAAGTACAATTCTCATGAGCAATTAGGGTATGGAATTTCAAAGGGTGACAGTCGTCCAAAGGCTGTTTTACAAGCAAAACAATTGGCTATTGACGATGCATCCAATAGATGCGCCAAAATGTTTGGCGATATTCAGAGATGGCATCCTTATTTGATGGCTAAACGAAAGTCGAATACTTCCTCAATTAATTATTAACCTAAAGCAGCTGTAAACTAATGTAAATATATCAATTTAAAAATAAGGATCTCTTGTGTTTTACAATGAAATAATGAATATATCCACTCTTACTATTTTCCACCAAAAAGGAAGAATGCTGATATTTTCATAAATTAGAACATTTTTAGTAACAATTTGTCTTTTACATTGACGAGTAATCACCACACTCCTCTCATCACATAGAGAATCTTGTTGTGGTGATAGTATCCAACCTGATTGACCAGTGCAATTTTACCGCTAGAATGATTCAAAAAAACAATTCACTCTCTCACACTCGTGTACAGTACTCTGGAGAATATTCTCTCTCTTATCGTTTTCATTGAAAGTTCTTCGTCCACTACGTAATTTTCTTCTCTTCTTGGCTTGAAGGCATCAAACCAAAAATACACTCTGAAAAAAATGTCTATTATTATGAAAGGTTTGGGACTTCTTACCGGAAAGAAGCCACCAAAAGAATTAGTAAGAGATGCTGTTGAGTGTTTGAAAGTGATCGCAAAGGATCCTGAACAAACACCAGTCAAAGATTCGAAACAACAAAAAGTAAATATTAAATTTAAATTAATTTGTAAATATTGGATTACTATTAATGATGCTGATGATGATTATACGATAGGCATCTGAGGATTGTGGAAAATTATTATCCGGAATCAAACAATTACTTCTTGGTAATGCTGCAACAACAGAAAAGGAAGAACCTAAAAAATCGGATATTAATGATATTGCCAAAGAAGCTAATGATACAGATTTTCTGTTATTACTTGTACAATATTTAGAACATTTAGATTTTGAAGTAAGTGATTCATCATCTTGTAATGCTCATCATATTAATAGTCAAGAAAAGATGGAATGATCATTTTCAACTTTTTAGTAAAATATCAACTGAACGGAAGATTTACAACAGTTGATTATATTTGTGAACACCCACAAATGTTGTCACTTTTACTGTCTGGGTATGTATAATAAGTAGATCAGTTTAGTAGTTTACAATAATTTAAATAGGTATGAAAAAAGTGAGGTTTCTCTTCTTTGTGGAAGTATGTTGCGTGAATGCTTCAAACATGAAATATTGACCAAGAAAATGTTATTTAGTTGTGAGGATGTTTACAAATTATTTATTTATGTTGACAATAGCAACTTTGAAATGCAAAGTGATGCTTTTGTGACTTTTAAAGAACTTTTAACTTCAAGACACAAAGCAATTGTGGCAGAATTTCTTGAAACCAACTTTGACAAATTCTTTACTGAATATAACAATTTGTTAAATTCAAAGAACTATGTAACAAAAAGACAATCCTTAAAGGTTAGTTGAATGAATTAATAATTAGTTTAACCTTTTTTAGATTCTCGGAGAAATAATACTGGATAGATCAAATTTCAATGTAATGAGTAAATATATTAATGACAGGAGTAATTTGAAGTTAATGATGAACTTGCTATTGGATAAGAGAAAAAACATTCAATTTGAAGCATTCCATGTGTTTAAAGTATTTATTGCCAATCCACACAAGTCTGCACAAGTTAGAGATATTATTCGTCTTAATAGAGAGAAACTTATTAATTATTTAAGAGACTTCCAAACTGAAAGAGAAAAAGATGACGAACAATTTTTGGAAGAAAAATCACAACTTATTTCTATATTGTTAAACGAAAAAGACACTGACACAAAAGAAAATCAATAACAAGTTTTAAATCAAAATTTTTAATCGAATTTTGTTAACATAAATAATGTAATTAATATTCCTCTCCTGTTGCCTTATAAATCTTGCAAGTATTATCTTTTGAACCTGTAATAATTGTGTCACCTTCATAATTGAAGGCGCAACTGAAAACTTCATCTTTGTGTCCTCTAAGAACTTGCAAACAATTTCCAGTCTTGGCATCCCACAATCTACAAGTCTTATCATTAGAAGCAGTAATAATCATATTACCTTGAGGATTGAATGAAACCTTGGAGATTTCAGCATGATGTCCATAACAGACAGCAAGACACTCTCCTGTCATTGTATCATAAATTCTGGCAGAACAATCTTGGGAGGCTGTTGCTACTCTTGTTCCAGTTCCATTGAAAGACACATCTATTACTTCATCATTATGTCCAGTTAATGTTCTTACACATGTTCCTGTATGCATACTCCATAATTTACAAGTCTTATCGATAGAACTTGAAACAACCATATCACCTGAAAAGTTGAATTGAGTTGCTGAAACTTCGCATTCGTGGCCATGGAAATTATAAACACATTCTGCTGATCTAACATCCCAAACACGTACTGTATTGTCGAATGATCCAGTGACAATAAAGTTACCAGCATTATTGAAACTCATACTGATAATTTCCTTATTGTGTCCTAATAAAGAATATACTTCCTTTCCAGTTTCCACATCCCAAACCTTTGCTGTTGTATCAATTGAGGCAGTTGCAATCAAGCTGCTATCTGGATTGAAAGAGACGCAAACAATTTCCAATTCATGCCCTCTAAGAGTATATTGACATTCACCAGTTTCTGCATCCCACAATTTACATGTTTTATCAAAAGATCCTGTAACAATCTTATCACCGAATGGATTATTGAATGCAATAGCATATACTACGTTTTTGTGCCCTTCTAAACTCTTTAATTCCAATCCTGTTTCTGTATCCCATATTTTACAAGTTCTGTCATAGCTTCCAGTGATAAATCTATCTCCTGATTTGTTGAAAGCACAATTGGTAAGAGGTAACAAGTGAGCCTGGAGTGATTTCTCTTCTTTGAATTTCTTGCATTTAAGGGATGACAACTTGTTTACCAACTCTTTAATATGAATTAGTTTTCAAAGCCTTTAATTTTAAGTACTTACTTTCAACGAGTTGTTTAATTTGTTCAGTCTTTCCGCTCGGAATTAAAGGTTCGCTGGCAACAATATCTTCGGCCACTGTATTTACATCAGAACTGTAAAATACAAAAACAAATAATACAACACAAATTAAAACAAGATGAAATCATTAATACATACAACTCAGTTAAATCTAATAAATCAATAGTCTTTGTACCCTCTCTGCCATTAGATCGTTCATATTCAAGTATAATGCCAGGTGGATAATATCTGAGCATAAATTTCTTCAGCTTCATTTTTGCGATTTTTTATTTGGTGTGTTTGTAGTGACTTTGAGCGCCAAATTGTGCAAAGTAGTAAAACAAAAAAATGAAGTTGTTTGATGGTGGACAAAATAAACAACTACATCAGCGACGTGGTTTTGATGGGTTGAAATGTGTAATCATTTTGATGATGACAATTTTCTCTTTAATTTATGTAATTTCTGCTAATAATAGCAGCACTGATCAAGTTAGGAGCAAGCTTGATATTGAATTAAAAGCAACATGGAAGGAAACATCATTGTTGATGGAAGCTTTGTAAGTTTTAAATTTTCGGAATTTGTTTATCGGAATTTATTATTTAGTGAATATTTTTCTGATAAATTGCCAGATCGCAAGACATCTTTTTTAAAGTCAATCCCTTGTGAAAAAGTTGATCAGATCAAGAATGATAGAAATGCTATTTTGACTCTTGCTCAACAAAGCAAAGCTACTGTTGCTGAAGTTTCACTTCTCGATTTTGCACTCGATACTAGACATTATTCTCCAAGAGTTAAAGTTCAATACACCAAGAATACGAACATTGTTAAATCGAATTTAAATACCATTGTTCCTAAGAATGTTGAGGATATTGAAGTTTTGGATCATACTTTTAACATTAATTCCGAAACACAAATTAATTTTATTTATTCAGACATCACAACACAAGAGGGATGTAAATTTGTAAAGGAAAATATTGATTCAATTAAACCAATCGTTTTACGATTGGTAAGACTTGATTCAACAGGTTCAATTGACAAGGAAGAAATGATAAAGGAAAAATACATGGAAGAAGCCTCAAGTGATTTACTCTCTATTCGTGGTTATGGTGTGGAATTACAAATCAAAAATATGGAATACAAACAAACTGCCGACGATGATGTTGTTAGTGGAAATGACACCTTCTATAAGGGTGTTAACTTTAACAAGTTGAAGAAGAATTATCCTCACTTGTCAAATGACTTGGATACCCTCAAGCTTCACATTCAACAAAGTGATTCCAAATCGGAGAAGCTTAAGGTTTGGGAAATGAAATATTTTGGTGTACAAGCAATGAAAAAGATTAGCGACCAACCTTCATTTGATGAAAAAATCAAAATGTTACAAGATATTTCACAAAACTTCCCAAGTTACATGAAAGAATTGAAGAATACAGCATTTGAAAACAGTTTTAAAGACCAAATCCAATCACATTTGTCCAGATATGATGGAGAATTCAAGTCTAGAAATCCAAACAATCCACAAGAAGTTATTAGAAGAAATGCTTTGTTTTTGAATGGTTTAGAGTTGGATCTTACAAAGTTGTCTGTCTTCTCTTTGTTTGAAACTATGGATAAGGAATTGAAGCTTGTCAAGTCCCTTTCATCAGATTATCATCTTAGTTCCAATTCTGTTGAATCAGTCTTGTTTACTCCTTCTACTGCTAGCAAGGACTTGAGATTCAAGTTCTCCTCTGAATTAGAAAAGCAAGTTATTTGGTTCAATAATATTGAAAGTGATAGTTACAATAACTTCCCAAGAGATCTCAAGTCAATGCTCCATCCAACCATGTATGGACAAATGAGATTTGTAAGAAGAAATTTGTTCAATGTTGTTTTCATTTTGGATCCTGCAAGTACACAAAAACAAGTAGCCCAATTACTTTACATCCTTGGTAACATTATGAACAGAGGTTATCCAATTAGAATTGGTGCCTTGTTTATTCCAAAAGTTTCTTCCGGTTTTGTTGACGTTGACCTTACTGGATCATCCTCTGCCTCCCCTGAAACTGTTGATGAATTGTCTTTGCACGCTGTTTCTTTATTGGAACGTATGGCTAAGGAAAACAGAGCTGTTTTCCCAATTCTTAGGGAATTTATGGATAGAGAATCCTTTGATAGTCAATTTGTTGATGATCTTCAAAAAAGATTCTTTGGCTCTGTAAGATTAATGTCGCAACAAGAACTTATTAGTAGATACAGAAGTTTTACAAATATGGGATTTGATGTTAAGTCATCTCCAATTGTAATGGTAAACGGTGCTGTAATTCAAGGCGAGGAGCAAGACTCTGGTGACCAACTTGTAATGAAGGGAGTTAGAGAACAATACGATGCTGTTAAGAATTTAATTGAAAATAATGTAGTTGTAGATAATGACAAGAACCTATTGGAAAAGATAATTAACCACTATGGTGGGTTTGATAAGTTCAACTCTGAAATCTTCAGTAAGAAACAATATGGTATTGTATCCTTGGGTGATATTGATCAAATTAATTTTGTTCAACATCCTGAAAGTGGAGGAGTTGTTAAAAAGACACACATTGTCTGTGTAGGTGATAACCAAGACGCATCATTATTAGTTAAGGAAGCTATTTCATTCATCTCCAAAAATCAGAAGACAAGAATTGGTTTCTTGAATGTTGCTGATTCTAGTTTTTCATCTCTTGCTAAATACCATGTTCTCTACAAACCTAATGGATCTAATCAATTATCTGGTAAGAATTTCTGTTCCAAACACTTTAATGCCAAAGAATCTGGTATTATTTCTATGAATGGTAGAATCATCCCGCTTACTAATTTATTTACAAGCAAAGATATTACTATTCTTGATGCCTTCGAGGATGTTAACTCTGCCATTATTTCTACAATTGAATCAAATTCCTACTCAACTGTTGACCCTGATATTGTAACAAGTGATTACTTGAGCGATGTTCTCTTTGGTGTTTCATCTGTATTGAAGGTCTTCAATCAGTATAAGAGACAAGATTTGAACCATGTTCAATCAAGCAGTGTTGCTACTCTTGAAACTGAGTCAAATCCATCTGCAGAAATCAAGTTGATTGCCATCCTCAATCCACTCTCCAAATTTGCTCAAAAAATTTCTCCACTTATTAGATTTGTTAAGGAAAAGCTTGGAAAATCTGTAAACGTGGTTGTTCATCTTAATCCAGATCTTGAAACTTCAAATTTACCTCTTCAAAGTTATTACACATATGTTTTATCTGGGTCAAGTGTTGCAGAATTCAATACTAGATTCTCAGATGTTAAAGGACGTATTTTCACCATGTGGATGGATGTTCCAGAATCTTGGTTGGTTGATAGTACTTACGCTAAAGAAGATTTGGATAACTTGAAGCTCGATGAATGTGCCTCTCAAAAGTGTTATGCTCGCTTCCAATTGGAATACTTTGTTGCTTCAGGTACATGTATTGATGATAATGGAAGACCAGTTAGAGGATTACAATTACAACTGGTCCACAACTATGGTGTCAATGCTACAAATGTTGACGATACTACATTGGTTATGGCAAACTATGGTTATTTCCAACTTAGAGCTTCTTCACCAAATATTTATTCTGTTAACCTTCCAAAGGGTAGACACTCTGATATTTATTCTGTTCAATCCACTAAGCAAGTAGATTTCTACTCTCAAAGTGAATTGCAACATTCTGATGGATATGGAAGTGCTGATACAAAGAAATTCCTTATTTCAGTTCATTCATTTGATGCACCATTTGCAAGAGTTGTTGTTAAGAGAAATAGTGGAATGGAAAAGGAAGATCTTTTAGCACCTACTCCATCTTCTGGTGGCTGGAGTTCATGGCTCTCTTCTAACAGCAACCAAGAAAAGAAGACCATTCACATTTTCTCTTTGGCATCAGGTTTGATGTATGAAAGATTGTTAAAGATTATGATCTTGTCAGTAAGAAAGCATTTGAAGAGAAGTGATGTCAAAGTCAAATTCTGGTTCTTGAAGCAATTCTTATCTCCTTCTTTGAAGCAATTCTTACCAGAATATGCCAAAGCTTACAACTTTGAATACGGTTTAATCAGCTACCAATGGCCTCACTGGCTTCATAAGCAACAAACCAAGCAAAGATTAATTTGGGCCTATAAGGTTCTCTTCCTTGACGTATTATTCCCACTTCAAGAAGTTAACAAGATTATCTTTGTGGATGCTGATCAAGTTTGTAGAACTGACATGTCAGAATTATTCTTTGATTTGGATATGCAAGGTAAAGCTTTGGCCTACACTCCTTTCTGTGAATCTAGAAAGGAGATGGATGGTTACAGATTCTGGAAGACTGGTTATTGGGCCAACCATCTCGGTGGAAGACCATACCACATTTCTGCTCTCTATGTAGTTGATATTGATATGTTTAGAAGAAATTATCATGGTGATCAATTTAGAATGGTTTATGATAATCTTGCCAGAGATCCAAATAGTTTATCCAATCTCGATCAAGATCTTCCAAACTATGCTCAACACAATGTTCCAATTCGTTCACTTCCTCAAGAATGGTTGTGGTGTGAAAGTTGGTGTTCAGATGAAAGCAAGGCTAAAGCCAAGACAATTGATCTTTGTAACAATCCACAAACTAAGGAACACAAATTGGCAAGTGCCAAGAGAATTATTCCTGAATGGACTGATTATGATAATGAAATTAAGGATTTCCAAAAGAAATTAGTTGTTGGAAAATAAAGAATTTAATTACAATTTTAAACAAATCCATTCTTAATTCACAGCACCTGTAATGGATGACTTTTTAACAAGAGATTACTGAATTGGCTTGTACTTGTTAAATGACCATATTCCCAAAAACCTCCATTGGCGGCAACTTCCCTCCTTGTGTTTTTCATTTAAACAATTAATTGCAATTTGCAATAATTCAAAATAATCTCAATTTTTTGGATTTATTTATTGGCCATTTTCTTGAGTATCAATTGTAGAAAGATATTCTTCTTTAATTGGAGTATTTTCCATCAATTTGCAAGGATCTTTAATAACAAACTCTGGTGATACATATTTGGACAAAGTAGCAATACTGGTAAATATATGACTGATGTATTTGGATTTTTGTTTTGATTCAATGGTTTTGAATTTGAGTTTAGCATTTGAATTTTCTTATTCCTTGCTTGTCTTGGCCAATTCTAAAGCAAGATAACTTTGTAATTGAATGGCATCATCTAATTTCTTCTGAAGTTCAATATTTTGACTCGAAAGACGATTCACCAAATTATCTTCTTTTTTATCGTTATTACCATTAATTGAAGTGACATTTGTTTCACCAACATCCTCCTCTTTGTTCATCTCTTCAGGGTCCAAACCTAACTCACTCAATAGAAAATCATCATTTTTCCCTAAACACTTATCCAATGGTTGATTCATATGTTGTTTTTTAGGTTGCATTGGTTTTGGGTCACTGTTGATAGAACTTTCGGAATTATCTTCTTCATGTCTTTTTCTTTTATTTGATGTGGTTGAGGTGTTAAAAGTAGTATTGTCAGCCACTTGTAAGGATGGAGACTGGTTATTGCCATTACTTACAAATTTAAAAACACCTCCAGAAATCCTTTCAAGATCGGTTGCAAATTTTGCAAAGGCGTGTTTTACCATTTTTTTCAAATTGTTTTGTTGTAATGGATTCAATCGATTCACTTGTTAGCTTACAATATCTAAAAAAAGATTGTTAAAATAACTTGAACCCAATCATCCTATCATGTTAACATAACCACAAATAGAGAAAGTTTGAAAATAAAAATGTCAAAGAAGCGAAAACCACCAATACATCAACTTCAAAGAAGAAGATACGAATCGTGGCAAAAGGAAAATACCAACAGTTTTGGGTCCACTAATAAAACTGTTGAAAAACAATTAAATTTATTTAAAATTTAAAAAAAAAATGTTCAAACAAGGCTATCAAAAACACAACACACTGTTATTTTCTCTTCGTACCATGAAACAAGTTACTACTTTAAATAATTTATCGATAATGTCATCATTAGGAAGAAATTATGTCACTCTATTCGGAGCACCAAAAACTGAAAAGAAAATGCCAGTGTGGTTTCCGATTTATAGAATGATTTTTAAATTGCACAGGGAAACATTTCCTCCTTCACAATTGGCAGAAACAAATAGAATGATGAGAGAAATATTTAGAGATTATATTCACAGATATAGAAAGGAATGTTCATCTTTTGAAGAACAAGAAATATTATTGGAAGAGGCAAAAGAAAGGGCTGTATCTTATATTGAAAATTTGAGAAAAATGTCATTTGGTGGATCTGAAAAATTGGAATTACATTCAATTGATTTTTGGGATAGGTAAGCATTGTTGTGGATTTAATAACTCATCCAAAAAGAATGTATTCAAAAATCAAATTGGATTATGAGGAAAAAAAGAAATTGAATAATGAATTAACACTTTCTCAATATTTTGAAAATGAGAAATATTTGGAAAGGGATTGGTACGGTGAATTTTCAGTGGTAAAGAAGCATTTGAAACCAATAATGAAGAATTTGAAAAAGGATTCTACAATTTTGATTTTGGGAGCTGGACTTTCAACACTTCCTGTTGATATTTACAAAATGGGTTACAAAAATATTGTATGCACAGACATTTCTCAAAGTTTGTGTGAAATGATGAAAGAATATTCCATTGAAGTTTTAGGAGAGAATTCAATTCAATATATTTTACAAGATATGAGAAATATGGAAAGTACATTTGCTGAAAACTCATTTGATATTGTGATTGATAAGGCAACATTAGACTCTTTATACATGGAAGAAGATGCAGAATCCTACGAAGAAGGAATTGTTGATAAAGGAATTGAAAATGTGAGAACAGTTCAACACCAAGTCATAAGAATTTTAAAACCAAAACGTAAATGGGTTGTATTTAGCCAATACGATTACTCATTAGAACCAGAAACTGAGGAAGAATCCAAAGATGACTTGATTTCATTCGACACCCACAATTGTTCAAAAATCAGCATTACACATGATGATGAAGAAAGTTTGTTCGTCTATGTACTAACAAAATAATACACCCAATCTTAGTATTTGACACCATTCTTCTTTTTCCATTCAAGCCATTCTTCAACTAATTTCGGATCCGAAAATTCATCAGCCATTGGTTGCATTCCATTGGCAATTCTTCTCTGATTTAATCTATCTCTATCTTTGAAAATTCCTTCATGTCTTCTCCACTTGGTATCGGAATCATCTTTTAATACTTTAATTGATCCAATAAAACCTGCAACTGTGATGGCAGAGAAAATAACAACAGATTTATTATTTTTAAAAAGGTGTAAAACTCCCTTTGAAAAACTGCTGGACATTTTTTTTTTAATAATTTCAAAATAAATTAAAGATAATTTAATTATTATTAAATATTCAATCAAATTATTAATGTATTAACTGGTCAACCGCAAGAATGAACCATTTCGAGAATTTCAACAAATGTGATAACCCAGATGTGTAATGTTTCTTTTAAAGCGATAAGGGTGAATATTCATATTTGAAGCTTCGGAAAATTTCGAAATTTAGCAAACTCAACATCAATTATGAAACCTGTGAAGTCTCTTCTTCCTCAACCTTCCAATAAATAGCTTACTCATCTGTGAAACTGTTCCTTTCTCAATGATTTGGTTGAATATTACCATCACAACAATATTGAGATCAACTGATAAATGATCCACTTCAGCTCCCTCTATGTATACGGATCAATAAGCTGATTTAATATTAAACAATTCAAAAACTCCTAATGTTGTGGCCTATGAATATTGTACGCTTATGCCTGCACCTTGCTTGTTCTTTCAGGAAATTTCAACAAAAAGCAACGCTCAATTTTAGCCCATTGCCTAGTGCACGCTCTCACTTCACGCCATCAACAACCGATTGGTTCGGACATGTACCGTCGCTTAAATCCCCTGGCTTGAATCTTTAATTTGCTATTAAAAAAAAACTACCACACCTGCTCTTTGTTGCGCTTCTCGTTACTACACAGAGAGAAAATGACTGTCAGTCGTGGTGAGGATACACAATTGCTGCTTCAACAGCAAGATCAGAATAATCTCTCTTGGGATGAAATCAAACGTTTATTGCAAGATTCGGATGCTTTCCAATTGTCAAGTACCAAAGCTTGGTCTCAAGTTTTAATGACAATTGCCTTCCTTACTCTTGGTATTGTTGCTGCTGCCATGTTTCCATGGTATTTACTTCCAATCAGTTGGTTCTTTGTTGGCTTGTGTGCCAGTGGTTTGATGGGTGTTGCTTATGCTTGTAGTGAAAATAGATTTTTCAATCAAAAGACAATGCCAAGTTGGGTCAATGATTTGGTTGGTATGATTTGCATGTTGCCATTGCTTTATCCATTTGAAGCTTTTAAGACCTTGGCAAACAAGTCAGAAGAAGAAAAATCACAAAATGTCAATCAAGAAGATGAAGGTTTTGTTATGAAAGCTTTGGCTTTTGTTTTGAAGAGTCCATTGTGGTTTTTGAGTTCAATCTTTGATTGGTTCAGAGCTAACATTTATTTTGAAACTAAGAAGAGTATTGTTATCAATGCAGTTGTTCTCTATGTATTTGCTGCTGCATTCTTCTCTTTGATGGTTTACTTTGTTGGTTTGTGGGGATTGGTCAAGTTCTATGTTGCTCCACTTATTGCCTACCATTTGATCAACTCTACTTTTATGAAGGTCAATGATGCTGATGCTAAGAAGAATACCATTACTCATTTCCCATCTATTATTGAATTCTTGACTAACTATGCCAACCATTCTTATAGAATCAAGTTGAAGTGGAACAAGAAGGCCAATAATAACAATGAAACAATTACTCAAAACTTGAAGGAAAAGTTGATCAAGGTTGTTCCAAACTATAACTGGAATAAGGCTAAGAATGCTCTCTGTGAAAAGTTTGGTAAGAATTTGGAAGGTATTGGTGGTACTACTTTCTTCTCTGATTTGGGAAAGACTTTTGAAAATGAAGTTGATTTGAGAAATATTGACTGGTTCATCACCATTTACTTGATTGGATCCGTTGTTGGTACTATTTATGGTGTTATGACTTGTGCTTTCAACTGGAAGACTTATGTTTTGAGCTTTGTTGGATATTACATTGCTGGTATTGGTATTACTGCTGGTTATCACAGAGTTTTTGCTCATCGTTCCTGTAAGGCAACATGGCCAGTTAGAGTTTTCTTAATGTTACTCGGTACAAGTGCTTTCCAAGGAAGTGTTGTTTCTTGGTCAGCTGATCACCGTAGACACCATCAATATGTTGATACTGAAAGAGATCCATACAATATTAAGAACTCTTTCTTCTATGCTCACATGGGATGGTTGATGTGGAAGAGAGAAGTTGATACTACAAATGCTAAGGATTTACTTTCTGATCCTGTTATCAAATTCCATCATGAATATTATCCATATTTGGCTGTCTTTTTGGGATATTTGTGTCCAATGCTGATTGCTGGTTTATGTTGGGGCGATTATTATGGTGGCTTCTTCATCGCAGGTGTCTTGTCAAAGACTTTCCTCCAACATTGTACTTTCTTTATTAACAGTTTGGCTCACTCTTGGGGTGTTTCCACTTTCAATGACGATCACACAGCTTGTGATTCATATATGGTCAGTTTGTTCACTTTTGGTGAAGGTTATCACAATTTCCATCACACATTCGCCTACGATTACAGAAATGGTGTTCGTTGGTATCACTATGACCCAGGCAAATGGCTTCTCTATATGTTCTCTCTCTTTGGCATGACCTATGATTTGAAACGTTGTGATCCAATTCACTACGAAAAGGGTAAACTTATCATGATGCAAAAGAGAATCGATGAAGAACAAAAGAAGATTGATGAAGAAAAGAAACTTTATGATTGGGGTACTCCTCTTGAAAAGTTGCCAACCAAATCATATGAAGAATTCCAAAAGGATTGCAAGACCAAATCTTTAATCATTATTGATAATGTTGTCCATGATGTCACTAACTTTATTGGTGAACATCCAGGTGGTGAAACTATCTTGAAAGCTTATCTTGGTAAGGATGCCACTAAGGCCTTCAAGGGTGATGTTTACTTGCACACTAACGTTGCCAAGAATATTTTGGCTCAAATCAGAATTTACAAACTTGCTCCCCAAAAGAGTGATTAAACTTTCCGATATTAATTTTTGAAGCAGAATTAGACATTGCACCATTACACAATAAATAATAACCAAGTTCTGTTCTCAAAATTAATCAAAAACTCTTTTAGATTGCAATTTGCATACAATTATTTGTACAAACCTATGAAACAACAAGTTATTTTTCGAAGGCTTTAAGGCATTCCTTAATGTTTCTAACCGCCATCCGCAGAAAGCAAACAAAAAAAACACAAAAATGAGATTCGTTAAGGAACACCTTGAGGTGATTACTTGTTACATTCCTTCTGCTCATGAAATTACCTCCACAATTGAAAGCTTTGACGAATTGAAACTGTGTAAGGATCATTTTCCTCCCAACACTTGTTTCAATGTTTTTTGGTTTAATCAGAAATCTTGGGCTGCCCCAATATGCAGGTATATTAGTGAATATTTTGATACTTTGAAGGAATTATCTAGTGCCAAAGAGGGTTCAATGGCTGTAGTTAGGTTGTGTGCATTGGACAAACAACGCGAATCCTCTCTACCAAAGAAGGTTGTAACATCAGGATCTGGTTTTTATATGCTTCCCAATTTGGTGATTACTAATTGCCATGTTAATGAAAAGATTGGAACAAATCCTTGCTTTGCATTTAGTAATGCATGGAATATTGGTTATTTTGATGATGCTCTTAAACAAGTAGAGCAACTTCCAGAAAAGAAGAGATTATGTTTTTCAGGACAATTATTGAAACTAACTCCCTACGAAACCAAGTTCAAACAAACAAAAATATGGACAGGAATTGATGCAATTACTGGAGAGATTGGAGACTTTTCATTCTTTGATTTTTCTGCTGTCCTATTCACAGGCAAACCAAATAATGTGATTTTCATACCTTCATCAACAGTATTGCAACCAGGAGATGAAATTATTACTCTTTCCTATCCTGGTGATGAAGAAAACACTTCACCATTAAAAGATTATGCAAACTATGCTAGTTGGGCACCCAGTGAATTGGTTATGAAAAGCAATATCTTTAATGGTTATGGAACTTTGTGTGCAAGTTTCGGCAAAATTTTACATCCTTTCAGAAACATCAATGATGAATGGGAGAAGGACGAAGAGTTCAGGTACAACTCTTCCAATCAAGAGTGTCTAGCTAGCTCTGAATGTCTATTTTTTGGCAGCTCTGGAGGAGTTATGATTTCCAAATCATGCCAAGTGCATCATGTTAATAATTTAACTCTTGTTGAATTTCATGCCATTCATGTTGGAGGAGAATTTGTTAGATGCAATGATTGCTTAAGAAAACATAGTGTTGCCATGAGGGAGTTTTGGGAAGATAATCACAATTCAGATCAACGAATTAAAGTTGACTGTCAACCACAAGATTGGAGAATTTGTGAAAAGTGCTTGAATGATTCAGATCTGAATTTCAATAATCCATTATCGTATTCAAATAGTATATCAGTTCATTCGAAGCCATTCGTTGAGTTTTTTGAAATGATTATTCTACCAGAATTGAAAAAATTGATTAATGTTTCAGATGTTTCTTCACTTGTTGAATATTGCCAAGAACATGGGATTAATTATTGAACTGGTCAATTTATTTAATTTCTGATTATAAATAATAGTTTTATTATCAGCTTTCAGAATGTTGTAATCTCATGAAATTAATGCTAGCGCAGTCCAGTTCAACCAATCAGAAAAAAATGTCCCAACAGCAAACACAGCCCATCCACCAAGTGAGAACTTTTCTCTCACCTCTCTACGTTTTACTTTACAACAGATTCAAAAATGAAACTGTAAAATTGACTAACCAACAAAACGAATGCGAACACATTTTACAACAAACTCTTGCATTCACACATTATTTTCACCCATCAAAATTGAATAGATTTTTACACTTGTTGACCATTATTCCATTTTTTAGTGGATTATGGTTAATGTTTGGATTTTTAACAAGATTTACAACTGGATTGGAATTGACTCTGCCATTGATTTATTTGTGGAGTGTTTTATATGTGATATTTTCAATGGGAATTGATAGAATTGTTCCATATTTTTTGACATTTATTTGTTTGGCTATTTCCTTATTTGTTAAATCAATTGTTTGCTTGAATAGTGGAGATCCAAATAGTCAATCATTTACAGTTTTATTCAATGCAGTTGGTTGTTTGTTAATTGCCTTAATTTTCCAAATCATTATAGGACATATTTTGATTGATGACAGAACTCCAGCATTTCTCTTACAAGAAGCATTTGTGATTACACCAATTTATATGATCATGTCTTGTTTATTGATGGACAATCCACTTGTTGAATATTTACCTGAACTCAAAAGAGAAATTGAAACAAATGCAACAAGAGAAAGATTTCACAAATTTGCAAGATTTAAAAAGACATAACTGCATGTTCTTTTCCCCAACAGATTACAATTCCAAAAACACCCAATTGATTATCTCAATAAAGTTCTTAGTAGTACCGTTTTATTTTCCCCAGTGACTGTATTTACGGTACTACTAAGAAATTGGGAGGATTGACACAACTTGATAATATATTGAAATCTAATTTTTTGAATGATTAGCACGGTTATTATTTTGGTCCGATATTATTGTAAAAATTCTTAATTTGTGAACAAATTTGTAACATTCATGGACATTGACGCGTTTCAAGGAAGATTCAAAAAAAAATGCATCCAAACCATGCAACACCCATCCATCAGCCACATTGTTTTTATTTGGTCTTGTCGATTCTAATCTTCTTTTCATCATTTAGTTTGGCAAATAATGTGGAATTTTATATTCACTCCAGGATTGGACAAGATTCTCCCACATGTGGAATGATGGAAAGTTTACCATGTAAAACAATTCGATATCCTATTGATAATTTAATGAATAATACAAATTCAGGAAATAATATTCTAATTAAATTGATGAATAATTGGATAGGTGATTGTATTTTGTTTAATAATGAGAATGTGACTATTGATAGCATTCATTTTATGGGAACGAATCGATTGGTCAACTTGGAATGTAGTGCGGATCAGAACCAAGTCAAAATACCATTGGTTAGATTTTCAAATTTGAATTTGGATTTGGTAATGTTTGGAGTTAGTCAATTGGAAATTTTCAACTGTACAATAGTTGATTTTGTGGTGAATGATATTCGGAGAAGTTTAATTCTGGATAATATACAAGTAGGAACAGAAAATTTGAAACAATTGCTTGAAAAAGATTCGAATATCGATTTGAAAAAGGTTATATTTAATATTTTCATTGAACTTGGATCAATAGATACGAGCAGTAAGGAAGTTATTGTAAGAAATTCACATATTATTGGCTGTAATTTATATGTTGGATCTACACTTTCGAATGGTTCGTTGCTAGTTGAAAATTCCACATTTGAATATTCTCTTTTAGATTTAACTAATGGTTTAGGATACACTCCAAAATCGGTCCCTAGACCATCATTTTATATTGCCAGTTCCAAATTTTATAGGTCATCCATTCAAGCACGTGAAGCACTTTCTGTTACTATTCAAAATTGTGAACTCATTCAAAATATTCCAAACAAATTGGCAATTGTACTTTCATTAATACCCAATTCCATTTATGCAGCATTTTCAGTTACTTCCTCTGCAATCTGCAACGTATTAGTGTCAGCGTCTGTATTTTCCAATTGTCAATCAGTTGGTGCAATGTATTTAGAGGGAACTGGTATCAATGCAGAAGTAGAATGGTCACATTTTAAAGATAATTCGAATGTTAAGGGAGGAGCAGCTATTAATTTACAAACTATTTATAATCTATTTGCTCATAATACAATATTTGAGAATAACAAGCAAGTTTTAGATTCGAGTGAAAGTTTATCAAATATTAAGGCAGACGAAAGAGGAGGCGGAGCTATTTTACAATATCAATCCCTATTAACAACAGAATCATGTATTTTTATTAACAATGAAGGAATTACAGGAGGTGCAGTTCTCAATTTTCAAGCTCATAAATACAAAAGTAGTGTAGATGTAAGTAGTTTCGTTAAGGTTGGCCTAATTGACCAAAAATTAATCAAAAATAGTATTTTTATAACAATACAGCATCTTATGGAGGTGCTTGTGCATCTATTGATTTTACCTATTCCTCTAGTGTTTATATATACTCATCAACATTTGAGAAAAACAAAGCCACCAAATATGGTGGAGCTATTTTCACATTGAAAACCGTCTTGAATCTTGGATTTCAAACATTTTCAATCAATAATAATTATGCAGGAATATCTGGTGGAGGTGCCTATACTGTTGGAACGAAACAAGAGAATGGCGTACCTTTGATAGATCGGTGCAAAGACAATTACAATGGAAATGGAAAGCTTTCAAATCATGATGCATTCCCAGAGATTATCAGTTTAAGAATTCCAGTAAAACAATTTCTATCAATGAGTAATGATAGCAATAGCAATGCTAAAATGTTGGAAACATCATTTGGAGAGAAATTAGTGCTCAATTTAGATTTGTTTGACAATACATATGGAAATGATAATATTCCAGTGAATTCGTTCACTGAAATGGAACTCTCTGTGGAAACAAAACCTTCCAAGGACATGACATTTGAAATTCATCAGCCGACCACCAATGAAATTGATGGAATTCTATATTCTAGATCTACCAATGAAAAATTAAGAGGAAATGGAACTTTAATATTTACAATCAAGTCATCTCTATTCAAAACTGGAACATTTTCATCCCAAATAGAAATTGCTGTGACCCCAATGGAATGTAAACCTTGGTTCTCTCTTCAAGCGGATATGAAAAAGATTGTAAATGGTGGTTTTGCATACTCATGTGAATTTAACTCATACCTTATCATTCCATTTGTAGTGTCATCTGTACTTATTGTAGGATGTATAGTTTTTACTATTATTGGAATTGTTTGTTTCAAATTTTATGGAATGAAGAGTAAAATTAAAGTTCTTCATAAGAAGGAACAAGCAGAGGAAGAGTTGACTCAAAAATTATTGGATTTACAATCACTATATACATCTGAATTAGAATCCAAATATTCCATTAAGAATTGGCTAATCAAGATTGAGGATATCAAGGTTATAAAAAAGATTGGTGAAGGAGGAATGGGAGTTGTCTATCTAGCTCTGTAAGTTTAATTCATGGACTCTATAATCTTATTCAATTATGTGAAATTTAGTTGGAAAAATGTTGAAGTTGCTTTGAAGACAATTAAATTAGAGGAAGATGATATGGATTCTAGTGAATTTGAACATGAATCTTCAATGCTTTCATCTATAAGACATCCAAATGTTGTTAACCTTTATGGAGTGGTCTTATCAGATCAATCAAAATTCATGGTAACTGAATATATGAATGGAGGATGTTTGGAAAAATTAATTTATGATTGTAAAATGAAGAAGAAACATATCAATCTGAGAGAAAAAGTTTCAATTCTTATTGGAATTGCAAATGGAATGAGTTATTTACATGGTGGAAAGGATAATTGTATGATTATTCACAGGTGAGTTGATTTCGTATATTTTTAACTAATCAATTCAATCAGAGATTTGAAACCAGGAAATATTCTACTATCCAATGATTTAACACCTAAAATTGCTGACTTTGGTTTATCAACACTTTCCAATCAAAGCTCAAACACAACCAAAACACAGCATATTGGAACATTGCTCTACATGTGTCCAGAGATTCTATTAGGAAAAAATTACAATGAAAAATCAGATGTCTATAGTTTTTCTATTATAATGTGGCAATTGTTATTTGATGAGACAGTACTATTCCATCAAAACTATACAACAAATCCAAAAATTTCTACCATCATGTCAAAACAGGAAATTGAAACATTTTCATCACTTGCCAATCAAAGCTCTCTATTGTTTATTCCAAAATTGATTTCTGAAGGATTACGTTTACCAATTCCAACCTTGCCAATCAATTCTCATTCACAAATTATGAGAATGTGGATTAGAGAATATTTTGTTGTGGAAGATTTCAAATTTACCAATCAAGGGAATGTGGGAAATAATCTTGGACTAGTTGATGATCCATTAGATAGTTATATGAAAGCACTCGATGGATTATTTTCCATTTTAAAGATGGCATGGGCTGATGATTTCAATAATCGACCATCTTTTACTGAAATTTCAGTGGAATTGATGCATATTAAACAAAACTTGTAAACCTTCCAAAAATTAATTTGAAATTCATACGGATTTGCCATTGTGGTGGTAATGTGACCTAGCAATTCAGAACCAAAGAAGCAAATAGAAATTTATAAAGGATTCAATCAAATGAGACCTTCTTAATTCTATTTCATTGGATGTGGTTTTCTAGTTTCATATTTACAACCCCATTTATCCACCTCAACTGGCTTCAGAAAAATACAATCGTCAAGCAATTGATGGGCTTCATCTGAGAAGACATTTCGTGACAGATTCAGCTCTTTCAAGTCGAGCATATTTCCAAATGTAAGTCCAATAATTCCAACTTCATTAATTTTGTTATTGGAAATATTGAGATATGTCAAATTATACAAATATTCACTAGAGCCAATTTTTAAACAGCCAACATTTCCTATTCCGGGATCACTGTTGCTTACATTCAGGGATGTGACATTCCTCATAATTGGTGATGTTATTAATGCTTCAAACCCAGATCCAATTCCATTATCCGCTAAGGAGAGATAGGTGAGGTTTCTGATAAGTCTATTGGAAGCAAGTGCTATAGCTTCCTCTTTTTTAATTTCACAGGAGTCAGCTATTAATGTTTTCATTGTTGACATGATATGACTTGAGAATAGTTTGACCAATCCTTCGTTTTCAATTAATAGTCGAGAAATATCCAAGTATCTCAATTTAGTTAAAAATGGATTGTTAGCTATTAAACAAATGCTGCTTTCAAAATACTCATAAGTTTGTGGTTGAACAGAGAGGTAAGTTAATTGAGATAAATTCTCATTTTTGGAAAAGTATTCAAATACCTCATCATTCTCTTTTGTTACTCTAAATTCCAATGCTTTCAACTTGAAAGTGTCAACAAGAGCAATAATTGACAGTTTTTTCAGAGGTGAATGAGCATAAAACTCTTCCAATTTCTTCAAGTATGGACTATTTGTCATTGCCAAAATGCCATCATTTGTAAAATCACCAGAAACATGCAAAACTCTCAAATTTTTCATTCCCTCATTTTGGCTCAATATCACCAATGAATCATCACTAATACTATTAAATGAAAAATTCAAAGATTCCAATCTTAGAGTTGTTACAATAATCTTGAAACTCTCTGCATCACATCCTGTTCCAGTCAAGTTCAATTCTCTCAGTAAATGTGAATTAGCTCCTTTACAAAGGGAATTCATTGATTTTCCATTCAAATTAACAAGAGAAGTTAGACGAATTTTCAATGATGAAACATTGTAATATTTCAAACATCCATCACGGAGTTTTTTCTTCAATTCTTTGTTTTTTGCAAAGTGAATATCTATTTTCAGGCCACATTCGTATTTGATAAATTGACGCCACTGGCTACAAACTTTCGAACAAGAATCGACAAGAAATTTCGTATTTTCTGCAGAATTGATGAAGGAAAAGATGAGTATACAAACATCGTTGGAAAATTTCTGAGGTTCAGCGTGTTCAATACTGTTTAGGTCACTTTCGGCAAGAGCTTTAGTATTTTGTGATCCCATTTTTTTATGAATTTTCTTGATGGCTTTTAATGGAATACCTTTTTTGTCAGAATCTATCCTAAAGCACAAACTTTCAATTTCTAAATAAATAGTAATGGTAAATAAGATAACCAAGTTTCATATGTTGTAACAAATTTATAAATATTTAGAAAGCAACAATTATCCCTTAATAAGTTTAGTTAATGTTTCATTCGTCTTGAACCTCTTTTTGTGAGTCATCTTTCTGAAAGGAATTGATTTTAACTAATCTCTTTTAGAATTGATAACGTAATTTCCACAAACACATTCAAGCAGAAGGATGCTTTCTGATAATTGAGCACTGGTAGCAAATTTCAAGATTTCATTCATGATATCCTTTAGAGGCAATTAAGGCGCCAAAAAATTATTTTAAAAAAATGAGTAAAAGAAAAATTGGTCCTCTATTAACAAAATCGGCAACCCAACGATGGGAAGAGGCTTTCGAAGCAGTGGCTGATGACGATATCAAATTGGATATGGTACTGCAATACGTTGATAAATTGCAGGAAAGTTCCGAATTAAATTTCACGAAAACAGAATGGACAAAAACACAATTCACCACCAAGTTTTGCTCCTTGTTGAATATTGTTCCCAAACCAGAAAATGAAAATCCTCTATGTGTTGAAGAATCACCCTTCCTGATCAGCCTTCTGTCATTGTATCAACAATTTCAAAGCAACAAGTTATCTGAATCCATTTCCTTATTTAAAGAATGTCAACAGAATATGATAAAAGAATTTGCACTTCCACCCCATAACAATACAGAGAAGGCACTCTTTTCTTTATTGTCTGCACTTGAACGATTGGAAAGAATTTCATTCGAGCGCAATTTAGGAGAGGTGGTTGTTTCTGGTGCAATGTTTTCGTTGTTAGATGTAATCTGCACACTAAAAGGTCACAAACAAAACGAGTAAGTTATGTTACTTGTTCATCACATTCAATTTTGTAGAGACAAGCAAAACACAGTGATATTAGATGACAAAATCAAAAGCTTCAATGTAAGAAATGATGGCCTTATTCAAACTGAAAAAGACTATGTATATTGTAGAAGAGAGGATACATCTTTTGATGATCGCGTGGATTGGGAAGATTTTGGCATTGATGCCTATAAACTGATTATTTCAATGAAGAGCCAGCTGAAACAAAACATGAATACAGTATTTATGTGCCAAGAAGAAATTAACAAATATAGCAAAGTCTTGGGGTTATGTTATACCAAATTAGATACATTCGTTTTTATATTAGATGCACAAATTAATAAGAAAGGAAATGAAAACATCCCAGAATATTCTCTCTACTTTCAAAGGTTTGATATGAAGTTGCATGGAGCGATATTATTGTTTACGTATATTATGCAATTTATTTTGCAATACGTTCCTTCTAATATTTTCACAACCATCACTCCTTTCAGACCAGCCAATACACCAAATAAGCTTTTGATACCAACTGGGCAATTACTATCTGATATTCTCAGTTCAAAGAGGTGTAGTAAAATTTCCAAACACGGAAAAGTGGTGTTAAAAAAACACGAAGACGAAAAGAACGAAAGAGTCAACTATGTCCTACAATCAAACTCTTTCCTGAAAGTGGTTTCACCTGAAGAGAAAGAAATCATTCTGAAATTGATTAGTAATTCATGTTACTGCATGTACTTGCCCCAAATTCTAAATGTGTATAAGAATGACGTAGAGTTTGAAAAGTTGAACAGTCTCCCAGAGAAAATGTCTGAAAAAGATATAATGGCCTTGGCAATAGATATTTCCATAGCATTGAACCATCTCCATGGCCACAATATTATTCATAGAGATGTTAAGCCCGATAATATAATGACTAGATCACTCAGTGATCCATCAAGCTTCATGTGGTTTGTATTAATTGACTTTGGGTTAAGTTTAGAGTTTGTGGAAAAGAATGGAATATACTTTTGCAAAAATTCAGGAACTGAAATCAACGAAAACTTAGGTACCAGTATTTTTAAAGCCCCAGAAGTTGCTGCTTCCCAACCATACACTGAGAAATGTGACATTTACTCATTGGGAGCCTCTTTATTGTATCTGAAAAATGAATCAGTCTTTTTACAACTGTGGAGACAGGGTATTAAGAACATTCCAACAAACATGTTGAAAACTCTAGATTGGGATTACACTGAATTTGGTGATATCATTAGGGATATGGTGGCTGATGATCCAAAAATTAGACCTTCAGCAGAAAATATTGAAAATCGCCTTTCAACGTTATTCCAAAACTGCATTAACCTTGATTGAAAATATCATGTGACCATATTTCTACAAAAAACAAGCATGCAATTCGAACATTGTAAACTAATGTTTGCTTTCTAATACTACTTCCAAAAGATTCTTCCAATCCGATTTGTTTATACAAACAAATATTTTTGCTGTTTATTTTTAATCACAACCTATTTTCTCGTCGCCAAGCAAAACTCTCTTGCTCTACTCAAAAAAAAATGAAAACACACCAAGAACAAACTACCCTCGAACGTTATGCCAAAGCAAAAGATGATCTAGAGGCTAAAATTTCCATGATGGATTTATGTTCAGAATTGCAACAAGTTTACAAACAGCAAGAAGACAAAGCATTATATCAAAAATTGTTGAATGGAAATGTTGAAGAGGATATTCAAAGACTTGCTACATTAATGAGAAGAGATCCGACAAGTTATTTGGCCCATCAACATGAGAGAATTAGCCAAGCCTTTGAAAAGTTTAACGAAACTGAATTCGAAAGGTTTAAACTAATCTTTTTGATCATGGGTCCCTATTTATTTGAAAGTGGTGGATTGATTAATGATTTTTTAGTGAGGCAATATTCACAAATTAAGAAAATCACATTAGAGAGTAAGATAATGAAATCTATTCCAATTGAAGATTTTTCACTCAGTTATTTGGAAGAAACTGATCGATTAGTTGGAAGCTTTGACATTGAACAAGAAATTTATGATTTAAATCAAGAATTGTACAATGTTGAAACATTGAGAGAAGCCAGAAAATTGATTGATGACCTCTTGGATAAGATATATTACTATCGATGGAATACCATGAATAGGTTAAATGAGAAAAAATTCTGGGAACCTTGGTTGGATGATTCAATGACACACCTTTCTAGGCAAAAGAGAGACCTAGTTTCACGAATTGTTGCTTTATACACAACAGTTGATATTGTAAAGAAAGTACTGATAGCTATATCAATTATTTTAGTTGTGTCATTCATCATCTACTTGATATTTTTAGGTGTTAAGGGATTTATTATCAATCAGTCATATTATGGGACATGCAGCACAACAGAATCAAACTTTGAAAAGATTAAGACAGTTGCAACCAAATTTACGATTACCAAGTTCCATATTACTGTCTATGGAGCTACTGATTTTTTAAGATTTTTTTCTGCATTCTTAATACTTCCTGTTTCTCTTTCAACTTTCCTTCTATGGTATTGGATGGAAATATCATATTGGAAATTGATTGGGATTTCAAATCTACCAACCACAAAGGCAATTATTAATTTTCTGTTTTGGGATTCAGTTTTGAAACTACTTATTATTGGAGTTTATTATTTATCTGCTGTAGTTTGGATTATTGACCAAGTAGTGTATAATAGAATAGCTGGTTTGTGTGATTAATATTTCAAATAATTGTTGTAAATAAATTGAAATTGTTGTTGCCTTCCTTAATATTGTGGTAATCGTACATTGTTTCGAATAAATCAAAGGCTAGCAATCATGAAAAGGAGATGATCATCAATTACTGTATTGAGTTTTACGATTGTTATCTACAGTCTTCTTACTATTTCAGTAACTATTCTCAAAAATCATGACAATAGAATTTGTTTGAACGTGATGATAACAATTGTTTGCCGCCAACAACTTTTCCGTTACGTTCATCAAGGCTTTTCCGAAGGCTTTGTGTGTAAAGAAGTCTACCTTGAAATTGCGCTCAAAATTTTTTCGCAAGAGAGTTTGGCTGCAACAGAACTCACTCCAATAAAAAAAACCAACAAAAAATACAATGCCACCAAAGAAGAAGGCCGCTGCTGATTCTGATGACGAAAAGCCAAAGAGAGCACCAACACCTCTTGCTTTGTTCAAAGAAGGTATGATTTATCATCATCATCATCAAGTTTTATTTAATATATTATTCATCATTGATATATATAGATAATATGGAAAAAGTAAAGAAGGATAACGCAGGAAAGAAGCAAAATGAAATTAATAAGATCTTGTCTCAAATGTTTAAAGATGCTGATGATGATGTAAAGGAAAAATACACTAAGAAGAGTAAGAAGCTCAAGGCTGAACTCGAAGGAGATGATGATGAAGAAGAAGAAGAAAAGACAACAACAAAGGGATCAAAGAAGAGAGGTGCACCAAAGAAGTCTGACGAAGAAAAGACTACAACATCTGACAAGCCTAAGAGAGCCCAATCTGCTTTGCAAATTTTCCAAGCTGCCAAGTTAGAGGAAACTAAGAACAAGAAGGAAAATGAAGGAAAGAAACCTGCTGAACTTAAGAAGATCTTGAGTGAAATGTGGAAGGAAATGGATGATGACGAAAAGAAGCCATATGTTGATTTGTCTAATCAACAAAAGGAACAAAACAAGGCTGCTAAGAAATCAAGTGCTCCTCCAAAGAAGAAGAAGAAGAAGGATGAATCTGAAGATGAAGAAGGAAGCGAATCTGATGAGGAATAAATTGTAGAGATGTAAATTATTTATCAAAATTGCAGTGATGAGCTTTTTGTTAATGGATTTTAGTTTTCTTTCTTGGTTGACGAATACTGGTTGATTGTTTCCTATTATGATTGTTGTCATCTTGTGATTTTCTCTTGTTTTTTGATGAATTAGAGGAAGAAGAAGAAGAAGCATTCTTGATTGAAGTGTTGATTTTCTCTGATTTTCTAAAAAGTCTTTCAATGGCTTCTTCCTTATCAGCAGTGGAATTGAAATTCTTCTTGAATTCCTTTGAAAGTGCTTGTAATCTTGCTCTTTCTCTTGGTCCAACTGAGAGAATTTCACAATCTTGAGCTCCAATCAAATGTTTTGATCTTCTCTTACTCTTCTGAACTTGTTGATAATAATTTACTCTGACAGGATTATGAATATATTCAACTCGAGTTGTCTTGTCATCTAAAGTGGTTGTCTTTTTAACATATTGATTATTGAGTGAAATCTTCTTCTTTCGTCCTCTTTTCTTCTTATTTCCATTTTCTTCTATTGGATTCTCATCCAATATTTCACTTCTTGAATGGGTTGACAATGAATCATTACTTGCGATATCTGCATTTATAGCATTGTTAGTGCGATGACCTTTCTTTTTCAAGATTAGCTCTTGAACTTCTTTTTCAGATGTTTCATAAAAGTTTAATCCATTCGAAAGTTTGATTGATTCTTTCCAATAAACATCTCGAAGGGCATCTTTGAAAACATTAATCCTGGCAAGTGTTTTGGCTGATCTTTTATCTAATTCTGAATCTACTTTCGAATATTCTTCACTTTGTTTCAACAACGTTCTGGCTTGGAACTTTCTTTCAGATCTGCTCATATTACTAATAGTTTCGTCTTGGAATAGTTTGGAATCGATTAGAATCTTTCTTGCTTGTGAATCAGTCAAAGATGGAAGAATTTCTTCAGCTTCCATTTCAATTTGTTTGTTAATTTCACTCACAAACAACTCAACATTTTTCACATTCTGCTGAACTAGCTCTAATAATTCTAATTTGACATTTTCCTTATTACTCTTAAAGCAAAGTTGGAAATTGCTTGTCTGTTCCCAAGGTAAATTATTTTTAATTCTCTGAATTGCATTAATTAATTTACGATACTTGTCTTCTAATTTGGCATATGACAGCTCATAAGCAACCATGTCAGATCTGTCATCAATATGTTGTCTATTAAACTTGTAGTCTCCTAATATCATTGATTCATTCACACAAATCATTTCAGGTGTCACTAATCTTTGTAATTCTTCATCGGTTGGCAATTTTTCTTTAATTGCAACCCAAACATTTCCTTTTCTGTCCAAAGTGGCAAATTCTTTGAGTTTTTCTCTAATAGTTTGACGAGGAATATCATCAAACTTTGAAGTTATATCCTTTACACTTATTTTTGCCTTCTTTCCATTTCTAATTTTATCCTTAAAGAATTTACATATATGGTAAGAGAGTGCATTATTAATGTAGGAATCTAGTGAACGAGTTCTTGGAGGATAAACTTCAATTTGAGGCTGAATATGTCCAACTAGATATTCATTCGGTATTTCTCTTATAAACCATGTGCTTCTACCATCTGTGGTTGTTCTTTGACATAAAAGGAAATCAGAATTCTTAACTTTTTGTTCATAAATTTGTGACGAGTACATGTTATTTTGTGCAGTAATTATTTTATCATTAGATTCTAGATTAGTCAACAATGGTATCTCATCCTCATTATCAACCATTATAGTTATTCCATTTTTGTTAATTGGAATTGGTTGAAATGTTTCTGGTTTCTTACAATAGTTTACAATATTTGTTGCCATTCCAAATTTGTTAATGAGTGAAGGGGATCTTTCCAAAAATTCCATTAAAACAAGTTGATTATCAACAGCAGATAAATCCATTCTTGATTGAATCGATTTAATCTTTCTTTTTGGTTTCGAATAATTCAAGCGGATAGATTCGTTCTTCTTGAAATGTGACAATTTCTTTTGACTAACTTCCTTTCCTTTAGGGAAGAGGTTATAATATTTGGAATCTAACTCTATGGCCGGTTTCGAATGTTGAACATGATACTTCTTTGGAATTATTTCATTTCTATTCGAAACTTGATTACAAGAAGATTGATAAAGAAATTCAACTGAAATTTCATCATTATCTTTGATTTCTAAATCAATATCATAAATCATTGATTTATCATTCAGGTCAAGAATTAGTTTTTCTTCGTTTGGTTTCGGTTGATTATCATCCCAATAAATTTCGTCCAACCAATCACAATTGAGTAGATCAGTATTAAGGAATTGAAGATTTTCTTCTTTTAAATTAGATTTATCTATCAATTTGTTTGGAGAAACTTGAACATTTTCTTGAGGAGAGTCGAATTTCTTTTTCTTTCGGTATTTTCTCTTCTTTTTCAGAGAGGTTTCGGATAGGAAAGGAGTTTCTTCTAGAATGGAATTGGATAAAGGTACAGTAGTAATTGTTATTGATTTAGGCAAAGGAATAATTGCTTCCTCCTCAGACGAAACATGAATCATTCCCCAATTACCAGAATTATGTTCATAACCAATTACTGATAATTCTTCTAGTATCGAATAACTTTGTTTACCAATTTCAACTCTACTATCATCTTCCCAAACAATTTCATCTTCCCATTTCACCATATCAACATTTTCCACATTAACTCTCTCAGGAGGAATAAAGTTATCAATTTCATCTCTCTTCTTGAAATTATTCGAATCAACTTTAACCTTTCCATTCGAAACAGCTTTAATTTCAATCAAATTATCAAAATAGAAATTTTCCATTCCCTCCTGAACTTGTAAATCATCATTTCTTATCTTTGCATAACTTTTTTTGGTAATCTTTTCAATTAAACCACCAAGAAAAAGAGTTTTATATTCATATTCACATTCTTCTTTAGATTTTCTGTTGTGCAAAATTAATTCTTCTTCTTCATTATCAGAATTATCAAGTTGACAGTTGACTTCAAATTGCTGACCTATTCCACTTAAACTTTGAACCATATCTTGATCCATGGATTCAAAATTACCCAATAGGAGTGATAATCCTATATTTGTTGCCTTTTTAACCATATATGTTTATACTTTTTTGAAGTTTACGCAACAGTGTCACATTCTTTGACATTTCAACTTTTCAATTTTTGTAAAGTTCTTTAAATTGTTATGGTTTTCATATTATTTAAGGCAAATAAATAGTGAACTTGATGAATTTACAAATTTCACCAACTTCATATCCAATTGTTTGAAAAAAATATCATCAAATCAACAACATGCTGCAATTCATATTGGTCACCACATTACGTGCTTCTTGATCCTTCTTGAGGGAGGAATAAAAAAATAGTTTACAAAATTTAGGAGATTTTGGATTTTAAACAAAATACTCAAACAGTAGTACATCATGATATTTATGTCATCTGTGCTTGAACGAATCCAATAATGTGGTGACCAAGCCATTGGAAAGATTGTCATCATATAAACTTGTGTGAATTTCAGAAGTTCACAACCTTGAGAATTTCAAAAACCAACACAAAAAAAATGGCGCAACATTCCCTGTGCAACAATGATGAATGCAACAAACGAATTCGATCCACCATTGAACAATTACCCACCGAATGTTGGTTAAATATTTTCAAATATTTAGAATTGCAAGAAATTAAAAGAATTTCCCTCCTAATGAGTCCTGTCATTACTTGGCAATTATTGGACACAACTGATCAGAGTTTTTTCCGATTATTGTGTGAAGCAAATTTAAAAAGTGATTTGGAGAAGGTTATTCAATCCATTATAGAAAGACCTCAGGTACCACAGTTAGCATACAAGGTGTTGAAAGGAGCAAGTGCATTGCCACGTAGTCAATTCGTGTACTCCATTTCACAATTGAGAGAAAAACTTAGAATTTGTGTTTTAAAATCAAAAGTATTGTTTCCTAATTGGTTTAAAGAGGAATCTTTGAATGAATCAATTGATGAAGCTGTTCAGTATTCCTATTCGATTAATAGACCAGTAGTTTTTGATGATGATGAAAATGATGAAATTGTTGGAAATTATGTGGAAAAGCAAAGACGAAAGGCATCAATTTAGAAGAGATTAAAATTGAAGAGCTACACTTTTTTGAAAGATTTGCAAAAGCAAGTTGACAAACAATCAAAAAGACCTACTAAATGGAAATCAGTATGGAATGGTTATTGTAATCAGCACGTTATCAATGATATTACAAATTACACATTAGAATTGGAACATTCCGTGCTAAAAGAAGATGAATTAGTTCCAGATGATTTATATAGATTTATAGAAAAAATCAACAAGTTGTTTGATATGGAACCTCTATTAAGAAGAAAGATAATGTTCGAAACCATGGCGTTTCCTACCAAGAAATCTAGGACGGCCAATACACATTTTAGGAGGTTCAATACGGAAGTGTATCGTATTGATTTCCAAGACAGCTCAGTTTTCTTTTCTAAAATTGTGAGAATTTTCTCAAAATTCAGAACAACCATATCTTCTTACTATGTTGCAGAGAAGTATAAGAATATCATTGACTTTTTTGTGCAGGAATCAATTGAATATGGAGTTAAAATTCCAATTCTTGTTGATTGTAAGTTTTTTATTCATGTTTGATTTACAAGTTTTTAGGTTTCTTGGAGAATAATGCACCAATTCACTCGATTCTAACATCCGACTATGGCGGATTGGGTTTGCATATTATTAGAAAGTACCCTCATTTCATTAAGGAAAGCTCAATAGATTTCAGATTCTATATTCTAGTCAGGTGTTTGAAACATCACTTGGATATCAATATCATTCATTCACTCTTTTATAGTGGGATACTCGATTCTAATGTTTTGGAGCATGTACACCGTAATCAATCTGGAGCTACGCCTATAAATCGTTGTAGTATTGGAAAAAGGAATCAAGATACACTTGATGGGTCAATGCCTTTATATTTCATGTATGCCATTCATCGACAATATCTTACGAATGAGAATAGATGTTACTTTAGAGAAATATTTAATTTATTTATTGATTGCTTTGAAGGAAGAAAAATCCCAGAGTCAAGAAATCCAAATTCTGGAAATTCATTTCATAGATCTGAAAATCATCAATTCCAACAATTCTTGGAAGGAGCTCTTAATTTCCATTATTATTCATTTAAGGATTTTGCTAAAGAAATGGAAGAACTCAAATTTCCCAAGGACCAAGAAATTGAAACCAACATCTATCAAGAAGGAGATGAATGGTAAATTTATGAATGTGGTTTGTCACATACCTCTTGGACAGGATTTATTTTCTAATAAATTCATCAATTTCCTTAATAAACTTTTCTCCATAAAATTGAATCCAATGAGAACTCTCTTTCACAATAAAAACCTTTGATTCCTTCTGAGCTCTTTCGGTCAATGCTTCCTTCAATGCAAAGTGTGCACTTTCCTCAGTTAAATATCTGTCATTTTCTGCATGCAAAAACAAAACTGGCACATCAACCTTCTCCTTATCAAAACTTCTAGTCGATTGAGTACGAAATGCAGCTCTGTAAAATGAAGTTGCTGTAATGTAGCTCGATTTAATATTTTCCAACCAGAGTTTAGCTTCTTCAGCACTCAATCTTCCTTGATGAGCTTCTTGGTCGAAACCTGCTGTATTGAAGAACATGGCATAGTCGTTTCTTGTGGAAATTAATTCACTCAATCCAACCAATTGAAGGAAGAAAATGTACCAACTCTTGGTCAATTGCCTGAAGAATTTTGCAGTATGTTCCTTGATATATTTACCTTCATTTACACGCATTGCAAGTCCAAGAACTGATTTTTCAATAATTTCTGGATATTCTCTGAGAAATTGAATTTAAAGTTTACAATGAGTCAACTTACTTCATGGTGAAACCCAATGCTGCTGCACCCCAATCGTGAGAAATGAAGATAGCCTTTTCTCTCTTGGCATATTCTGTAACTAAAAGTTGATAATCTTTGGCCAATTTCACATCAACATATTCATATGGAATTGAATTGAGATCCTTGAGATATTTCTTTAAAGATTCAAAGGACATGTCAGTTGGCAGTCCTTTGCTAACTTGTTCCAAATCAACACCTTCTGGAACTGGTTTAGAGCTTGCATTGTATCCTCTATTATCGAAAAAAGGAGGAAATATATTTCAAATAAATATTCGAAACTATTGAAACACATACCTCATATCAGGAGCAATGACCCAATATCCTTGTTGAATGAAATGATCCAGATATCTTCCGAAACACAACAAGGCAGTTTCTGGATAGCCATGCATAAAAATCAATAACTTTTGATTCGTTTCTCCTTCCTTTCTTCCTCCTTCCAATGCATTAAAAATAATTCCATTCGAAAGTGAAATCTTGACAAAATTAGCCAATTTAGGTGGGAAATTCATAGTAATACCATTGGCTTTCATAATGGGATTCATCTTTTCATGATATTCCTCCAATGTTTGGATTGGCCAATCTTTACTCAACTGGTCAAGGTTTGGAAATGGATAAAAAGCTAAAAAACCAAACCAAGCCGAAATGAGAAGAATGATGGAAAGGAAAACAGTTCGACAACAGGTGGAGAGCAATCCTGACATTTTTTTTTCAATCAAGATCTTGTGAAAAACTGTTGAAAGAAACGAAAGCTTCCGAAATGGAACGTGGGAGGAGATTCATGATGTGGTAACCAATCAATTGATTACATTATTTTTTCTTTACAATTAATTGTACAATTTATTTATTAATATAATATAATTTAAATATATATTGTTCGTCTTTTTAACAAAATTTTGATATTGAACTGATAAGAAATCAAATTATTCAACGTCAAGATCATTAAAAGTTGGAGCTTTTGTTTCTGTTGGTTCTGATTGAAATGAATCAGAGGAAGCAGCAGATTGAGGAGAATGAATGTTAGCCATAATTGGAGAACAAATTCTTTCTAATTGTTGCTTCTTTTGTTCAATTTCTTCCAATGAACAACTCAATACATTATTCATATTATCTAACCATGATTGAATCTCATTACATGCAGAGTTGACCTTACTCTTATCATCTTGTGAGATCTTTGTTGAATAGTTAGGATCTTCCATGGTAGATTTGATGGAGAAGACATAATTTTCCAATGAATTCTTTGCATCAATCTTTTCCTTTGCAATTTTATCTTGAGCTTCCATTTCTTGAGCTTGTTTTAACATTTCTTTGATTTCTTCATCGGATAATCTTCCTTTTTCATTGTTAATAGTTAAAGATTCAGTCTTACCAGAACATTGAGCAGAAACTGTCATGATACTATTAGTGTCAACATTAAATGTCACATCAATTACTGGAACACCTCTTTTAGCAGGTGGAATTCCTTCCAAATTGAATTTACCCAATAAGTGATTATCCTTTGTCAATGGTCTTTCACCTTCATACACTTGAATAGTGACAGCTGTCTGATTATCAGCATAGGTAGAAAATTGCATGGTTTTCTTACATGGAATCTTTGAATTTCTATCAATCAATTTAGTCATTACTCCACCAGCAGTTTCAATTCCCAATGACAATGGAGCAACATCAACCAATAGAACTTTCTTTTCCTTTCCTGTCAACACAGCACCTTGAACAGCAGCTCCATAAGCAACTGCTTCATCTGGATTGATTGACTTGCAAAGTTCTTTACCATTGAAGAAGTCTTTGAGCATATCTTGAACTTTTGGAATACGAGTTGAACCACCAACCAAAACAATGTCATCAATTTGTGACTTGTCATAACCAGAATCTTGAATTACCTTCTTGACAGGTTCGAAACATTTCTTGAACAATTCCAAATTCAATTGTTCAAATTTGGCACGTGTCATGACAATGTCCATATCCAATCCATCCATAATGGCATCCACGTTAATGGAAGCATTCGATGCTGCAGATAAATTTCTCTTTGCTCTTTCACATGCAGTTCTCAATCTTCTTAATGCTCTTGGATTTTCCTTAACATTCTTCTTGAACTTTCTCTTGAATTCTTCACAACAGAATTCGACCATCAAATTATCAAAATCTTCACCTCCTAAATGGGTATCACCTGCTGTTGCTTTCACTTCAAATAATTCACCATCATCAATGTCAAGAATTGAAACATCAAATGTACCACCACCCAAATCGAATATCAAAACAGTTCTTTCACCTTTCTTATTTAAACCATAGGCAATAGCAGCAGCTGTTGGTTCATTAACAATTCTCAAAACATCTAAACCAGCAATGGTTCCACTATCTTTGGTGGATTGTCTTTGAGAGTCATTGAAATAGGCAGGAACTGTGATGACTGCCTTCTTTACAGTTTTACCCAAATATTGTTCAGCAATGTCTTTCATTTTGGTTAGAACCATGGCTGAGATTTGTTCTGGAGTGAATGTGTGAATTTCACCTTTGAATTCGACTTGAATTTTAGGTTTATCATCACCTGTTTCAGAGACAACTTTGAATGGCCAATGTTTCATATCATCTTGAACAGTTTCCTCTGAAAACTTTCTACCAATTAAACGTTTAGCATCGAATACAGTATTGTGTGGGTTCATTGCCACTTGATTCTTTGCAGAATCACCAATCAATCTCTCTTGATCTGTGAATGCAACATAGGAAGGAGTTGTTCTATTACCTTGATCATTTGGAACAATTTCAATAGTATCATTCATGTAAACACCAACACAGGAATAGGTTGTTCCCAAATCAATTCCAATAGCACCGTCAAATAGTTCAGAAGTTGTTGAAGTAGTAGACATTTTGAAATTATAGTATATTAATTACAATAGTATTGTTTTTTTTCAGTTTGTGATTTTGTTGCTGCTGTTGATAAATGTTGCATTGGTGGTTTTTATATAGATTGTTGTTTGTGGATTTTGTCATGGAAGTTATTTCGGTAAATAAGGAAGTGAAACCGAAAATCAAGGAAATTAAGGAACTGAGATACCGAAGTTACCGAGAGTGAAAATTAGATATTTTTCAGACCATTTTTGTAAACAACCAACTTTCAATCAGAATCCAAAAGTAATATTTTTAAATTCTTTAATGTTTAGTAATAGTATAAATTTTGGCGCCAATCAAATACAAAAAAATGTTTCGAGGTGGTAAACCCACTGCTTCTCGGGTTTCTACGAATATACAAAAACCATCCACGAATAGGGTATTACCCTCATCAGCATCATCAAAAGGTGGTACTTCTGCTTCTTCGGGAGTAAAAGGAGTAGTCACTACACCATCCACTCCAAAGACAAGGCTATCAGCAGCATCATCGGTGGTGAGAACTTCCTCTTCATCGCAACCTCAACCATCTAAGAGCCCTAGTAATATTGGAAAGAATAATATACATTATAATCATAGAAATCCTAGTGAGGATATATCCCGAGAATCAAATAATAGTAAAATTGAGGAAGAAGATGACGACGATATGGAAATAATGTCAGTCAATGACCAATATCAATATTTAAAAGACTCGAACAAATCTAAGGATCAAAATTCTAGTATCAAGTCAATTAGATCAAGTCGATCGAGTAAATCTAATAGATCTACAATGTCGGAAATGGGTATGTCTGACGATTCAATCCCTTTGAAAATGAAAAAGAAGGTTCAAATTGAAACTCCAAGAGAAAGGGACTACAGAGATTCAAGAGATTCTAGTAGTACTCGTTCAATACCAACTGAGGAGCAAAATGAGGACTTTGGGGAAGAGCAAAGTGTATCCAGTTCAAATAATTCTCTTCATATTTTATCTTCTGTGAGAAGAAAGTTAAAGGAGGAAGAGGCAGAAGAAGAGCAACCTGTAAATAACAATCCCAGACCTTCAAGAATTGCTGAATATATCAAAAGATTTAGAACAGCTCCTCCTACACAGAGGAGTGAACGAAAACGTTTGGAATTTGAGGATGAAAAGGAAGAACCAATACCAGTACCAAGAAATGAGAGAAGGAAATCACCAGAGTTAGAATCTCTGGTTACTAATTCTAGAGAAGATAATCGATCATGGATGAAGAGAGCAATGCAAAGCTCCATAGATAGCTCTCATCCTTCCATAAGAAACATTAATCAAATGAAAGAATCGATCAAGCAAGAAATAATGGATGTGGAGGACAACATTGAGCGTGCAAAAAGATACTCTCAATTTAACCTAGATGAAGAGGAAGCCCTGGCCCTTTCAACACAAGATCATTTTTCATATATGGATACTCTAGACTTTAATATCAACGAACTTAATAATATTACAGATTTAGCTCTGGAAAATGGAAGTTTCAAAATGTTTGGGAATGTTGAAAGTATTCTGTCGAAGCTGTCTAACGAAAAAACCAATCAATCTAAGGACTCGATAAATTCTGAAAAGAAAATGGATGAAACTAGTGATTCAAGTGACGAAGAAAAACTAGATGAAATGTTTAGAAAAGGAGTATTATCGAGATTACAATCCATTGGGCTTCACGAGTCATATTTGGATCTGGAAAGTTATGATATTCTAAGTAGTAACGAGAAACCAAAAATTGAGAATGTCAAAGTTGATAAACTGGATGAGTTAAAGAAGGAAAGCGAGCAAGTTGAAAAATTGCTTCAAGGGAAAAAAAGCCGAGAGAATTCAATTATTTTAGAGAAAGAAAAGGAATTACCAAAACTTACTCAAAAAGATTCAAATCATTCAATACTAAGTAGTGTGAAATCCTCTTCCCAATCTTTGTTGTCTGAGGAAAAGTCACCTTCAAAATATGAGATTAGTATAGATCATGAAGATATGGAGGAAGGTTTCTTCCCTGTAGTAACCATTAAATCAGACAAGTCTGGCCCAGTTGTTTCTCAATCAATGGAATCATTAGAGAGTGACAATAGTGCGTTTGAGTCGAGACAATTAGACTTTGTTGACGAAGAAGAATTAATTCAAAGACAAAAGAAAAGCGAGCTAACACCACCAATGATGACAGAAAGTATTGACAGTCTTCTTGGTAAATCCATTGAGTCTGTTTCATCAGTATCATCTGCAAATGATAATGATATGAGTACTATGGGATATTGTCAACGAATGATTGAACAAATGGTTAGTTCAGAACCAGAACCTGAACCAGAAAAACCAATCATTGAAAAATCAATAGAAAAGAAAGAAGTAATTGATATTAATGATGATAATCATGAACTCTTTACCAATGATTACATTTGCCAAACACTACGACAAAAAATAGATCAATTGAAAAGCAGATTAGTAGAGTTGGAGAAGAAGGATTCCCTTCTCAAATACTAATAACATGGTTTGAATTTTGGCGCCAAAATTAAAAAGAATTTTCACGTTTAAACAAATTAAAAAAAAATGAATGAATTCTCGCCAACAACATCAACCCTAACAACGAGAGACGAACTCAGGAGAGTCATCACGGAAACATCAGAAAGAGGTCTTATTCATACATCAAAATGGCTCGGAGAACAATTAATATCACTGCCAAATGAAATACTTTCTAGAGTTGCAACCTCTACAAGTATTTGCACAAATACAATACAAGCAAATGAACAATCTTTATATGATCATTATACATTCGCAAAAACACTATTTGATTCAAAGGAATATTCTAGATGTGCTTTTATTTTACAAAAACAAACTAAACCATCGACAATGGAGTTGAATCAAAACAAAACTAGTCTATCATCATTCAGTAAGAAATGTTTATTTGTTGAATATTATGCTCTCTTCCTATCGGGTGAGCAACAAAAACAACAAGAAGTATTGGAATATAGTTTAAATAATTCATCAAGTACAACAGCTACTGGGGTAGGAACCAATGCTAATGCTCATCATCAAATGATTCATCAACAAAGAAATCAACAAAAACATCACAATCAAACTCAAAACAAATATCTTAGAACTATATTGAATGATCTTAAAACATTGCATACATTGGATCAAATGGATTCCTATCTCTACTATTTGTTTGGAGTCATACTAAAGGAAATGGAAATGAAGAGTAAAGCTCTCGATTGCTTTATCAAAAGTGTAAATTATGAACCACTTATGTGGGGAAGTTGGTTGGAAATTGTTTATATTCTTATTGATTTAATGCAAGATACTACTCAAAATGACAATCAATCCACTTTAATGTCTAACACATTTAAAAAGTTCAAAAGTATTTTAAAACAACATTGGATGATGAAGGTTTTCAAATCTAGACTTCAATTGGAAACTCTTTCAAGCCAAGGCAGTTTTACTCAATTAGATTTGGATGATGGCAATGAAAATCAAACATTCAACTTGATTCAAGATTTATGTTCACAATTTCCAAACTCTAATTATTTATATTCTCAACTAGCAATGTTGAGCTACCATCAACAAGACTTCCAACAAGCTCAAGAATATTTCGAACACATCAAAAAGAAAGATCCTTTTAGATTAGAGTTTTTGGATACATACTCTAATATTTTATATGTGAGAGAAGAAAAAGCTGAATTGAGTAAATTGGCACACGAACTACACTCAATAGATAAGTATAGAGTTGAGACATGTTGTGTTATTGGCAACTATTACAGTTTAAGAGGTGATCATGAAAAAGCTGTCTTGTATTTTAAGAGAGCACTTTCATTAGATCCAAAATATTTATCAGCTTGGACATTGATGGGACACGAGTATATTGAAATGAAGAATACTAAAGCTGCTGTTAATGCCTATAGAAGTGCAGTTGAAATTCAATCAACAGATTACAGAGCTTGGTATGGTTTAGGCCAAACCTATGAAATGTTAGACATGTCTGATTATGCTTTGTATTATTATAGCAAATCGTGTAGTTTAAGACCATATGATGGAAGAATGTGGTCTGCTCTTGCAAATTGTTATGAATCATTAGAACAATTTGATGATGCACTCAAATGTTATCAACGAGCATATGATAACAGAGGTGAACAATTGAGTACACTACTCAAGATGGCTAACATATTTAGAAGATTAGATCAAAATGATAGAGCAGTTGAATTATATTCGAAATGTTTAGGACACTATGAATCAGACAATGTTCCAAATCAACTTCATCAACAATTAAGTTCTGCTGATGAAGCTGGTATTTTACTTTTCCTTGCTGATTATTATTATGAAGTAGCTCAACAAGATGAACAATATATTGAAAGTGTGAAACAATATTGTATGTTACTAATGGATGATAGATTTACAGGTCTTCCAGAAAGAGATACAGCTACCCAATTACTTCATTCACTCAATTCTAATAACCTGTTACAACCTTCCTCATTTGAAAATCAGTTAGAATCAATTTCACAACAGCAATCCACACAAAGAATATTTGGTGGAGGAGTTTTAAATCCTCAAGATTATTCGATTGGTGGCAGTGATTCTCTAAACTTTTTGAAATAAATCATACATTCCTAATCACGACAGAGTTAGGGGAATTCGATAGAAGCTAGATTCTTGTGATGAGAAATACATTAGTTGTTTTATTGATACTTTCGAAGAATATTCTGAATTGTATCAAGCAGTTTGTCATGCACTATTGATACTCTTTTGAAACGAGAGTTGAGATTTTTCAACGAGCTTAGATTTATCTTTAGAATATTGATATAGTCAACTGGAACAAACCCATCATGAGGTCCTCTACTTATCTGATTATTACATCTCAAACCAGTTTCAATACTTTTCACCACTTGAAGGTTGACACGAGTTGCCATGATAAAGAATGGAATCATAAACATACTACAATTATTGAAATATTCTTTCTGAGACAAGTATGTAATTCTTAAACTTGATTCTTCTATTAAATCCTTTCTACTTGTAATAGATATCATTATACCCAATCTCAGACCCTCAATAAGAATATCTTGTGTGAATTGAATTCCATTCAAATATTCATCACAAATCTCATTTGAATTTTTGAAAATCTTGTCTCTAATATTGGCAATTAACAATTTGATAACTTCACTTCCAGTTTTCATCATGTCCATACTATTTTCGTGTGAAATTTTTTCGAGTAGGAGATTAGCAATTTGAGGATGCAATCGAACACCAGTCACCATTTCATAGAGCATTGGCAAACTTGACGAGAATTGTAAAACATCAATTTCTTGTAATGAGAAATTCTCAACAAATGAAATAGTTTTCACAGATTTGGTTTCCTGACTGGATAAGATTGGTTTCATGATATTTTGTGAATAGAATTTGGCAGAGTGGAGATGAAACTTTGAAATTTTCAATTCACCACAACCCATTTCGTACAATGCCAAATTAAGATAACTGTACGAGTTGAGTAGAGAAAGAGAATCATTACCCTTTGAAATGAACTTTCTTGATTTGAGTGCTGCTTGTTGTGCTTGTTCTTGATCACCACTTGATTGGAAACAAAGAGATTGAATAGAAAAGAAAAAGCGCTCCTCTCTTTCTTATTCGAATCTGATAGGCCACATTGTTTCATATTGCTGAATATACTTATCAAACTCTTCCCTTACCAAGTGAGGGTTTCTCTTTCGAAGACAAATGAAAAAGTTCAGTTGTAAAGGATTGGAAAAGTACCAAGAAAGAAACTCTATCGAATTTTCCAAATCAATCACTGCAAGTTTCTTATTTGGTGAAATTGGTTCGAAGAATTATCAGCCACATATAAATCTTCTCTTTTTTAAGTAGGATCTTGGGTCAAGCATTATATTGCTCGCAGAGTCTTTTAAATCAACAAACGTTATTGAATAAGTCTTTTATTGTGAAAATTTCGAAGCCTGCCAAGTCTAGTTATCATCACCACACAAATATTCAGTAACTTTTTCTTTTAGAATGTCATTCAAGGATTTGTCTGCTCCCCCCTCAAGATTTGAAGAAATAGAATCAAACCAATTTCCATTATTAACTCTTTCCAATTCTTCAGAATTGTTTAACAAAATACTTTCCAAAAAAATTTCGTCATTTGGATCAAGTTTGTTCAATAAGGTTAATACTTTTTGACAATTTTCGTTATTGGAGTACCTTTTAGTGTTTTGGTGACCAGCTCTATTAGATCTTAAAACGCATTTAGGAACAGGATCGCTCTCAGAGATTGGAGAATACCATAAAGTGATCTTTGTATCTTTGGTGTACAATTTTTTCTCGTCTTTTTCTTGGATAAAATTTTTAATTCCAACATTCAATACCTTTCGTTGGGAACCAGTGAAATAAACGTTTAAAAAAGAAGATAAGGAATGATCCTTATCTTCTGCAAGTTCCAGATGGGAATAATATTCTTTAAATATTGCTCTTTCTCTATAGTTTGCTGACAACAAGAGTTCAACCGAAAATGTTTCAAATTCAAATCTTTCTGGCAACATTAAAAGATTATCTCTATATTTCTCAACCACTTGGTAAACATCTTCTTTAATGCTTTCTAATGCATGTCTTTCATAATTCAACCTATCCATAATTACCATTGAGTTATACACTTGGAATTTGTTATATTTCTCATTACCTGCTAATCTTTCAAAATTAGCTTGTGATGATAATCTTGTCTCAATTTTACTTTTGTCAAGAGCTGAGACCAAAGCTCCAAGAGTTGAAATCGCACCACCTCCAATCAATAAAGATCTAGTTCTTTGATTCATTGCTGCAAAAGTGTAAATAAAGAAAACGCCAAGTGCATAAACGAGATATTTAAATGAGAATTCTATGTCAAGATATTTCCTGTCTTGGAATTCATAAGAATCAAGGGTCAATAACGGTGCAATCAGTAACAGAAGAGCAATACACCAGTGCCATGAGCTTAGGCTCTTCCACTTCCAAGTATCAGTAGGCTTCTTGGTTAATGGCTCTTGTTCTTGCTCAGACAAGCTTTCAACCACTACTTTGAATGACCTAAATCTCTTAACATTCAAGTTCTGCAAAAAAATTGGAGCAGAAAGCTTGGGGTTTCGTTTGGGAACAGCTTTAAGTAGGCTTCTTAACATTTTTTAATAATGGAAAAAAAAATTTTGATAATGATTATTTTATACATAATCTTTTTAGTAACAGAAATGGATAGAGATTCCATTTTGAACAAGAAATCATTATTATAATTATAATTATTATAAATTTGGAAATTCCTTTTATTGATTTTTAATTCAATTAACAACTTGGTTTTGGGAATGGCATTTTTAAACAAATACAGTTCTGTACGTTTTTATTTTAAAAACATTATTACCAATTTTACAATACCAAACAATGATTTAGAAATGAATCCATTTAAAGACCTACCCTCTATCTATTCAGCATTGAAAACTCCACAGTAATAATGTATTTCATACTCTCCCAATAATACACCCTCAATTATATTCTTCATAAAATCCTATTAAACTTCCTCTCCTCAATATTCCATTATCATCATCACTACAACCTTCTCTCCCTATTACATAACACCTCCAGAAGAACATTCCTCCAATAATAACAGCACGTTTATCAACTTCTTACTTTGAGGCTTATTTAAAATTGTTTGTGCTTTAGAAATTTTTTAAAGTTTGAAAAAAATCAGCGAAGAGATAGACGACAATAGACCAAACAACAACGTGAAAATATATATTTATTTCATGTGAAACCTACAAAATTCAAAATGAATGAATCTTTTCTCTGTCAATGAAAAAAGAGGATATACACTTTTTAATTTATTTCTTTTTTCGAATTTCACGCTCTTCTGTTCCGATTAGATTCGAATATTGATATTTAGATATGTTCCAGCCAAATGTGTGAAAAACAACAAGCATTATTGTGTATTAAGTCAACTCCAAAATATATAAAAAAATTGAGAAATTACGAATTATACATCATTAGTTCTGTATTTTTTGATTGCGTTCAGGAGGAAGCAATTTGAAAAAAGCAATTCGGAGGTTAATGAAATAATTCAATTAAGGGTGATGCACGATGAAGAAAATTGATAGCTGTAGCATAAATCATTCAATTTACAATTAGATATTAATTTTTATTGAATATGAACATTTTCATATTTGATTTTATTGTCTTATACATATTCATTAAAATCCATCTCACTACTTTCTATTTTGCTTTGTTGTGAATACTATCACAAGTTGATACATCTTGTTCTTCAACCTTCATCTATATTGTTTTCGGAGGCTTGTTGAAAAATTCTTCATCAAATCATCAAATAAAATATTAAAAAAAAATGTCTTCATCACAAAACAATAACTCGCTGCGTAATTCTTCATCCATGATGATGAACGGAATGAATCAGCAAAAGATGGGCAATAATAATAATACAAGTAGATCGCAACATCCTAATCAACATTATGATCATTTTGCGAGAGAGGTACTACAACGTGTAATTTCGGATACATGTAGATATTATGGATTTCATGCTATTAAAAGTAGTACAAGTGATTTTTTAATTGATTTGGTGCAAATGTTTATTCAAAAAATTGCCACAACAAGTGTAATGTATAGTAGTCATTGTGGAAGAACAGAACCAAATGTATTTGATGTTGAAAAATCATTAAATCATCATATGGGCTTGGATATTAACGATTTATTATCTTTCTTTTACATTTTACAAGATAAATCTGAAGAAAATTCTGTTGATTTGTCAACATTTGAATTTGGTAAGTTTGATAAAAATAATCAAATAACCTTTAACTTTATTTAGACATTCCTGATATTCCTAAAGCACCACTTTCAAGTTTAATGTCATGTCCACAAACTCATTTCCATTTACTCTATAAAAACAAAGCAAAATCACTTTTATTTATTGATGAAGAAGAGGAAGAAGAACATGAAAGACAAATTAAATTAATTGAACAACAAAAACCAACATTTCTACCAGCTTTACCACCTAAACATACATTTAGATTTACTCCTATTATGAATAAGAGAACAAGAGATCAATATAGAATTCAATTAGAAAAGACAAGACAAAGAAGACATATTGAAGAATCTTTAACAAGACTTCATGAAGCTGAATTGAAACAAGTTCGTGATTTATTAGAATTGAATGAAGTAAATGGAGAAAATGCATCACAACAATTGGAACAATTAATTAAAACCAAGAAAAAGACAATTGTCCAAAAGAATGATGTTTTATTACATCTTGAAAAGAAACCAACTACAAATGTATTAACTCAAAAGAAGAAGGAAGAACAAGCAATTCAACAATCTATTACAGAAGATGATGAGGAACCTGTTGAAGAGGTTGCTGTAGAGGATAACATTCAAACAATTGTTAATCCATATTTACAAATTGAAAAACAAAGAGTTTCATTGGCAGTTCAAAGAAATGTTACAAACAGTTCATCAAATCCTCATAATGTCACAAGGTTGACCAATATTCTAACAACACCTAAAAAGAGCACAACTATTAAGAAACCTTTTATTTCACTTATTACAAGAGATGACAGTGCAGAAGTTCAAGCAAATAATTTAATGAAAAGTGGTGCTATTGCTAATACTACTCAAACATTATCAACAATATCAAATGATGATGGTTATATTGATAATGCTCAAATAACTCCAAAACAAAAAAAGAATTCCATAATGGAAACATCTATTGGAGGTTCAATCAACAGATCTGCTTCATCATCTGTTTTGAATGATTCAACTTTAATGCCACCACCTTCTTCTCTTCCTCCTCAATTTGCACCTCCAACCTTCCTCTCTAGTCTTATGGGTTCAAATACTGCTGTAAATAATGAAGTTATTGAACCAATCATTAGTAATAATCAACCAATGTTAAATATTGGAAGTTCTATTGCCCCTCCTCCCTCATCTGATTTTGAAGAGGATGAATTTGAAGAAGTTGAAATTGATGAACCAAATTCTAAAAAGTTGAAATTTTAAACTAGGAAAACAAATACTTCTAAGTACGATTATAATAATAAATATAATGTTACAAAATTGTATTTGACACTCTAATTTACACAGTTATTTTACAAAAATGAATTAAGCATACACACATTTGTGCAGTAAGAAACCGAAATATTTGTACCAATCAATCTTTCTAATCAAATTAACTCTGGTAATATAATTTCCAGTTACGAGTCTAAAATATCCAGGAGTTGTTTTACTCCAATCAATGAATTGTTGTTGAAAGGTATTAATTACATCAACCAACCATAAACTGGAAGATGAAACAACTTCATTATTGAAAATAATTTCATGCTGTAAATAATCATCTGTAAATTCTGCAGTACTATTTTGAGCACTATATGAATTTAACCACCAACTAATAATATCATAAATAAGAGTTGGTTGTTTTGAAATGGCTACCATCTTTTTTTCACATCCATCTGCAAATAATCTGGTAAATTTAACAAGTGAGGCATCCATTAATGGTGTTTTTGCCACATAATTAACAGGAAATAGATAAATCTTACTTCTCAATTCATCATATGAAAATATTACATCTCTAGATTTAACATCAAAACCCATATTATATTCTCCATCAAAATCTGTTTGATTTGTTGTTCCTCCATATAAAACAATTTTACCAATTTTATCAAATATATATTCATCCCTTTCTCTACAATATTGTAGAGTTTTAGCTAAATTAGTAACTGGTCCTAATACCAGAAAGTTAATAGTATCAGAAGCAGATTTAATAATCTGATATGACTTTTCTAAATAATCATCTTGAAATTCATAATTAAGATCATATTTTCCAGTTCTATTTTGTAAAACTTTGTGTATAAAATCTCCTAACATGTATTTTCTCATACGTATACCATCTTCAGATGAAAATCTTTGTCCTTTATCATTAGTCATATGGTCTCCTCTTAATAATAAAGTATTATTAATATTATATGTTTGTCTATTATAAATGAATGTATTTCTCTTATTTAAAAACATTTTCCAAATATCAGAAATTGCAAATGTTTCATCTCCTATTTTTAATTCATCAAAATCATCACCACTATCCTGTAATTCACTTGATGTTGTTACAAGTGCCATTAATGTTTTGTTTTTTGAATTTCTAATCATTAAATTCAAAGAAATTAAATGATTAACAGAAATATCCGAATGAATAATCCATTGATCTGTATTCTTTATTTTAGTAGTATAGGGTTGTCTCACTACATTTATGAATATCCCAATCACTGCCGCTATAAACACAACTGCTAATCCAATAGAAAATAAAAGAGTTTGAGCTGTGTGTTCTTTCATTTTTTTTTACTGCATGATGAAATTTTCCAAAGCCTTTGCAAAAAGATAATCAATTGATTATGATGATGATTTACTTTTTATTTATTTTTTAATGGAAATTCATACAAATGATGAATGAAGAATGTTTATAGCCAAGAAAATTACAATTTCAATATTTTCTGATATTCTTCATCGGGTGATGAAAGTTTATTTAATTATTTATCATACATCAGGCGGGAAAAATATTCAATTAAAATTTGTGATGAAAAAATTACTTCATAAAAAAAAGTGAAAAAAAAAAGCATCAACAAATTTTCAGAGTTGTTCTGAGAACATTAAATTTATAACCATCAACAAATTTTAAAGCGGATTCACACAATTTTGACCATATTATCATCATAGTTAACAAAACAATAACAACAATATCATTGGAAAATTATGAAAAGAGATAAAAAATTTGCCAATATCAAGAATAAGATTCAAAATCTTAAAAAGAGAAAAACAACTCCAAATGAAAAGAAGAGACAAGTACAGTATAATGAAGATGATGATATTATTCATTCATCGGAAGAAGAATTTGAAGTGAGTGCTGAACAATTAGCTAAAACAGCTGATGATGATGATGAAAAAGTTATTAGAGATGCAAGTGAAGTTGTTGAACAAAAAGAAGAAGAAGAAAAATTGACAGCTGCAGAAAAGAGAGTTTTAAATGCTAAACAATTTTTAGATAATTTGAAACAATATGAAGGTAAAGTATTTCATTTTGAAATTTTATAATTTTCATGATATTTAACAGAGGATAAAGAGGATCAAGATGAATACAATCAAATGTTAAATGAACAAGATCCTATTGCTCAAGCTCTTAAAAGAGAAGCTGTAAGTATTGATTTAATATTTCTATTATTTACTTACTTTTTATAATAATACATGATATTTACATTTAATATAATACTTAACATTTACTTTATAATACTTAACATTTACTTGATAACTACTTGATATTTACTTAACATTTACCTTTTTTTGATAAAAATTATTAACTTTAATAGTTAAAAGCAAAGAAACAAATACCTTCAAGTTATCATAAATATCTTGAAGAATTAGATTTCAAAGATGAAGGAGTAGTGACATTTTTGAAAGGACATAAAAAACCACCTACTTGTATTTCATTGGATAATACAAATTCACAACAATTAAAAGGATTTTCAGTTGGTAAAGATGGATGTATTATAAATTGGGATTTTAACAAGGGAAGTAAAATATCAATTACCAAAAAAGCACATGATAATTTAGAAATTTTATCTTGTGCACTAAGTTTTGATGGAAATATATTAGCAACAGGAGGAAAAGATTGTAAAATTCGATTATGGGATACAAAAACAATGAAACAAATTGATGTTTTAGATGGACATTTTAAACCAGTTACAAGTTTAGCATTCCAAATGGGACATTTATCAAATATTACTGGTTCTTCAAATAATTCTTCATATGCTTATCAATTATATTCAGGTTCTATGGATAGAACTGTTAAAGTTTGGGATGCTAAAGAATGTTCATTTGTTGATACTTTATATGGTCATGAAAGTGAAGTACAAGGTATTGATACAATGATTACTCCACACGCTCTAAGTTGTGGTTCTGATGCAACTTTAAGATATTGGAAAGTTGAAGATGAAACTCAACTCATTTACAAATCTTCTACTACTAAATATAGTATTGATTGCATGAAAATGTTAAGAGAAAATTGCTTTTTAAGTGGTTCACAAGATGGTTCTCTTTCTTTATGGTTAAAGACAAAGAAAAAACCAATTTCACATTTCCCTTCTGCTCATGGTGGTGAATGGATTACTTCTGTTGGTGCTTTACGTTTCTCTGATATTGCTGCAAGTGGTTCTTCAGATGGTTATATGAAATTATGGAGATGTGATCCAAATACAAAGGTTTTACAATTGAAGAATAATATTCCAATGGCTGGTTTCATTAATTCTATAGAATTTAATTCAAATGGTCAATTTTTAGCTGCTGCAATTGGTCAAGAACATCGTTTAGGAAGATGGTCAAGAAGACCACAAGCCAAGAATGGTATTGCAATTGTTAAATTATTATCAGAAGAAACGATAGAAAAGGCAAAATTAGATCCATCCAATAATTATGTTAAACATTCTGATCGTGATAATGAATATGACGATTTTGCAGGTGACGAAGAAGAGGAAGATGATAGTGGTAACTTTTTCTTATAAATAAATTATTTTAGTTCAATCTTAAATTCCAGCCAATAGGTTTTACTCTTTGTGGAGCCATAGTTCAATAGTTAATGATCAGCTTATTGTAAAGAATGGCGTTTATTCATCATCTTCCATATCAGAGAATGGTTCTGAAATATCTGAAATGGCTGAATCTTCTTCATCTTGTTCTTCTTCTACTTTGGTTGGATTTTCTTCATATTTCACATACTGTAATTTACCTTGTTGAATTCTCTTAGATTCTTCAGCTTGAAGGAATTGTTTAAGTGTTTCAGTAATTTCCTTTGATTTAACAGATCCAATTTGAGCACATTCTAAAATTTGATCCTTTGTCAAAGCCAAACCACCACCTTTTTGAATGGCACACAATTCCTTGTGAGCATTAAGGGCAATGGTCATAAAACCTTCTGCAATCATTTCCTCTTTTTTACATGGATCAACAACGAATAAAGTAGCCGAATCATGATCAAAGAATGAAAAAGATGTACAAATAGGAATGTGATGAACACTCAATGGAACTGGTTGTCTATCTTGAACAGTGTGAACAACAACTCTATCACCTTCAATTGTAACTTCAGGTCTCTTAAAATGTAAAAGTGCAGCAACAGCAGCTAAATGACAACAATCAAAAACATTTCCATCATCTTGTAAAATATGTACATCAACACGTAAACTCCAAACCTTTCTTCCTGCAATAATACATAAAGCTTCTGTATCAATAGATCTTGATCCTCTTAAAGAACGATCAATAACTCTTCCAATTTCAATACATAATTCTCTTTGTTGAGATGTTTGTTTTGTTCCTATTGGTCTTGAACCAACTGTACTAAAATCTATTTGAAATGTTAAAAATCCTTCGTTTGGTCTATCCATATATGGTTCCATAATACTACAAGAAACAATTCCCAATGCAATTGTATTTCCTAATGTAACTTGAACTTGTCCTGAAGGAACAGCAAGTTCTTGTGAAGATGTTGGTAAAGAAAATTCAATACTTCTATAATCATATAAATCACGTCCATCAATTCTTAAAATACTCGGGAGTGAGGATGATGATGATGACGATACTATTGGAGTTGATTTCTTTGAATCCGATTTATTTGTACTTGTTGGAGTATTAGATTCAATAGGCTTGTTTTCATCAAGTGTTGTTAGAATAAAATTCTTTTCATTGCTCGAAAGTGCTGAAGGCTTTAAAGACATTTTTTTATAAATTTAAATTCCAAAACATTTTTGAAATAATTATTTTATGATGAAATATTATGAATTCATTGGTTTTATAATGTTGATTGAATCTAAATTTCACTAATAGATTGACTATCAATTTGTAAAGATAACGAAAGATTTTATTAATATTAAATTTAATATAAAAAAATGGAGAATATGCAAAGAATAGTTCAACTTTCATGGATTCCCGATAAGAAGGTTGATATTGATAGAGATTGTGATATGTGTATATTATTTCATGATTCACCATGTGCTAATCAATTTGATTCCTTCTTAACAAGTAAGAATGAAACAGATTTTGATAAAGTTAAACAATGTTTGGATGCTAACAAGGCTCTTTTTGATACGAGACAAGAGGAAATTCATCAAAAGATTCAACCATTCTTTCCAAAGAATAATTAAACCACGAGGAAGAAGAAGTGGTAATTGTTCTATCTAACAAGAACAAAAACAACAACAAGAATTTTCCTTCTATTAATGATTGGCTATATGAAACTAACAAGAAAGAGGAGTAAAAAAGGACTAATAGCTCCACAAAGATTACATTTTGAACTAGTCACGACACTATAATAACATGATAATTCATCATTGTGATGATGATAAGATTGAAGGCTTTAAATTATTTAATTGAATTTAATTAAAAAAATAAATGCAAAACATTCAACAAGAAGCCTAATTTTATCATACATTAATAATAACTAATAACTAAATAATCCTACAAAGAGGAAGATAAAGTTTATAATTGTATATAATAATGCCACCAAAGAAAAACAATCAACCTAAAATAACTGCCTTTATTTCAAAAAAGTCTTCTTCAACTAATGAATCATCTTCCGAAGAGCCTTTAAAACTGTCAGATCTACTACCACCATCATTAGCTTCATTTGCATCATCATCATTAATAGAACAATCAAAGGAACATCATCATGGAGAACATATACAAATTGCAACAGAACATCAAGAAACCTTTCAACCACCACCATCATCATCATTCTTATCTGGAACACCAGGATTATCTTTACCTAATAATGATGGTTCTTTATTGTCACTATTTGGAGGAGAATACTTGACTGAAATCATTCCAATTGAACAAGATAATCAACATCATCCAACAACACTTTTTGAAACTAATATTTCAAAATCATTGGAAAATCAGAATGCTCCATTAAATATTAGTGATCTTATGATGGATGATTTACATATTGGTGGAATTGGTAGTGGAGTTGATTCAACCCCAAGTTTGGATGAATTAAAGAATCTTGATATTGGAAAATATATTGAAGAACAAACAGGTTCAGCTACAAATCAAGTACAAACAGCAATGCAAATTTGTAACATTTTCAGAGAACCTGGTAATCAACAAAATTCAGAATTGTTAAAACAAGCAACAAGTTCCTTGATAGATCAACAAGAAAATGAAAGTGATGATGATGATAATAGAAGTGTAATGACAGAATCATCTCAAGTAACATCTGAAAATTATAAAGGAGATGATTTTGATGAAATTTATGGACCAGATGAGGGTGAAGGAGATTATGATTATTTGGATGATATCTTGAAAGGAATGTTAAAAAGAAAAAAGAGAAAGAGAGCAATGAAATCTAAAAAAACTAGGAAAAAGAAGGAAGACAAAATACCAAAAGAGGTTAAAGAAATGTTAGGTGAAGCAAATCTTGAATTTATTGGTGCAAATTTTTCAAAAGCAGTTCAAATTTTATTAGAAGTTATTCGTGTTTGTCCAAATATTTCTGATCCATATCATACACTGGGTCTTATTTATGAAGAATTGGGTATTTTAGATAAGGCAACTGATTTTTATTTAATTGCTGGTTTACTTTCACCAACAAATTTAGAGTTTTGGAATAGACTTTCAGAATTATGCATCTCAACAAACAAACTTCAACTTGCTGCTTATTGTTTGAGAAGAATTTACTTAATTGATCCAAAGAATTATAACGCAAGAATCAAACAATGTGAACTTTTCATGATACTTAATCAACCACAAAGAGCCATTAATGGATACAAATCACTTTTGAAACAATTTCCTGGTGATGTTCCAGTTGTAATGTCATTGGCAAAGATTTACTATGAACTTAATAGAGTTTTTGATGCTATTGATGTTTTACAAGAGGCAATTTCTAGAGATGAACAACGTGTAGATTTAACTCTAGTGAACATGCTCGCAGAGTTATTCATCAATGAAGGTTGGTATGAAAAGGCTGTCAAACTTATTGAAAGAATTAGTGTTCAACAAAATTGTCCAATTGAAATTATGCCACCTGATATTTCTTCAAAATATGCAATTTCTCAAACCTATTTAGGAAAGCTTTCTAATGAAAAAGTTGAAAGTATTTTTGAAGATATTTTAAAATCACCTGTTGCAGAATTTGGTGATTTATTTTTCAGTATTGCAGAAATGTATTACGTTGTCAATGAATTTAGGAAAGCACTTAATGTTTACTCACTACTTACAACAAGTGAAGTTTATAATAAGGCATCAATTTGGTTAAGAATTGCTGAATGTTACAAATCTTTGAATGAAGTTGATGAATCAATCAAGTATTGTGAAATGGTTCTCCATGTAATTCCTGACAATGTTGAAGCTAGAATATTATTGAGTGAAATTTATAAGGATATTGGTGATATTCAAAAGGCTGTTGATGTTCTTGAACATTCTGGTAGTGAAAGAGCAAAGAAAGATTTGGCCTCTCTCAGAAAATCATTTGACAAGTCTAGTAATGGTAACGATGATGATTACAACAGTGATGATGATGATAGTGATAAAGAGGGAGACTATTCATCTGATGAAGATACAGAACAAGAGAAGGATCCAGATTTTAACCCTGAAGATATAGAACCAAGTGATGATGACATTAATTTACCTGACGATATGGAAGATGAAAAAACTGAGGAACAAAATAGAACTGAAAAAGTTAAAGATATTAGAATTATGGTTAAGAAAGCTTGGATTTTACATTCGACTGGACAACATGAGGAATTTATCAAAACTGCTCTTCCAGTAGTTTTGAGTATTCTTGATCTTGATCAGGAAAATCCAGAATGGATGAAAGAATTAGGAAAGAGGAAGAAACGTATCATTCTCAATTATGATATTGGTCTCAAGAGACAAAGAAAAAAGATTGTTGATGTATCTAAGGAAGATGGTTGGACATGGACTGAAGCATTAAGTGCTATGGGAGATTATAATCTTTATACTTTTATTGTTGCTCTGTGTAAAGTATTGGCATATTGTCAACAGAATGAGGAATGTTTAAGAATATTATCAGTTTTACTTTTAAATTCAAGATCCACAAGAAAAAAGTTTACATTCAAATCACATGAAGAAAAACAAAGAAAGAGGCAACATTTAAGATATTTATATGTTGCTGTTTCGTATAATAGTGGATTTTACAAACGTGCCTATAATGCAATTCGTCCAATTATTTCAGACAAACCATACAGCATACCATTACTTAATCTTTTCAATAAGATTACAACTAGAGTTGGTAATATTTTAGCAAATCATGGTTTCATGTTAAGATTATTGGACAAACATCCACAATCAGTTCCATTAATGCTCCTGGTTGGTCATAATTGTGCTATGAGTGGAAGTCACAAATTAGCTATTGGTGAATATTTTAGAGCTTATAGATTTATGCCAAATGAACCAATAATTAGTTTGTGTCTAGGATTGAGTTATCTCAATTTAGTTATGAATAGAAGAACTGCTAATAGAAATCTTCATGTCATGCAAGCATTCACATTCCTGTATAGATATTTTGAATTACGAGAGGGAAATCAAGAAGCTCACTTTAATTTGGCTCGTGCATATCATCAACTTCGTTTATATCATTTAGCAACACCTTATTATAAGAAAGTACTTGAATTATCTGATTCTGGTAAAATTCAACCTGATTCTGATTTGAAGAGAGAAGCTGCTTATAATTTATCATTAATTTATAAGGAATCGAGTAATTATTCACTTGTAGAATATTTAACTGAAAAGTATTTGACAATTTAAATAAATTTCAATAAGAATTGATTGGAAAATTTCAAATAATATTTCAAATAAAAATAATTCAAGAAACAATTTATATTAAATTATAATAATAAATTATTGGAACAACTTTTTAGCAATGGTAGTAACATGTTTTCCTTGGAATCTTGCCATTTCCTTTTCTTGATCAGATGGCAATCTTTCACCTTTTCCACCAGCTATTCAAGTAATTAACGTTAATAAATATCAAAAATGATGATTCTCAAACTTACCAATAGTAGCACAACCATATGGTGAACCTCCCTTAATTTCATCCAAACCCATTTGAGTTGAACATGAATAAGGTAAACCAACATAAACCATACCATGGTGAAGAAGGACTGTTGAAAAAAATGAAATAATTGTTAAATAGAGGACCGTAATTGTACCAAATAAAGTTAAAAACGGTAAATGGTTGTTTACCAAATATAGTATAAGCTATACTCACCTGGTAACGAAGAAAGCACCGTAACCTCATTTCCTCCATGTTGTGTAGCACTGGAAGTAAAGAAGGAACCAACCTTACCAACCAAAGCACCACTTGCCCAATGTCCACCAGTTGCATCCAAGAAGGACTTTAATTGAGCTGTCATGGTACCAAATCTGGTTGGAGAACCGAAAATAATTGCATCATAGGATGGAAGTTCAGCAGTAGTTGCCTATTACATGTTTTGAAAATGATAATATCAATAATTTCGATTTCGAATTTTAAAGTTAGTTATTTGATCATCAATGAATTCAAATATCAAAATAAACATCAATCAAATAAAATATGAAAACATACAATTGGAATGTGAGCAAAAGCCTTTTGAGCATCAATAGCATTCATCTTTTCTAAAACTTCAACTGGCAGAGTTTCTGGAACTCTCTTTACAACAACTTCAGCTCCTTCAACTTGTCTTGCACCTTCAGCAATGGCCTCTATGAGAATTATTTAATTAGAAAGTATTGATCAAAATTGGATCATGTTTTTTGAGTTTGTAATAATTGAATGGTTGATCAAATTAATTGAAGAATAAATACTGTGAACAGAGAGTTTAGAATAGATATTATTATCAAACAATAACTTACCTAACCAGCCATTTGCCAGATGTGACCATATGTTGAGTAAAAGAGAACGAGTACCTTGACCATTTATTGTGTTGATTTGTTTTTTTTGATTTGTTTGAATTTGATCTTTTGGTGTTTTAGGATTTTGTGATTTATTTGTAACCTTGTTAACATTGATCAGTGTTGTAAAGTCAAAATCAATGAATTTCAAAGATTCTTTAAAGATTGATTTATATTTTCAATTACAATTTCATATTCCTCTTGTCAGTTATTGAAATAGTCAATTACACAATTTACTAATTTCTTTGATACTTCAATTCTACCATCCATTCATTTCAGAATTTGAATCAAAATGTTCCTCACAACCTCTCCTTCGCATTCTCTTTTAACAATCGAATGCACATAAACCAATCATTGGTTCATTTTCAAAATTTATTCTTCACGGCACTGCAAATTTAATTCTTTTTTTAAATTCCAACAATAAAAAAATAGCAAAAAACAGTCGAGAGAGATGGGTAAGAATACAGAGCAAAGAAAACCAAAATCACAAAAAGGTGCTATTAGTGCTTCTCAAGCAGCGAATGTACTTTCTAGTAAATCTGGTAGTAGTTCTAGTGGTGGTTTATTGGGAAGCTCATTGATGGAAGCCTTTAGTAAAAAATCAAGCCTTGGCTCATCATCATTGGATTCATCTTCATCATCTTCATCATCATCATCACTCGATCCAACTGTACAATCCTATTTAAAACATTTAAATAAGAGAGATCCAACAACAAGATGTAAAGCATTACAATCTCTTACACAATACATTTCCGAACAACAACCAGAAGATCAAACTAATACATGTAAAAACATTTTAGAACATTTTGAAGAAGTATTTAAAAAGATTGCAGTGATAGACCTTGATAGAAAAGTTAGATTAAATTTATTTATTTTATGGAAATTAATTGTTCAAAATGTAGGAAAGAAATTAGGTTTTCATATTAAAAAGATTATGCCATATTGGTTAATGGAAATGGTTGGAATTGATGATAGAGATGTTTCTAAAGCTGCTATTGCTGCATTTCATCAAGGATTTCCTCCAGAAAAGAGAGATGCTGCTATTTTATACTGCGATAATGAAATTATGAATAATTTATTTGAAAATTTTAATCAAACTGTAGAATCTTTAAGTTTAAACGAAACTGAACAACAAAGTATTACTAAAGAAGAAGCAGAAGAAAGATATTCAAGATTTATTACTAGTTCTATTCTAATGTTAAACAAAATGATTGATTTAACTACCCAACAACAACAACAAACAAGTCAACCAGCAACAGGTGAATCCTATAAGAAAATATTTGGATCTAAGAATTTTTGGAAGTTTTTAGGTATTAAATCTTATACAAATATTAGAGAAGCTATGAGTAGATTGACAATTACTTTACTCAAGAATGATTTATTGAAAAAGGATGATCCTGAAGTAGTTGAACATATTGTTCCATTTGTTGCTCCAATTTTTATTGGATGTTTTAATCAACAACCTTTAGAAAGAACAACTTTGGATTCTTTAATTTTGTTTTTACAAAAATTTGCTCCTGAATGTTGGGCTCATGTTAATGTTTGGAAACAAACATTCCCTAGATTCTTTTCATTCCTTAAAGATCCATCTAATCCATCAATTAACTATCCAATTGTATTACCTTTCATTTCAATGTTAAATACTTCTATTTATGGAGCTGATAAGTCAATCAAATTTGTTTCTGATTTATTTGAAAATATGTGGATTGGTTTTGAAAAGTATTGTTCTTCAAATAATCCAAATGTAAATTCTGCTACTAATAGACAAGCTATTAAAGCTGATAGAGATGCAATTATTGATTCTATTTGTAATTGTATTATTTACATTGCTTTGCAAACTGAAAAATATTGCACTGAAGAACAAAAACCAGAAATTCTCAAAATTACTAGATCTACCTTAGAAAAGATTACCATTTATTATTTAACAAATTCAAATACTGTTAATTATGGTAAATATCTTTCAGCTGCAATTACAAAGATACAATCAAAACCAGAATTAGCAGAATATATGAATCAATTTTGGAGTGAAATTACAAACTTTACTTTGAATAATATTAACAAGATTGATGTAGTTTCAATTGAAATTTTCATTTCTAGGTGTGTTAAAGAAAAATTGGAACATGTTTTTAAACTTGCTCATGAATTATTTGACAAGTGTATGATGATTGGACAAATTGATGTTGCATCCGCAGTTGCATTCTCCTATCCAACTGTATTGAAATCAACATTATTTGAAGATACTTTGAAAACTTTATGGCAAACAAGTCAATTCAATGAACATGTTCAACAAATTGTTGGTCTCTATTTTACTCAATTCCAAGATCAATTTGAAAAGTTTGAAAAAGTTTTAGAAGAAGAAATTAAAGAAGGAAGAGCTCAAGTTCCAATTTTCCCACTCCTCAGATCACTCTACTCTGAGGAAGAAACATTCAGCAAGACTAGTGTTTCATTGGAAAAGTCATTGTTGGCTAGAAGAGATCTCGACAGTATTGAATATCTCATCACTCACAAACTCTATTCATCAAAGGAAGATTTGAGAAGACTTTTAACTGATATCATTTCCAATGGAGATGATTTACAAGAAAGAGCTGTTGAATTTATCATTTCTACACCAAGTGAATATAGTATTGACAAGAGTGTTTTGTTTGCTTTATTCAAGGGTGCTCATTATGGTACTTTGGCTCAATTAATTTCTGATAAACCAAAGCAACAAGAAGACGATGAGGAGGAAGAACAAGATCATGATGAAGAGGAAGTTTACACCAATGTTATTACAAGTGAAATGAAGAGTGAATTGTTGAATGATATTACCATCTATTTGAAAGATATCATTACACAAGATTCCAAGATTACCAATGATATTATTTTAGATCAATTCCTTAAACTTGTAGAATTATCTGGTAGTAATACTCTTGCTGATTCTGTTTTATTGAATTATGAAAATGATTCAGTTTGGTCTTTTATTAGAAATCAATGTGCATCCAATCTTAAACCAATTGTTATTGGTAATCAAGTTATTTGGAATAGTACAAAAGATACCAATGTTTCTGAATTGGAAAAGTCAGTTATCAAGTATAGTCGTTTAGTTTGTGTTGTATTGTCCTATGTTGAAGCAATTCACAAGAATCAAATGGAAATTAGAGAACAAAAATGGGAATGGCTTGTTAGAGAAGTTTTACATTCCTTCTATTTTGAATTCTTATTCAATGATTTTACCAAGAATTTAATTAACAAATTCTTAGCTCATGTTAATTCAACTGAAGGTTTAAATCTTGAATTTTGTGAATATTTAGCTCATAGACATGAATTGGAATTGTTAAAGATTTACATTTCCATGAATTCTGATAAGGTTTCTGGTTTAGATTGTAGCAAGTTATTATTCAAAACAGAAGATGTTAATGATGTTATTTCTGATAAGAACAAATCTAATACTTTCTATGAACTTGTTCAATCATTATTTGATAATGACACTGATTTGAGAGGTTTAACAATTTCCAATGAAAAAGTAACTGAATGGTTACTTGGATGTATTAGTATTTCAAGTACATTGGATAATCTTTCAGAGAGTAGCTATGATCACTTAAATTTAATCAAAGTACAAGCAGCTTTATCAATTGTCTATTGTAAACAATTTGTCAATACTTTAGAAGATGAAGAAGAAATTACCATTGATTCTATTATTGATTTTGCTAAAGAATTTTATGAACAAATCAAACAATCAAATTCTTCTACTGAATTGAATCAAATTAGTATTATTGTTGCTAATTTATTAATTAGTGTTTATGGAACTAATGATACAGTTAAAATTGAAGATAATACCTTTGTTGAACAATTTATTACTTCAAACTTGCAAGAATTAACAAATAATTTAGAAAATAATTTCGAGTTACTTGATAAGATTATTCATTTATCAGCATGTGTCGCTAAACACAAGAAGAATATTATGATTGTTGAAAAACTCATTCATACATTCTTACTTTTGAATAGAGAATCTTTAAATCTCTCAAATCAATATCCAACTGTTATGGAGAGACTTATTAGTAGAAGTTCAAAATATTTGAAACCATTACAATTATATCAAAATTATTCTGAAATTAAATTAGAAAGTAATTATATTAAGGAAATTTTAGAAATTATTGAAAATAGTCAAATTGCCAATGCTAAAATTGTTGCAACTGATTTACTGTTATTAACAAATTATCATCAAGATGGTGAAAAAGTTTTAAAACTTATGGAAAATATGAAGAAACATGTACCTGAACAATTTAATAATATTCTTCAAGAAAGTGCAGTTAGAAATAAGCACATGACACAATTTGTTCAATTATATTCTGAATATAGTAATGATAATAATAATGAGTTACCATATTTATTATCTTGGTATTATATTCTTTGTTTAATTGAAACAGATGCAATTTCTCAAGATCAAAATGATAATTCCTTTGATTTATTTACCAAACTTAAAGAAAGTCAAGCTTATGCACCAATTTTAAGTTTATTAACATGTTTCTTATATAGTGGTGAGGATGCAATGTTTTCAATGGAATTTAGAGAATTTGGAGATGATTTAATGTACAAATTTTCTAAAGTTTTACCTTTATTTGTTAGAATGTGGTTTAATAATTGTAATGATACAGTTACAATTGATTGGATTCAAAAGAGATTTTCTGATTCATATAGTCCTGCCATTATTAGAGATGAAATTTCAAAGATTAAAAAATCAGATGCACTCTCAAAATCACTTGGAGCTAAAATTTCAATGGGAAATCAAATTATTGCCAAATATGAACAAGATGAAGTAGTGTTAAAATTAACAATCAAAATACCAGATTTATATCCATTGAAACCACTTCAAATTGAATCTAATGAACATTCAGCAGTTGATGAAAATAAGTATAGAAAATGGATATTGAAAATGACAACCATGTTATTTAGTCAAGTAACAAGTAATGGTGTTTCAGATGTTTTAGTTTTATGGAAGGAGAATTTAGACAAACATTTCCAAGGAGTTGAACCATGTCCAATTTGTTACAGTGTTGTTTCTGGAAGAGATCACCAAATACCAAAAGTTGAATGTAAAATTTGTCATAACAAATTCCATGGTGCTTGTATTTATAGATGGTTCTCTACAAGTGGAAATCAAACTTGTCCAATGTGTCGTAGTATTGGTCAATTTGTTTCAAATCATAAATAATTTGTTCTTTTTTCATATGTTGTTATTAGTACTCTCTTTGTTCATTGTTGTTGTATCCAATATATATTGGAACACTTTCATTCATAGGTAAGGTTACATTGGCTGTTTGTTGAATAATGAAGCAGAGAATTCAACATGTTTTCAGACTAGTCAATAAATATCTTAGAGTCATCATTACTAAAGAATCTTCCTTATTGCTGTTTCATACATCAATGATTGCTTCAAACCTATTTAAAATCACCATTTGATGATCAATTAAAATCAAAAATCATTAAAAAATGCAAAATTCAACCTCTTCATCTACTTCATCACTCGGAGGAAGTAGCAATGGTAGCACAAAGCCTAAAGTTAAACCACTTCCAACAGCTCCACTCACCTCCAATCATCACCAACAACAACAACAACAATATTCAAAATCACCAAATACAACAACTTTTTATCCTCCTCCATCATCTTCATCATCTTCATCATTAGCCTCTCATTCATCCAATAATACAAATCATACAAATCATCATCATACAAATAATAATCAATATGAATCTAATCTAACAGATCAAGATCAACAAACATTAACCAATACAATTATTAAAGAATATTTAACAGCACAAGATGTAATTGATACATTTAAATTAGATGAACAATATCCATCATTAAAAACAAGTGAATTATCTTATTTTTATGATTTACTAGATGATGAATTTGATGATTATGGTGAAAATTTATCAATTTTTGAAAAATTTTATTACCATAATTCAACTATTCAAAATTTAGATCATTTTAATAATAATTTATCTAATAATAATAATAATTTATTAAATAATAATAATTTATCTAATAATAATAATTCTAATAATTTAAATAATTTATCTAATAATAATTTAAATAATAATAATTTAATTAATTCAAATTTTAATATTGAAAGTAAAATTGATGAAAAAATGATAATTAATGAATTAAATTCCAATTCTGAAATGACAAGATTAAAATCAATTAGAGATTTAAAATTACTTGTAAAATATAAAAAAGAATATTCCATATTTATATTACCACAATTATTTTCCTTATATAGTACAATTGAAGATGAAGAACATTATAAACAAAATTATGAATTTAATTCAACATTTCAAATATTACAAGTTATTACTTTTATTAGTGAAAATTATTCAATTGAATGTAAAAAAGAATATTCAAATCATTTTTATAACATGTTATATATTTTATCAAAAAGGAAATTACCTAAAAAGTATACAAACAAATTTATTATAATTAATTTTTTAAAATTATTAAATATTTACATGCCAAATTATTTAATTGATAAAAATGATTTTTATGAATTTGAAAATATTGCATTTCCTTATTATATTAAATTTATTTCTTTAAATTTTATTTTATTTAATTCTTTATATTTTAATTTTATTTTAAAATCTTTAAAAATTACAAATTTGGAAATTAAAAATGAAATTGAAAATATTATTGATTTTTATTTTTATATTTTTAATGAATTTAAATATACTAAATATGTAATTAATCAATTAAAAGATTTATTTTCAATTATTAATGAAAAATATTTAAATTCTACTTTACAATATTTTATTAATTTATTTAAAAATGAAAAATTAATTTTAGTAATGATTTTAAATAGTATTAATTTTAAATATTTAAAAAATTTAAATATTTTAGAAATTTTAAATGAAAATTTATTAAATAATTTTGAAAATAATTTAAAATTACTTGATATAGGTGAACAAGTAATTTTATTTAATAATTTATTTAATTTATTTAATATTTTATTTAAATTTAATGATAATTTAATTTCTATTTTTATTAAATTACATGAAAATTATTTTGAAAATATTTATAAACCATATCATTCATGTTTAAATTTTATTAATAATAGAATTAAATATACAAAATTAGAAAATGTTAAAATACAAGATGTTACAATTAAAATTTTAATTATTTTTAAAAATTTAATTAAAAAATCAAATTTTGATGAAATTATTTATAATTATTATAAATATTCAATTATTAATAATAATTTTAATATTTTAAATTTAAATGAATTTAATCAATGTTTAATTCAAATATTAAAAAATAATAATAATTTAAATATTGATTTATTAAATGAAATTAAATTATTAACAGATAATGATGATTTAATTCAATTAATTAATGAAAAATGTTAAATATTTGATTAATTATTATAATAAAAATACAAATTTGTAATTTTATCAAGTTATTCTTATCTAAATGATCCAATTCAATAATTTTACAGTAATAAATGTTCTATATGAACTCCTTTCCCTTGTCAGTTAAAATCTGATCATTAATCACATATAATTAGATGTTATATGTTCATATCAATATTTAGCAGTTAATTGTTTGTGTGTTCTGATATTCCTTTTTTCCTCATCTTCTATTTCATTTTCAATTAGAAGATGAAAGAGTTCGCATCACCACACAGAAAAACACAAACGTTGAACTCTATTAATAAATCCATGATGAAAATGCAACACTTTTAAAAAAATAGAAGAAAATAACAATAGCTGTACAAATCATTAACGTGATCTGATCAACAACAAAAGCCTTTATTTTTGAAAAATCAAAACAACACGACTACATTTTGATCATATTATACAATATCGGATCAGCCTCATCACCTACAATAATATAACTCGTTATTATTAAATCATTAAATCAAAATACATCAACCTATATAAATATATAAAAATAAAATGTTAGAAGCAATATTTGGTAAGAAAAAGACACCTAAAGAATTACTTCGTGAATATAAAAGAAATATTGAACGTACAATGAGACAAATGGAAAGAGAAAGATTAAAATTACAAAATCAAGAAAAGAAATTAATTAATGATATGCGTCGTTTGGCAAGACAAAATCAAATGGAAACAGTTAAAATTATGGCTAAAGATTTAGTTCGTACACGTAATCATATAACTAAAATGCACAAAATGAATGCTCAACTTCAAGCAATTTCATTAAAATTGACAACTTTAAATTCAACAAATGAAATGACACAAGCAATGAAAGGAATGACAAGAACAATGACATTAATGAACAAACGTTTAAATTTACCTGAAATGCAAAAGATTATGCAAGAATTTATGAAACAAAATGAAATGATGGATATGAAAGAAGAAATGATGGGAGATATGATGGATGATGTTATGGAAGATGATGAAGTTGAAGAAGATGAATTAGTAAATCAAGTTTTAGATGAAATTGGTTTAGATATGAGTGGTAAATTAGGTAAAACTCCAAATAATAAGATTTTAAATGAAGAAACAGAACAACAAGATAATACAGATGATTTACAAGAACGTTTAGAAAATTTAAGAAAGAATTAATTTTTTAGTACCCTTTCTTTGTAAATATATTAAACAATTTTTGTAATTCTATTATTTTTTAATTTGATCTCTATTATTATTATTTGTTTTTACTCAAATCATTCGAGAATTGAGGTGAAAATAAATTTCAATCAAGGCTTGATGTTTTTTTTAAAAAAATGAAAAGCCTTTAATCGGATCACAAC